>NC_141700.1:408540444-409072944 GCF_964263255.1 Lissotriton vulgaris | reverse complement strand
CGCGCCATCAGTTCTTTACACAACATTCCACGTCAGAAGTGTATAGCCATGAAGAACACTGACCGCTGGTACACAAAACTAGGGTCCTGAAAGGGAGTCCCTACTCTAAAAGTCAGTTGGCAGAACAGGGAGTATGGGTGGGGCGGTAAGGAATCCATAATTAATATTGGTCTCCTACAGATATATTTTTACCAAAGGTAAGTAACATGTTCATCTGAAAGACACTATTAGTTATGGATTCCTTTCCTTAGAATAGATACCCCATTAGTACCAACCCCGGAGGTGGGTCTGCGAACTAAGTTCACACTATAAAGTCCAGGAGAATTGAACGGCCAAAGAAGCAGTCTCTCCGGACTTGGCTGTCCAGGAATTAATGCTTAGAGAAGGTGTACAATGAGGCAACATTAGCTGCCTCGCAGATGTCATGAAGGGGGACTCTATGTCCCAAAGCAGTAGTGGCTGCTGTCACCCTGGTGGAGTGGGCACACAAAACCACTGGAGGTTCCTTTTTCACCAAGGAATATCAAATTTCAATGCAAAGAACGACCCATCGAGAGATGGCTCGTTTTGCATGGCCCAACCTTTCTTGACAACCACATAGCAAAAGAGCGGATAATCCACCCGGAATAGTTTTGTGTGATCCAGATGAAATGAAAGTGCACGTTATGGAACC
The DNA here is from genome assembly GCF_964263255.1 of Lissotriton vulgaris. NCBI lineage: Eukaryota > Metazoa > Chordata > Amphibia > Caudata > Salamandridae > Lissotriton > Lissotriton vulgaris. The sequence continues at coordinate 409,072,271 of NC_141700.1, read as the reverse complement.
AGACGGTGGAGCCTCTCCTCATTTTTATAAGGATGAGTGGGTGGAAAGAAGGTAGGCAAAGTGATGGTTTGTCCAATGTGGAAAGTGGTAACCAAGAAAAGAAAGTCTAGTGCTAAGGACAACTTTGTACGGATGAACAGCCAGGAAAGGAGGTTTAGAAGAAAGAGCCTGAATCTCACTAACGCACAAGTTACTTACCTTCGGTAACGATATATCTGTAAGAAACAGTAGTTAGTATTAGATTCCTTACCTTGGAATATCCCCAGGCGTCAGACTGGATCCGGATTTTTTTTTATAGCAGTACCCCTGTGTGTCGGTAGACGTCGTCCGCGGCTCAGCGTCCGTTGTCGGGATGGCGTCGTTGGAGTACCTAGACGCCGCCCTCGCGTGCTGACGTCAGTTCTTATACACAGCTTTTCCGTGGCAGAAACGCAGAGCCATGATAAAAACCAACACTGGTGCCATGAAACTAGGGCCCTGAAAGGGGGATGACCTTAACCCTAGATATCGGTGTAGGAGAGTAGGGTCTGCTATCCTATGGTCACCCCAGATTTTTGCTTTTTTCTTCACTGGTAATGTGGCTGTGGGCCTGCCAATCAGACCCACAGCCTGCTGTTCTCTCTCTAAATTTATGCCAAGGCACTTTAGGTGCCTTACCAATTGGAACATGGAGTACCTTGTGAGCCCCTGTACAGTGTACCCTAGGTACCCATGGCATAGGTGCATCCAAGGCCTACAAGAGGCTGCACCACGTTTTGTGCCACCCCTGGCCTGGCCCTACTATTTGACAACTGGCTGATCCCTCAGCTGGGGCAAGGTGGTGTAATCACCCTTTGCTTTAGGTATAGTATCTCTATATCTAACATATACAAGGACACACAGTATCCTTTAAGTCACTCCTATGGCAGGCCTTATCAATCCTGGAGGCAGAGTACTTGGTTATGTGTGAGATGGTGCTCTAGCATGAGCTGAGCCTGTCTGCAGCTTTCGGAACCATGTCCTTTAGCTGTTTCCTGATAGCGTCATACCATATACTCTTAAGTGCATTATGAACCTCGCGGTCAAATGCTAACTCTGGTTTGACATTATCAAAACATGTCGAGTAAGGTGTCATACGAATTGGAATACTACCCCCCTCGCCAATTCTGGAGACGGGGGTAGCATTCCACCCTTCTAGAGGGACACGACATGTACAGAACCTGAACAATCGGTTCGCAGAACGGGGAGGATGGGTGGGACGGTAAGGAATCTAATACTAACTACTGTTTCTTAGAGATATATCGTTACCGAAGGTAAGTAACTTGTGCATCTGAAAGGAACAGGTTAGTATTAGATTCCATACCTTAGAATAGATACCCCAGCAATACCAACCCCGGTGGTGGGTCTGCGAACCAATGATCACACCAGAAAGTCCTGGAGAACGGAACGGCCGAAAAAGCCATCTCTCCGGTCTTGGCTGTCCAGGCAGTAGTGTCTTGCGAACATGTGCAGCGAGGCCCACGTAGCTGCCTGGCAGATGTCCTGCAAGGGGACTCCCCGACCCAGGGCAGTGGTAGCCGCCGTGGCCCGTGTGGAATGGGCACGTAGCCCAACAGGAGGCTCCTTTTTAGCCAGTGAATAACAAGCCTTGATGCACAAGACGACCCATCGGGAAATGGTTAGTTTGTGCACCGCCCGTCCCTTCTTAGCGCCCACGTAACCAACAAAGAGTTGGTCATCCACTCGGAACTGGCGTGTGAGATCCAGATAGTATGAGAGCGCACGTTTTGGGTCCAGACGTTGGAGCCTCTCTTCCTCTTTCGTGGGATTCGGAGGCGGAAAGAAGGTGGGCAAAGTGATGGACTGCCCGATGTGGAAGGGTGTGACTACCTTGGGCAGGAAAGAGGGTCGCGTCTGCAACAAAACTTTGTCCGGATGGACAGAAAGGAAAGGAGGTTGTGAAGAAAGGGCCTGGAGCTCACTCACTCTCCTGGCAGAGGTGATGGCAACCAGGAATGCAGTCTTAAGGGTAAGAAGACGAAGAGGACAGTTATGAAGTGGCTCGAAGGGAGCATACATTAGTTAAGTCAGAAAAAGGTTCAAGTCCCACTGAGGCATCACGAAAGGAACAGGAGGGAACATATGAGTGATGCCCTTCAAGAACCTATTTACAACTGGGGACTTGAACAAAGAGGGCTGATCAGGTAGCCTTAAGGAGGTGGAAATGGCAGAGAGGTAGCCCTTGATAGTGCCCAGAGCAGAGCCCTGCTGGGCAAGAGAAGAAGAAAGAGAAAAACCTCAGAAAGGGGGTCCACAGCCTTTGCTGTGCACCATGCCACAAATTTGTTCCACCTGCAGGCGTACACCGATTTTGTGGAGGAACGCCTGGCTGCCAGAACAACATCACAGACTTCAGGAGGCAAGTCAAATGGCCTCAACTGTCGCCGCTCAATCTCCACACCATGGAGGTGGAGACTGGACAGGTTCGGGCGGAGAACCGTCCCCTGCTGCTGCGACAGAAGGCCCTCCTGAAGAGGCAGACAAATCGGGGGATCGACTGACATGCTGAGTAGCTCGGGATACCAGTATCTTCGTGCCCAGTCCGGAGCCACAAGGATGACTTGGGTCTGGTTTCGCCTGATCTTCTTCAGCACTCTGGGCAGAAGTGGTATAGGCGGAAAGGCGTACAACAGACCGCAACTCCACTAGCGACGAAAAGCATCTCTGAGCGAGTGCCGCCTTGGAAATTCCAACGGACAGAACTGATGACATTGCGTGTTCTCTTCTGTGGCGAATAGATCTAACCAAGGCTCTCCCCACTACTGAAAGAGACCTTGCGCCATGTCCGAGTTCAGACGTCATTCGTGATCCATCATGCACAGACGGCTGAGTTTGCCGCCCTGGCGTTCAGGGAACCTGCCAGGTGTTGAGCCACTAGTGTCACACCCTGACATTCCAGCCACTACCTGAGGCGCAGAGCCTTCTGGCATAGGGTCCACGACCCCACCCCGCCCTGTTTGTTGCAGTACCACATGGCAGTGGTGTTGTCCGTGAACACCTGCACTACACTCCCCCGGACAGAGGGGAGGAATGCCTTCAGTGCAAGCCGGATCGCCCGCAGCTCCAGTAGGTTGATGTGGATCCGGGACTCCAACTGAGACCATAGTCCTCTGATCTCCGCCTCTCCCATGGGGCCCCCCCAGTACTACGTGCTCCGGTATGGGTAGGGAGAGTAATCTGGCGCTGACCCAATCGCGGTCCGTGAGCCACCACTGCAGCTGTCTTGCAGAGCCCTCCGAGATCAAGACATGGTCTGACAAGTTGTCCTGATGCTGGGCCCACTGAAACTTCAGGTCCCACTGCAGAGCTCGCATCCGCCACCTGGAGTGATGAATCAGAAGGATGCAGGAGACCATCAGCCCCAGAGGCCGCAGCGTCAACCTGACCAAGACTCGAGGGGCGCTAGAGGGCGCACAGCGGAATGGCTGGCTAATCAGGCAGCTCCGCCGGACGGCTCATTCCGCTGCTGAAATAGCGGATATACAGTCTATAAATCAAATGTCAAAGCAAACGTTGTGATATCGGAAGATGTCTTGATCACGGCGGAGTGCAAATTAGAGCTGTACAGGCAGGAGAAAGAGTGTATTCAGCCCTGAGAAGCTCTCCCATGGTCGGGATCGGTGGAGACATGATGGCGACTCCACGGGAATTGTTGTAGTAGCGGTGACCTCTCGATTGCATTCTGCTATAGTGCTCCGCCGACTGCACATAAACCGTGAGTAAAGGCAGCGGCGAGACTGTGATGGAAGCTGCGGTTTTGTGATGAAGAGACCGCAATACAGAATGAACGGTGTTCGCGCTTCTATGATGCAATAAAATTAACTGGCAGGCGAAAATAAGCAGGCGGATAGCGGAGGTATATACGAACAGTCAATTGCCTAATTTGTGACACATAGGACCATCTGTGAGCGCGACCCTCAAAACATAATATCGGGCTGGTGGACAAACAGGCACGGGTCATTATCGCCTAGGCGCAAACTTACATGAACATACACGCGCAAAAGAAACACCAAAATGGCGACACCCAGTACTGCTAAATAACTCGCCAGCGCTGAGCCGTTTGTGGCAGAGGCTAAGTGCGGACAAGACTGTGCTACAAGCTACTGTCAGATATGCTGCACATATTATGAACACTTTGCGCTGTGTAAACACGGTTTTGTAAAGATGCCAGGAGAAATGCTGTTTAAATGTGCAATCAAACAACACTGCTCTGCATACTGATAGTGCTATCACCCACCTGAGCTGTATTCCACGTGCACAGATACACGGAGTGCTCCACGCCTCTTCTCACCAAAGACATCGTGACCAGATTAAAGGCGCAAAGTGCACGGCATGTCTCATCATGGCGTGGAACTAAAAACGCAAAAACACCTCCTGCCTTCAACTACGCTTGCCAGTGACACGATGCAACACATGAGGCACATCTCCTGCATAGGCTAACGCAGTGCTATATAAAAGAGTAAAACTAGACCATCTGAATGATACACGACGATGTCCGAGACTGGCAATTTACAACACTGGCTAATGGTGGCAGCCACTCTGGAATGTGAGATGATTGCGTGAAGCAGTAACATTATCACTGCGCCAGCAAGTACAATACGGGGCCGCAGACAAAGTTGGGTCAATATAGCAACACACGTAGCAGTGTCAACTAACGCACCACACGTTGTACTGAAGTCGCAACGCTCGACTCCTCCACAGGACGCGCAGTACTGACCACGAATGCGCAGCACCTTCCAGTCGAAAACTACAGTGTGCTAGCACAGACACAAGCACTACGTAGGATATAACAGGATCGACACTGATCGCGGATTGGCGCTCTGTTGCTGTTCTGCAAGACTTGCGATCAGGAATCAATAGAGACCACTACCACATCAACACCAAGCGTAATAGACACTCCATAACATGGGGAAACCTGACAAACAGCAACCAAAACTAAACTTTGAACAACGACGGCCAACTAGGAACTTACAAACGCACTCGGACACCGAAGTTGAAACGGAACGCACCCCACCAAAAGGCATGGAGGCTATGCTGAAGGCGATCCAAGACAGCCTGCAGGATATGCACGGCAAGATGGACCACTTAACAACACGCATGGACACCATGGCAACCAAAGTCGATCGACATGGCGAAAGATTGGACGAGGCAGAAACCAGACTTTCTGCGGTGGAGGATGAGTCCCGCGCAAGCACCTCTAAATGCACCGGGTTCGAGAAGATTCTGGAGGTTATCAAATCTAAGTCCGAAGATTTGGAAGCGAGATCGCGCCGAAACAACGTACGCATAGCGGGCGTACCAGAATCAACGAATATTGGCAATATGGAGGCATATGTGGAGGAAATGTGCCTCCCCCTGTTTGGCAAGGACAAACTTTCCCACGTGTTCATTGTTGAACGAGCACACAGAACACTGGCACCAAGACCTCCTCCGGGCACATCACCAAGACCGATTGTTGCCCGCATATTAAATTACCGTGACAGAGATGCGATATTGCGCATGGCACGCGAGCAGAAGGATATTCAGTACCAATCCAACAAACTTGAATTTTACCCTGACTACACACAAGCAGTCCAACAAGCTCGCCGGGAATTCAATGGAGCGAAAGCTAAATTACGCGAACTCCAAGTGGAATATGCCATGCTCTACCCAGCTAGACTAAAAGTGACATGGGAGGGTAAAGCGACTCTTCTCACCTCTCCAAAGGCGGCGAACGACTTCATAAAAAAAATTGCAAGCCACCGCAAGGACCGTAATCGTCAGCAACAGTCGCAAGAAGACAGCTAACAGTAGGTGGTATACTCCGTCCTATGTCTTTCATTTGCTAGGATGAACTGACACTAACTTTCCAGTGCCAGCAAGTGGACGCGACCACACCACTGATGGGTAAAAACCTAACTGTAATTTATGGAGGTCTATTGTAGAGTGTACCGGACCCCCTGGCGTATATCTTGTGATATTTGGAATGGTTTAATCGTGCAGCTACTTCTGTTATACACACATGATAAGATTGTGCAACAGTACCAGGACCTTGGCCAGACAAGATAGTGGGGATCACTTGCTCTCACATGGTATAATATGGGGTAGGATGTGACCTGCCACTGTTTATAGCTGGGCTGCCCACACACATCTAGGAGGAGCCTGGACATTGTCATTAACAGCGTAACGCTGTGGTTTCGGAAGGGAACATTGACCAGTTCAAGTACACACCTGTCAGGAATATTAAATGAAACCCATCTGACGGTACACCCAGATTGTAGTTGGTGATACAAGACTGGATCTCCCTCTCCTCCATGGGGGGGGGGGGGGAGACCCACTCCCCTCATTTCTGTATGCGGATAGACCTCACACATTGCAAGTCCCTCGCGTGATGGGGAGGGGTGCGAACCGCATATAGACATGCAGATTAATGATATGTATACACGTGAACTGTCAGGCTGTTGTCAAACTGTGGCCAAACACTTACCCGCACACAAGAGTGAGCACAGACTACAGACCCTGTGACTTCACAGCGTTCCTGTAGTGGGACTATTGCTGCACAGTATTTGAAGACTGTATACAACATTTTGACCGTCCACATCCAATAGACCGGATGGTGATGTGCAGTCCAGGCGGACCCCCACATGGGTGTTCCCGACAAAGTTAAATACATATGGGTTGTTCATCGAGGGTATGGCATCAGCAGAATTGGGCTGCTGTTGTGGGGTGGGGGGTGGTTGGGGGGATTGTTATTGTTATTCATAGGTCAGTCTGCTTGAGATACATTGCCTATGCTCAGCCAAACCACTTCCATCAATATGAGCACGTACCTTTCAAGTATCATTTATGCACGACACCGTGGCTCCTCCTCTGCTGTGATGAGGAGCTTAATGTATCGATTCATGTGAATGCTAATGGCTGATCCTCTATCTTCTACCAAAGCATTGAATGTCTTGTCATGGAATATTAGAGGGTATACTAACCCCAAGAAAATGCGTAACATATTTGCTTGTCTAGATAGGTGGCATATTGATATTGTCATGTTTCAGGAAACGCATGAATCACCACATTCACACGCACAAGTGGGGAGACGATGGGCCGAATCCATACATTGTTCTAAATATTCATCCTATGCTAGGGGAGTTTCTATTTTAGTGAAAAAAGGCACGAACTTCAGGGTGGACACAACCACACTGGACACTGATGGAAGATATGTGATAGTAAGGGGGAAAATACGGGGCAGGCAGATAACACTAGTAAATACTTATGGGCCGAACACAGACACACCCGAGTTCTTCCGAGAAGTCTGGCGACACCTACATACCGCTTCCGATCAGATACTGCTATGGGGAGGCGATTTTAATGTTGCACTAGACGATGCAGTCGACAGATCAGGAAACACGACGGAACACCACACACGAGCCAGGACCGAACTGCTAGATATTATATCTGATCTGTCCCTGAATGACATCTGGAGATTACGACACCCCGGAATCACAGAAGCGACACACACATCCACGCCTCACGCAAGTTGGTCAAGAATTGACTACTGGCTGGGATCAAGCGACATATTACTATGGACACACGACATACAACACTTACCCAAGACACTATCAGATCATAACCCTGTCAAACTGTCACTAAGCATTCCAAATTATGTACCTCCTCCTTACAGTTGGCGTTTCAACAATGGTGCACTGACAGACCCCTTATACGTAGACACCATTGGAAAAGCGATAAAAGAATACTTCCGACTTAATGCAGATACCACGGAAGATACAGGACTATTGTGGGAAGCGTTCAAGGCGAATGTGAGGGGGGTGTGTATAAGCACGACAGCTGGCATCCTCAGGGACATCAGGGCACAACTTTCACGTTGCGAATCCACACTTCGAACCCTAGAACACCAATATGAACAGACCCCAACACCGTCTATTCTGAGTAACATTAGAACTACGCTTACAGAGCACCAAACATATGCCACAGATGAGATTAAATACTTAAGCAAAAAGCACGTGGCTAGATCGTATGGGGAGGGTGGTCGACCAGGTAGAGCTCTAGCTACTAAAATATGCACTGGTCAAAAACAACACATTATCACTCAGATCCTGGGGGCTGACGGACTAACCCATACTGATCAAGCAGGCATTCTACAAAGCTTTGTACACACCTACCAAGACTTATATACAGCGCGCCCAGTGGCCCCGCAACATGAGATACTGCAATATTTAGATGATGTCGCAATTGCTTGGCTATCTGACGACCAACGACAATACCTGACCCAACCATTAACAAAAGAGGAAATAACTGAAATCATAGCCTCCCTGCCAAATGGAAAAGCTCCGGGGCCAGATGGATTCACATGTGAATTTTATAAAACATTCAGCGATATACTATCGCCATATCTAGTTGATATGTTCGGTGAGGCACTAGAAGCTCAAATCCTCCCGGCAACACTGCGAGAGGCAATGATAATAGCATTGCTGAAACCTGGCAAAGACCCTGACGCTTGCAGTTCATACCGTCCCCTCTCGCTAATAAAAGTGGATTCCAAAATACTAGCCAAAGTCCTTGCCACACGTTTACAACCTCTCATGTCCTCTCTGGTTCTTCCAGATCAGTCAGGATTTATCCCCTCTAGGAACACCACTCACAACACCAGAACACTCTTTGCCACAGCACACTACCTCACGCCGTCCACTAAAGCGGCGGCGATCCTTCTGGACGCTGCGAAAGCGTTTGACTCCATTGAATGGTCTTACCTGATAACGATTCTGCATAGGATGGGCTTTCCGCGTCTATTCATTCAATGGATACAATTGCTATACACCAAACCCCTACTATTTGCCCTAGCACTGGAGCCTCTAGCCTGCATAGTAAGACAGAAACATCATCACTTGGCAATCCAATTCCCGAATAGACCATTACACATATCACTATATGCAGACGACATGTTATTGTACGTCAAAGACCCGGCCGTAAACTTGGACCCGCTCCTAAGAGTATACATCAAATTTGGGGGACTATCAGGCCTACAAATCAACTGGGATAAATCTGCTATATTCCCACTGACTGACTCCACACGACAGCACGTAACTGAATATCCACTGGAGTGGCAGACAGAACCCGTCCGATATCTGGGCATTTGGTTCCACCGTGACCCGGAGGTGGTCATCAGAACTAATTATGGAAGGGCAATTGACGCACTCGAAGATAAAATAGCAAGGTGGATCCAACTCCCACTGTCACTAGCTGATAGAATGGCGATAGTGAAGATGGTGATACTCCCTAAGCTGCTCTACCTTTTTAATAACATCCCGATCCAACCCCCAAGAGAGGTGTTTAAACGCATTAAGTCGATGGTGCTGAAGCTGATCTGGGCGGGCAAACAAGCGCGGATCAAGCTAGAAACGTTAACACTACCCATTCACAAGGGAGGATGGGGGGTGCCAGACTTTTGGTTATATTACCTCTGCGCCCAAGCCCAATTTGCCACACACTGGTACCACACGACTCCATACCTAACACATGTAGCGGTTGAGGAGGGTGATGCAGCTCCAATCCCACTAGATGCTATAATTACGCATGCTAGGCCTCCACTTCATGAACACGACATAAACACAATAGATACCACGAACTCAGCTTGGAGATCTCTAGGCCGCATGATGCATAAACTGCCGCTCTATGCTCCAGCACTACCTCTACACCACCACCCGCAACTATCTGTCACTAGGGAAGAAGTAGGCATGAACCTGCTACAACAGGTGGGCATGTACACAATGGGTGACGTATATAAAGACGGTGCCTTTATTACAGAGGGCGACTTAGCCTTTATCCAGAATCAGTCACTGCTCTTTCGTTTCACATTCCACAGGCTTAAAGGGGCGCTAAGGCAACATTACCCGACCTTCCCTAATGAGCCGCCAACAATGGACACACTGCAGTTGTTGATCACATCCACTGACACATCACATCTGGTCTCGCGACTATACGTGCAAGCGCAGACGGAATTGGGCCACGGGGCAACCAAAGCTCAAGAAAAATGGAATGACACACTAGACACACCTCTCACGGAGAAAGAATGGGAAACATCCTGCACACTCACAAAAATGCTCACACCAAATGGAAATTTAAGAATAATCCATTTCAAATACATACATCAAGTATATTATACACCAGCTCAACTATGCAAATATGGACTACGTGAGGAAGCACGATGTAAGAGGTGTGGACAGGACCAAGCTGATTTTATACACTTAGCCTGGAACTGTGCAAAAATACAGGCCTATTGGGTAGCAGTGGTGGAAAGATTAACTGCAATGGTAGGAGTAGAGATTGCGTGCACAGCTTCGTGCTGTCTTTTGGGAATACTACACAATGTGAAAGCAACGAAGCGTAAATTCTGCGTCATAGCGTTACTATTAGCCAAACGCAGAGTTTCTATGTGCTGGGACAGCCCAAACACTCCCCTGATAAAACAATGGATGACGGACATGTCATATTGCAAAGACACTCTTCACACGTACGAAGAGTCCCTTCCCCTGAGATCGAGACCTAGAGACTACTGGTCCTATTTCACGACATACCTAAACGCACAAGATGAGGATTAAAGGTCACACAGTGCTTTTGCTCGTGCTTGATAAATTAACATGAGTAGTGCTAACATGAGGTTTCACCCACGTTGAAACTATGCTTGGTGGGGCTGGGTATGGAATGTGGTAGTGGACAGATCTGGTTATGTTATGAACTGTTATTTAAATAAAACTATAAAAACCAAGACCAACTGATTTTGAAAACGCGGCCGGCCCACAGTGGTTGTAGGCGACTTGCTGTGTAATTGCAAAATTGTTGTACATACCATTTGATCATTTTCCCTTTCTATGACCGTGACAGCACGCTGCCGGCCCACTCAGGGTTGTGGGCACTAAGCTGTGTATAACATGCGCATACCAACAATAAAGGTCTTAACAAAAAAAAAAAGAAAAAAAAAAAAACCTGACCGAGACTCAGGACAACGGCTGAAAGATCGAAATCAGATCCTGAATATCCTGAACACGCTGTTGGGGAGGATAAACTCGAAACTGCGCCGATGAAGAGGAGCTTCTGAGAGGGACACAGGTGCGACTTTGGCACATTGATGGAGAACCCCAGCAGGTGCAGGAGGTAGGCCGTAGTCTGGAGGTGGCTGAGGACTGTCTGCGGCGAGCCCACCTTCAACAACCAGTCGTCGGGGTAGGGGAAGACTGAAACCCCTAACCTGCGCAGATGAGCTGCGACCACCGCCATCACTTTCGTGAACACCCGTGGGGCGCTGGTAAGGCCGAAGGGGAGCACGGTAAACTGAAAGTGCTTGTGGCCTACCGTGAACCTCAGGTAGCGCCGGCAGGACGGGAATGTGGAAATAGGCATCCTGCAAGTCCGACGCTACCATCCAGTCTCCCGGGTCTAGGGCAGCTAAGACCTGAGTTAAAGTCAGCATCTTGAACTTCTCCTTCCGGAGGAAGCCGTTGATGTTCCGCAGGTCCAAGATAAGGTGTAGACCCCCTTTGCCCTTCTTGGGAACCAGAAAGCAGTGGGAGTAACAACCACACCCTACTTCTGGCCCAGGACCACGCTCGATGGCCCCCTTGGCCAAGAGGGCCGTAACTTCCTCTTGCAGAAGTTGCAAGTGATCCCCCGACACACGATGGTACTGCGGTAGCATGGATGGAGGGGTCGCCTCGAAGGAAAGGGAGTATTCCCTTGGGACGATTTGCAGCACCCACCTGTCCAATGTGATGGAGCGCCAGTGGAGGAGGTGATGGTGAATCCTGCCCCCCACTGGCGTCAAATGGGCCTGAAAGCTCGGACTAGGAAGGCTTTGAGGCGGATGCTGCGGGGTGGATGTGGACTGGCCGCGCCGTTCTCCCCTATTACCACCGCGACGGTAACCACGCCCGACCCCACGCTGAATGGTAGTCTGCGGCCCGTGGCTGGCAGGACGTGTTGGGGCGCACCTGCCATGGCCACGAAAGGAGCGCTGGGCAGAAGATTGCTGGCGCTGGGCCGACAGGCCGAAGGACTTGGCCGTAACCCTGGAGTCCTTAAAGCGTTCCAGCGCACTATCTGCCTTTCCACCGAAGAGGTGGCTGCCATCGAACGTCATGTCCATAAGGGTGTTCTGGATATCGGCCGAGAAGTTGGCGGACCTCAGCCAGGCGTGGCGGCGAAACGCCACAGACGTGGAAATCGCTCTCCCCAGTGAGTCCGTGGTATCCAGTCCACATCGTATGGAGTACCGCGCTGCGTCTCGTCCCTCCGTGAGGGCTTGAGCGAGCTACACCCGGGCTCCCCCATGGCACTCAGGCAGCACGTCCGCAACCATATCCCACAGGGAGTGGGTGTAACCGCCCAAGAGGCACGCCGTGTTGACCGACCGCAACCACAAACTAAGGGAGGAGAACATCTTGCCGAATTGCTCATACCTCTTGGATTCCCGATCTGGAGGTGCAGTCAGGAATGCGGATTGGGAAGTAGAGGCCTGGATAACCAGGCTCTCGGGGTGGGTGGACAAGAAACTAGGGTCGCCCGGAGCAGGGCGGTGGCGCCTAGCGACGTTCCTATCTACAGGAGGACCAAGTGCCCAACAGGACGTCCGTGAGAGCCTCATTAAACGGCAGTAGAGGCTCTGGGAAGCTTACCTGCGGTTTAAGGACCTCTGTGAGGATGTTAGACCTTAAGGTTGCGACGGGGAGCACAAGAGCCAAGGCCTTGGCCGCCCTCATCAGCACCACACTATAAGTAGCCCCCTCCTCCGTAGCCACGGTAGGAGGGGGAAACAAAACCAGTGTCAGGGAAGGTATCCAGGCCACTGGCCTCCCCTAGTTCCTGTGTCCAGTACTGGAATCACTGGCACTCACGTGCCAGAGGGTCCTCAGACCCCTCCCAGCCTCCCTCGTCGTCCATCTCCTAGTATTCAGGGGTAAAGGATGGACCCAGATCCTAGAAGAATTCCTCTTCGGCCGGCGCCGAATGCGGCGTCGAGCGTCGATCCGGACCGAGGGGTGGACCAGGGACAGCGTCGTAGGGGGATGGCGCCGGGGTGACACCCTAGGGGCGACCCGGATCCGGAACCGGATCCAGAGTTGCCTTGCGGCATCGAGACCAAAGTCGCCAACGGCGCCGGGACCGAAGCACCTGACGGCGCCGGGGCCTAAGTACCTGGCCCGCTTGGGCTCCCAGTCGGGGCCGAAGGAGCCGCGGAACCCGACAGAAGAGTGAGCAACCTCATGGCCATGAGGAAGGCATCCATCTCCTCAGACGTCGCGTTCTGCCCAGGGACCGGCTGGTATGGAGCAGGACGGGTCCGGCGGTATCACCCGAACCCCAGGCTGCGTCGTGCGAGCGTTAGGGGGTCAGAAGAGCGATGTCGCCTCTTCAACTTCTTATGCCTCTTACCTGAGGATTTGGAGCCTGACGAGTGGTGTCGACTCGCCGAGCTGTGATGACTCCGGTCCTGCGACTGGTCCCTCGACCTCCTTCCGGACCGGGACCTCGAACGGCACGGGGCCGACTGCCGGAGCTGGAGGCGCTTGCGGGACAGCTCCTGCCTAGCCTTCGACATCAAGGCCCGGCAGTCGGGGCACGACTTGTCATCATGGTCGGGCCCCAGGCAATGTAGGCACCGGTGATGGGGGTCGGTAACCGACATCAGTCGGTTGCAGTCGGCACAGGGCTTGAACCCGGGCATCTCTACTCGAAACGGATCCAAAAAGGATCGAAAAAGCTTAGTCAAAAAGTGACTAAAGGGTACCACTTTCTCCGGACCTGTGCTTGCTGGCGCGGAAAAAAGAATAACTGACGTCAGCGCACGAGGGCGACGTCTAGGTACTCCGGCGACGTCATCCCAGCGCCAACGACGCGGACGCGGAGCCACGGACGCCGCCTACCGATGCGCAGGGCTACTGCTACGCAAAAATTTCCGGATCCAGACTGACGCCTAACGATAATCTAAGGTAAGGAATCTAATACTAACCTGTTTCTTTCAGATACTGCGAGCAGAGGTGATGGACACCAAAAAGGCAGTTTTGAGTGTTAATAGTCAGAAAGGTCAATTATGTAGCAGCTCTGAAAGAGCCCACATAAGGTAGGTCAGAACAAGGTTCAAGTTACTGGGGCATTACGAAAGGAAAAGGAGGAAAGAGGTGAGTAATGCCCTAAGGAAGCAATTTACAATAGGGACTTGAAAAGAGAAGGCTGATCAGGACGGCGAAGAAAGGCCGAAATTGCTGAAAGACAGCCTTCAAGAGTGCCCACAGCCGAGCCCTACTGGGCCAAGGAAAGCATGAAGAGGAGAACTGCTGAAAGAGGGGGAGAAAGGGGATCCACAACCTTTTCTGTGCACCATGACACAATTTTGTTTCATCTACAGGTGTATACTGTTTTGGTGGAGGGTTTCCTGGCTGCCAAGGTAATGTTACAGACTTCAAGAGGAAGGTCAAAGACTGTTAACTGGCGCCGCTCAAGCTCCACGCAGGGAGGTGGTCACTGGACAGGTTCTGGTGCAGGACTTTCCCCTGCTGCTGCGACAGAAGATCCTCATGAAGGGGAAATCGGATAGGAGGTTTGATGGCCATGTTGAGCAGCTTGGGATCCTAGACTCTTCGTGCCCAATCCGGAGCGACAAGAATGACTTTGGCCCAGTCGCGCCTGATGCACATGTTACTACTTCTGTAACGATATATCTGTAAGAGACATTAGTTAATGATAGATTCCTTACCTTAGAATATCCCCAGACGTCAGACTGGATCCGGAAAGTTTTGCTTAGCAGGACCCTTGCGCGTCAGTAGGAGGCGTCCTGCTGGTCGTGTCTGTCATTGGCGTCGTCAGCACCGAGATGACGTCACAGAGAGTACTCAGGCATCATCCATGCGCGCTGACGTCAGTACTGTACACGACTTTCCGAGCCAGAAACACCAAGCCATGCAAGAAACTGACCACTGGTACATAAATCTAGGGCCTTAAAAGGGGATGATCTTAATCCTAGTAACCAGTTCGCAGAACGGGGAGGATGGGCGGGCGGTAAGTAATCTATCACTAATGTCTCTTACAGATATATCGTTACACAAGTATTAACTTGTGCACCTGAAAGAGACAAGTTAGTGATAGATTCCTTACCTTAGAATAGATACCCCAGCAATACCAACCCCGGTGGTGGGTCTGCGAACAAAATTACACCAGGAAGTCATGGAGAACAAAACGGCCAAAGAAGCCATCTCTCCGAACTGGACTGTCAAGGCAGAAGTGCTTTGTAAACGTGTGCAGCGAGGCCCGAGTAGCTGCCTGACAAATGTCCTGCAAGGGTATGTTACGCCCCAAGGCAGTAGTGGCTGCAGTTGCCCTGGACGAATGGGCACGCAGCCCCACAGAAGGCTCCTTCTTGGCCAAGGAGTAACATGCTTTGATGCACAGAACAACCCACCAGGAAAAGGTTTGTTTGAGCACAGCCCAACCTTTTTTGGCTCCCACGTAGCGAGCTGATCATCCACCCGGAACTGTTGTGTATGCAGATAGAAAGCAAGCGCACATCTTGGGTCCAGAAGGTGGAGCCTCTCCTCTTCTCTGGAAGGATGTGGAGGCAGAAAGAACGTGGGCAAAGGGATGGTCTGCACAATGTGGAAGGGTGTGACAACCTTTGGCAAGAAAGAAGGACAGGTACGTAAAACCACCTTGTCCGGATGAACCGAAAGGAAAGGAAGAAAGAGCCTGGAGCTCACTCACTCTTCTGGCAGAGGTGATGGCCACCAGGAAAGCAGTCTTTAGAGCAAGAAGACGTAAAGGATAGTTATGAAGAGGCTCAAAGGGAGCGCACATCAGAAAATTCAAGACAAGATTTAAGTCCCATCAAGGCATTATGAAAGGGACGGGAGGAAACACATGTATAATGCCTTTGAGGAAAAGGTCAACAACTGGGGACTTAAAAAAAGAAGGCTGATCAGGAAGCCTCACGAAGGCAGAAATGGCAGAAAGATAACCTTTGATGAAGCCCAGAGCAGTGCCCTCCTGGACAGAAGAAACAGAAGCACCTCAGAAAGAGGGACAAAAAAGGAGATCCACAGCCTTTGCTGTGCACCATGCCAAAAATCTGTTCCATCGACAGGCGTATACTGATTTTGTGGAGGGACGCCTGGCTGCCAGAATGACATTACAGACCTCTGGAGGAAGGTCGAAAGCAGTCAACTGTCGCAGCTCAATCTCCACGCATGGAGGTGGAGGCTGGGCAGGTTCGGGTGGAGTACCGTCACCTGTTGAAGCGACAGAAGATCCTCCCGAAGAGGTAGTCGGATCGGGGGATCGATGCTCATACGGAGTAGCTCGGGATACCAAACTCTTCGAGCCCAGTTTGGAGCCACAAAAATAACTTGAGCCCGGTTGCGCCTCAACTTCTTCAGCACTCTGGGCAGAAGTGTTGTAGGCGGAAAGGCGTACAACAGACCGGAACTCCACTCGCAACGAAAAGCGCCGTCGAGCGAGAGCCGCCTTGGAAATTCCAACGCGCAGAACTGATGACATTGTGCATTCTCTCCGGTGACGAATAGATCTAACCAAGGCTCTCCCCACTGCTGAAAGAGACCTTGCACCACATCCGAGTGCAGATGCCATTCGTGATCCATCAAGCACCGGCGGCTGAGTTTGTCCGCCCTGGCCTTCAGAGAACCTGCCAGGTGTTGAACCACCAAGGTAATGCCTTGATGTTCCAGAAATGTCCAGAGGCGCAGAGCCTCCTGACAGTGGGTCCAGTACCCCACCTCGCCCTGTTTGTTGCAATACCACATGGCGGTAGTGTTGTCCGTGAACACCTGCACTACACTCGCCTGCAGCTCCAGAAGGTTGATATGGAGCCGGGACTCCGCCGGAGACCAGAGGCCTCTGATCTCCGCCTCTACCAAGTGGCCTCTCCACCCCAGGAGAGACGCATTCATCACCCTTGTGTGCTCAGGATGGGGAAGGTAGAGGGATCTCCCCTTGACCCAAACGCGATTCGTGAGACACCATTGCAATTGTCGTGCAGTGCCCTCCGAGATCTGGACATGATCAGACAGGTTGCCCTGATGCTGCGCCCATTGGAACTTCAGGTACCAATTCAGAACTAGCATATGGGATCTGGCATGTTGCACTAGCAGGATGCAGGAGGTCATCAGGCCCAGGAGCCGGAGGGTCATCCTGACTGAAACCCGGGATAGAGGCTGAAAGATCAAAATCATAGCCTGAATATCCCGGACTCGCTGCTCAGGAGGATAATCCCGAAATAGTGTCGAATCCAGAACCGCTCCGATGAAGGGGAGCTTCTGAGAGGGACTCCAGTGCGACTTCGGCATGCTGAGGGAGAACCCCAGCAAATGCATGAGGTAGGCCATAGTCTGAAGGTGGGTGATAACTGCCTGGGGCGAGCCAGCCTTCCACAACCAGTCGTCGAGGTAGGTGAAGACTGACACCCCTAACCTGCGCAGTTGAGCTGTAACGACCGCCATCACCTTCGTGAACACCTGAGGGGCACTAGTAAGGCGGAAGGGGAGCACAGTAAACTGAAAATGCTCCTGGCCCTCCGTGAACCGCAGGTAACGCCGGTGGGCCGGCAGGACGGGAATGTGAAAGTATGCGTCCTGCAAGTCAAACGCTACCGTCCAGTCTCCAGGGTTGAGGGAAGCAAAGACCTGAGCCAGAGTTAGCATCTTCAACTTCTCCTTCTGGAGAAAGCGATTCACGTCCCCGAGTTACAAGAGAGGACGCAGACCCCCTTTGTCCTTCTTGGGGACCAGAAAGTAGTGGAAAAAGCAACCACTCACTACTTCTGGCCCAGAAACACACTCAATGGACCCCTTGGCCAAGAAGGCCGCTACTTCCTGTTGGATAAGAGCCAAATGATCCCCTGACATGCGGTGGCACCGAGGTGGCATGGCTTGGGTGGGGACTTAAAGGGAAGGGAGTAACCCTTGCAGATTATCTGCAGCACCTATTTGTCTGATGTAATCTCATGCCAGCGGGGGAGGTGGTGGAGGATCCTGCCACCTACCGGCGTGGGGAGCTCCCTGAAGCTCAGATTAGGAGGGTTTAGAGGTGGAAGCAGCGGGGTGGAGGTGGATGGATTCGCACGCTGGTTCCTCGACCCGCCCCTGTGGAAACCGCGACCGCAGGCTCGCTGTGGCTGGTTCGGCACAGGCCTGGTGGAAGGGCGCATGGGGACCTCGACCCTGGCTACAAAAGGAACGAAAACCAGGAGTGTCTGGGGTCTTAGTAGAAAGACCCAAGGACTTGGCCGTAGCCCGCAAGTCTTTAAAGTGCTCCAGTGCAATGTTAGCCTTGTCGCTAAACAGGCAGGTGCCATTAAAAGGCATGTCCATGAGTGAACTCTGGACATTGGGCGTGAACCCGGTCGAACGCAAACAGGCGTGACGCCGCAACGCCACGTTCGTGGAGATCACCCTGGCCATTGAGTCGGTGATGTCCAACCCACACCGAATGGCGAACTTAGCCACATCTGTGCCCTGAGCAATCGCCTGAGAAAGGGTAGCCTGCACATCCTCAGGACACTGAGGCAACAACTGAGAAATGGCGTCCCAAACCGCGTGGGAGTAGCGGCCCAACAAGCAGGCGGTATTCACCGACCGCAGCCCGAGGCTGGCCGAAGAGAACAGCCGCTTCCCAAACTGGTCCAGCCTTTTAGAGTCCTTATCCTGCGGAGCAGTGGGAAAGGCACTCTGCGACGTTGAGGCCTGAATGACCAGGCTCTCAGGCGTAGGGTGAGTGGTCAAGAAAGCGGGGTCAATGGGTGCCTGTCGGTGGCAGCTGGTGACGTTTTTACCCACCGAGGCCCCCATGGCCGGCCTCGACCAAGTGCCCAAGAGGACCTCTGTAAGGGCGTCATTAGAGGGAAGCAGCGGCCCAGCCGAAGTCGTTGCTGTCTGAGCACATCGGTGAGGAGGTTGGTCTTGAGGGCGAAGTCATGTTTGAGGGCCTCAGCAGCCTGACGGAGGACAATCATGTAGGAGGCACCCTCCTTCATAGTAGGCAGGGGAGAGGCAAACCCTGGGTCAGAAGAGACATTGAGGTCGCCTGCATCCTTCAAGTCGTCCACCCAATCGAGTTCGGAGTCACATTGCCGAGCAAGCAGGTCCTCTGACACTTTTTCAGTCGTCGTCCGTCCGCCTCTGGCGTAGAGGGGGCGGTCGTAGCGGCTGTGAGAAGTTGGACTGATATATGATGCTCACTAGTTCTAGTGATCACCTTGTATCAGTCCAAACAACCCTTATGGTGATTGGTTGTAAAGTCAACCTTATAGACCAGCTATCCTAATGGTAGCATGGACAAAGCAGTCTTAGGCTAAACTCTTTTGGCATGTGAAGCCAGCTGTTTTATGAATGAATGAATAAATGAATACCCTCTTATAGAGCGCATGGCTACTCTCGAGCATCCCAGCGCAGTAAGACCAGCGGACATAGAAAGACACTATTGGAACAAGAATGTCTTTAATCGCTTCCTGAAAGCTAGATGGTTGGATTCATGCCTGATGTTGTCTGGGAGTTTGTTCCATCCTTTGGCTGCTTGAACAGAGAGCCGGCGGCCACCCATCCGGACAAGCTTCACCCTGGGTACTACCAGCAAATTACGCTGGTTAGATCTTAAAGATCTCACCGATTGATGACGAAGAAACAGGGGATCAAGAATGGACGGGCCAGCATTATGGATGGACTTATGCGCCAAACATAAGGTTTTAAACATAATCCTTTCCTGGATGGGTAGCCAATGAAGCGATCGAAGTGAGGCCTTAGCCAAACATCGTTTGGGGACTTTCATGAGCAGCCGAGCTGCACAATTCTGCACAGATTGCAGAATTTTTATGGTACCAACTGGGGCCCCCATGTAGACGGCATTTGCATAGTCCAGTCGCGACAAGATCAACGACTGGACCAGCATTCGTCTAGCTTCAAATGGAAGGAGATCTAGAACTTTTTTTAAGACTCTCAGCAATCCATAACAGGTCGCGGCCACCTTCTTAGCCTGGTATTGAAATCCTAGCGAGGAGTCTAACCAAATCCCCAGGCTTTTTATTTGGGTCTTAGGTCTTAGGTACCGGAGGGGGTCCCAGACAATACGGCCACCAGGGGTCCAAGTTAATTGGGGCTTTATAGCCCAGAAGCATGATGTCCGTTTTGGCCCCATTTAACTTTAAACAAGAAGAGGTCATCCATTCCAGGAATTTGGTGGGACAAGGGGTCAAATTATTGATCCCCTGATCTAAAGCATCGTCCCTCACCAAAGAGACAACCAGCTGCGTGTCGTCGGTGTAAGTGACAAGTTGGATTACCCAGGGAAGTACCACCTCAGCCAAAGGTCTCATGTAAATATTAAACAGCGTGGGGCTGAGGGATGATCCCTGGGGAACGCCGTGATTCAATTGCAGCTGGCTGGATGACACCTCTCCCTCGAAAACGGAGAAGCATCTGTCCGATAGGAAGGAGTGGAGCCATTTGAAGGCCAATCCGGAGACACCTGTAAGATGCAGCCGGTGCAGCAAGAGAGAGTGGTTCACAGTATCGAAGGCTGCGCTGAGGTCCAACAGGACCACCGCAGCACAGCCTCCTGCATCCACAATACCTCTAACTGCCTCCACTACCGCCACCAGAGCGGTCTCTGCTCCTTGCTTTGCTCTAAACCCTGTCTGGGTGGAATGTAGTGCACCAGTGGATTCAATAAAAGAAGAAAGAACCTGGTTCACATGTTTTTCAGCTATTTTGCGGATACCCGGTAGTAACGAAATAGGCCTATAATTGGCCAGGTCTTCAGGGTCCAAACTAGGTTTTTTAGCAGGGCTCTGACCTTAGCCTTCTTCCAGTTGGGGGGCACTACACCCGAGGCCAGAGACGCATTAATGACCTGCATTATCACTGGGCATACCGTCCCTGATACCTGTTTAAGGACTGCCGGGGGTGCAGCATCCAGCGGAGAGCCCGATTTAAGGTTGCCAAGGAGACTATCCACACTAGCCAGATCTAATGGCGGGAAGCCTTTAAGACCTCCAGATAGGTTTAGATCTGCTTCCTTAGCCCCCTCTTTTTCACTCTCCATATTGTCTGGAGTATATGCCATTGGCGCAAAGCTGGAGTAGATATTGGACACTTTGGACGCAAAAAAGGCAGCTAAGCCCTCACAGTGTTTCTGTGGGTTCAGAGCAGGACTGATAGTCCTAGGGGTAGTAACCAGAGATTGAAAGATTTTAAAAATGTCTCTGGGGCATTAACTGCTTCCGCAATTTTACCCTGATAGTATGCGGCTTGTGAAGTTTTTAATAATTTTTTGTACGATCTCTATTCATTTTTCGCAGCAGGGGCATAGTCCTTTCTCCACTTCCTTTCTGCACGTTTACACAGTTGTTTATGCTCCTTAAGTTCCCCAGAGTACCATGGTTGTTTATTGGGGCCCTCTCTATGCCATACCTCTTTTTTTGGAAGGATGGTGTCTAGGGTGGAATTAATCTACTGGTCAAAGGCTTCATTGGCTACCACCGGGTCCTCGCAGGGAGCAGGCAGGCAACTCTTCAGGGCTGCCTCCCAGTCCTCAGCTGGTAGTCTAGACCATACACGACAAACTTTCTTTAAAATGCAAGCCCTATGGGTATGTGTTACTGGGGACCACACAAAGGAGAGTAGGGCATGGTCTGACCATGGCACGAAAATAGGCTGACCACACACAATGTTTTCAAGGTTGGTGAAAAAGTGATCAAGTAAGTGCCCACCTATATGAGTGGAGCTGGCCACGATTTGTTCCAAATGCACCACTCTTAGGGTATCCAGCAGACATCGACTTCATCCAGGTGAATATTGAGATCGCCCAGGATGGAAAAATTAGGGGCACTACTGATGGAAAGAGAGATCTTATCTAGAAGATTGTTACAAAAATCATGGTAATCACCTGGAGGTCTGTAAACCAGGATCCCTGAAAAGGTGCAAGTGGGCAAAAAGGATATAGAGAAACCAAGACTCTCGCACTCTATAAGTGGACTCTCCGAAGTTCTGCACCTAAAATTGTTCTTATGAATAATCGCCACACCTCCTCCTCGCCCCGTCGGGCGATCCTGTCTAGTAATGGAGTAGTTAGGCGGTAGCGCCTGCACTATGTCAGGGTCAGAGACATCAGTCAACCAAGTCTCAGTTAAAAAGAGTACGTCGAAATCTCGTTCCTCTAGAAGCAGATGGATTTCTGCTGCATGCCTCGGAAGAGATCGACAGTTAATCAGGCCAAAAGAGAAGCTACCTCCTCTGGTAGTGTCTCCTTAGGACAGCTGTCCGTAGCCCCTCCTCTGAGTGCCCTTAGCAGTTCTCCACTGTAACAGACGCTGTTGTGAGGTACAGGTTCCATTGTTCTAGCCCCTAGCCACGTCCTAGCCTGACCTGGCACGGACGAACACAGATGGGCTTTCCATAGGCGCTCCTTTGGTGCATCCGCAAATGCGTACGCTAGCGCGTAAAGTGACCGTATCAATATATGCGCTTTAGCGCGGCGTGTCCAGCCCTACCTCGCAACAACTAGCGCGGCAACCTCGTCCTCCCTCAAGATGGCCGCTGTAGTGGATCGGCCCCTCTGGGTCCCGGAGAACACGATGCCCAACTCGGCTCAATGAGAGCTAAGATGTCCCTGAAATGGCGCGGCGCGAGGTGGGTCAAATCACACACTGGTGAAGGGGTCTGATGTCTGGTGCAAAGTTGGCAATTAAAATATGTTTTTGTTTAAAAATACAGGCAAATACAATTTAAAAATTCAATATTCAGCAAACTAGCAAACTAGCTCCCGGTTTTACCACATATAACCCCTTGAATACCAGATGAAAGGACACCACACTGGTTGTTAGGAAAATAAAAGATATATTTATTACTAACACACACCTCTGAACTCTTTAGGAGATTAGAGAGCTAAGCACATAACAAAACTCTTAAGAAAAATACAATAAGTCGCACAAATTACAATGGTGCCCTAGGGGCACGGCAAACCATATACTAAGTAAATGGTATAAGTAGAACGATTGAAGAAATGAAGATGCCCAGAGGCTGTAGAATCGCTGAGGCTACACTACCCTAACCTTAGGTAAGGAGCAAGAGGCCCACGGGACGCGTGTGCAGTGTTAGAACACACACGCGGGTTCCAATGCAAAGTCAATGGGCATGAACAAATTACGTAAAAGGTAAGTAAAGACAGTTCCGTCTGGTTGAGACAAACTACAGGATACCTGGACACTAGAAGAGTCAATCTACCTATGAGCACCGAAATGCACTAGTTACCTCACCCACGGGCTGCGGGTGCATAGGTGTGAAAGTGTGTTGGGCTTCCGTGTCAAAGTCAATAGAGCCTTGAAGAAAGATGCTGCAGGCGACGAGGGGGAAGATGTCGGGAGTGATCCAAGGGTGGATCAAGGAAGATGGAGATCTGAAAGCAGAGGGGACAATGTTCACAGTCACTAGCCAGTGACCGGAGTGGAACCAGGAAGGAACCAGATGACTTTGTCGCGATCAGGTGTATAGTGGACGCTTGAGTCTGCAGCCACGTGGACCAGGAGGTGTCTTCGACGAACAGGATGGAGGCACGAGCTGTCCCACGCAGGCTCTTGCTGTCGGCGGTGTCTGTTCCGGATTCGGATTCAACAGGCCTTGGCAAAGGCAACCCACGAGGTGAGTGAAGATGGCGTCTGGTGCGGACCAGGAGGGTCCGGGGTGCTTCTCCTTTGCAGGGAAGCAAGGGCCTGTCTGGAGCAACCAGACCGGCGGTGTTGATTTCAAGGATCGTCGTCTAGGAGGCCACTAGATAGCTGGCAAATGACCAGACAACGCGTCGAGCAGCAATCAAGCAAAAGGGCCCCACGCAGATCTCGTGGATGCTGGAAGGCAGGTCTTTGGTGCAGGAGCTGCTCGGGGCTGGGGCTTCTCAATCCCCAAAGCACTTACTCGAGGATGCCTCAGAAGTCGTGCTGGAAGCGAAGTGCAGTTTCTCCAAGATGAACGGTCCCACGTGTCTCGTCACACCCACGGATCTCAGCTGTGCTGCAGGTGTGAGTTGAGGTCGCAGAGGTCTGGAAGTCCGGGTCTCGTCGGGCTCTGAAGTCTGGTTCCACCAGGAAGGACGACAAAGTGAACCGCTAGGACGCTTGATGGTGCCTGCTTGTGCAGTGTGGTCACTCCTTGGCCTCTTCAGTGGAGCAGAACGTCGAAGTCCAGAGTTTCTTCTTGTAAAGTTGTTCAGGATTAATCTAATTTGGAATGGGACCAGCTCCTACCTTTATTCTGCTAAAGGGGACTGTACTGTGACTAGGTCCCTCCCATAGGTGGGACCAGGAAGGGGTGTGGTTACACCCCATATCCTTTGTCCGGTTTCGCGCCAGAGCTGGGGCTGGAGTGCCCCAGCAACTGGTTTGAACCGGGTTATGCACAGGGACACCTTGTGTGCCCCAGGCATGTCTCATTCCTTTCAGCCCTGCCTATCTGGATACACAAAGTCCTGTCTGGGGTGGTGCTAGCACCTCCCCAGGCAGGAAATCCTTTGTCCAGGCCTCCGTTGCTGGAAGGACTCCCAGCAGCAGGAGGTCGGACTTGTGTCTGTGGCAGCAGCATCCATTTTGTGATGCTGAGGTTCGGGTTAACTTTAACCGGGGTTCTAGTTACATACATGTAGTGTCACTCTAAAAGGGTGGAATTATACCCCCGTCGCCAGAACTGGCGAAGGGGTAGTATTCCAATTTGTATGACACCTTACTCGACATGTTTTGATAATGCTATGCCAAAGTTAGCAATAACCGCGAGGATTATAATGCACTTAAGAGTATATGGTATAGCGTTATCATGGAACAGCTATAAGGACATGGTTCCGAAAGCTGCAGACAGGCTCAGCTCATGCTAGAGCACCATCTCATATAATTCCAAGCACTCTGCCTCCAGGATTGATAAGGCTTGCCATAGGAGTGACTTATAGGAGTATATGTGTCCATTTTAGGGTTAGATATAGGTATACTATATCTAAGGCAAAGGGTTTAGATGGCCAGCCAGGGGTGGCACAATACATGCTGCAGACCTTGGTAGGCCTTGGGTGCACTTATGCCCTTGGTACTCATGGTACACTGTACAAGGACTTAAAAGAGTGACCCAATACCAATTAGATATGTACCCAAGGTACCTGGAGTCCATTTTAACAGATCAGGAAGCCTGGGGTCCTGAATAGCAGGAGCCAAGGACAACTATGTCGAAAACCAGCAAAACACTAGGCAAAAAGTTGGGGGTAACCATAGTCAGATATCCACCTTCCTACAGCGGCAGAGACGGAGAAGGGACGAACGGCGTTGCAAACGGCACCGGCTCCCAATGCGGATCCCAGGCCGGAACAAAATGGCCTGTGAACCGGGGCAAGGGTGGGATGAACGGCACCCAGTGCTCCGCCGAGGCTGGAGTCGAGAGTAGCGCCGGGGTTGGAGCTGAGGCCGGATCTCGTGGCACCGGGGACGGATCTGGCAACACTGTGCCTCATGGCACCGGGGCCGGAGCCAGTGGCGCAAGATTCTGTGGCGCCGGGGCTAGAGCCGATGGCGGAGCCAGCAGGATCTGGACAAAGGACTGCGGGCCCGAAGGCTTGCCGGCGGGAGCCCGAGGCCGGTAAAGGCGGTACAAAAGCACCAAGGAATTCTTGCATCTGTTCAGGAGTCGACGACGGACCCGGTATGGGGGGTATGCCGCGGGACTCTCCGCCTCCAGAGGAGCTGCAGGGGCAAGGCGGAGGCCCCTGTCCCCATCTTCCTCCTCCGAGGAGCGACGCCTCTTCAACTTCTTTTTATGGCAACGCTTACCGGAATCCGAAGGTGAAGACTTGGAGTCCGAGGAGCAACCTTTTCGGTCCCGCAAGAGGTCCCGGGAACGGCCCCAAGACCGGGAGCGGCGACGCGACGAATGCTGGACCTCCAGCAACTTCCGACACCGCTCCCGCAAGGCCTTGGGGGCCATGGCACGGCAGTCCTAGGAGTCATGGTCTGCCTCCAGGCAGTAGAGGCAAACATAGTAGGGGTCCTATCGACATGTTTCGGCGACAGGTCCCACAGGACTTAAAGCCGGGCATCCCTACGTGCACCAAGAGAAAAGTGGGGAGACAAAGTCTCAAAATAGTGGTCAAAAAGAGACCAAGGTACGTGTTCAATCCGGATCTGTGCTTACTGGCAAGGAAAAAGAAAGAATGGACTTCAGCGCGCATGGGTGGCGCCTAAGTTCTCTCTGTGACGTCATCTCTGCTATGAAGATGCCAGTGACGGACGCGGAGCAGCAAGACGCCACCTATTGACGCGCAAGGGTACTGCTAAGAAAAACTTTCCGGATATTCTAAGGTAAGGAATCAATCACTAACGTGTCTCTTTCAGATCTTTAGCACTCTGGGCATAAATGGTAGAGGTGGAAAGGCGTAAAACAGACCGCAACTCCACTTGCGCCGAAAAGCGGCGCAGAGCGGATGTCGCCCTGGAAATTCCAGCGCAGAGAATTGCAGACAATGCACGTTCTCTTCAGTGGCGAATAGATCTAGCCAAGCTCTCCCCACTATTGAAAGAGACCTTGCGCCACGTCCGAGTTCAGACGTCATTCGTGATAAATCACCACCTCAGAGTGAAGACGCAATTCGTGATCCATCATGCACATGCGGCGGAGTTCATCCGTCCTGGGGTTCAGAGAGCCTGCCAGGTGTTGAACCACCAAGAAAATGCCTTGATGTTCCAGCCATGTCCAGAGGTGGAGGGCCTCCTGCCATAGGGTCAAAGACCCCGTCCCACCCTGTTTGTTAAAATACCACATGGCAGTGGTGTTGTCCATGAACATGTGCACTCTTCCCGGCACAGAGGGAAGAAATGCCTTCAGTGCAAGACGAATCGCCAGGAGCTCCAGAGGTTGATGTAAACCCGGACTCCACCAGAGGCCTCTGATCTCCGCCTCTCCCATGTGGCCACCCCATCCCAAAAGGGAGGCATCCGTCACCACAGTGTTGTCTGAATGGGGAAGGGAGAGTGATCTGCCATTGACCCAATCCTGGTTCGTATGCCACCACTGCAGTTGTCGAGCAGTGACCTCCGAGTTCTGGATGCAATCGGACAGATTCCCCTGATGCTGCGTCTACTGGAACTTCAGGTCCCACTGCAGATCCCGCATATGCCATCTGACATGATCGATCAGCAGGTTGTAGGAGGCCATGAGGCCCAGCAGTCTCAGGGTCATTCTGACCGAAACCCGGGACAAGGGCTTAAAGATCGGAATCATAGCCCGAATCATAGCCCGAATGTCCCGGACTCGCTGTTTGGGAGGATAGACCTGATACTGCGTCGTGTCCAGAAACGCTCCAATGAAGAGGATCTTCTAAGAGGGAATCGGGTGCGACTTCAGCACATTGATAAAGAACCCCAGCTGATGCAGGAGGTCAGACGTAGTTTGGAGGTGGGAAATTACTGCCTGGGGTGAGCCCACCGTTAACAGCCAGTCATCGAGATGAGCTGCGACCACCACCATCACTTTCGTGAACACCCGAGGGGCGCTGGTAAAGCCTAAGTGGAGCAAGGTAAACCGAAAGCGCTCGTGGTCTACTGTGAATCTAAGGTAACGTCGCTAGGCCAGCAGGACGGGGATGTGAAAATAAGAATCCTGCAAGTCCAACACTACCATTCAGTCTTGCTGGTCGAGGGCATACAAGACCTGAGCAAGTTTCAATATCTTGAACTTCTCCTTATGGAGGAAGCGATTGACGTCCTTGAGGTTGAAGATAGGACGCAGGCCCTTGTCCTTCTTGGGAACCAGAAAGTAGAGGGAGTAACAACCACGACCTACTTCTGGGACAGTAACGAGCTCAATGGCTCCCTTGGCCAAGAGAGACTCAACTTCCTGCTGGAGAAGAGCCAGATGATCCTTCGACATGCGGTGGTATTGAGGTGGCATGGCTGGAGGGGTAGTCCCGAAGGGGAGGGAGTAGCCCCTTTGGACTATCGGCAAAATCCACCTGTTCGAAGTGATGGTGCTCCAGTGGGGGAGGTGATGGCGAATCCTGCCGCCCACTTGTGCTTGATGGGCCTGAAAGGTTGGACTAGGAGGGTTTGGAGGCTGCTGCAGAGGGAGGGTTGGTGGACTGGCCCGTCCGCAGGCCCCCTGAACCAGGTTGGGTATCTTGCTGCAGACTGTGGCCCTGGGTGGGACGTAGCGGGGCAGCCCTTCCCTAGCCACAAAAGGTGTGAAAAGCAGACTGCACCGGACAGGAGGAGAGACCCAAGCACTTGGCTGTAGCCTGCGAGTCCTTGAAGCGCTCTAGGGCGTTGTCTGCTTTGTCGCCAAAAAGGCAACAGCCATCAAAGGGCATGTCTATCAAGGTGATCTGGACATCCCCCGGAAAGCCAGTAGACCTCATCCAGGCGTAGTGATGGAGCACTACCGACTTTGAAATGGTCCTGCCTAGAGAGTCTGCGGAGTCCAGCCCACAACGGTTCGTAAACTCTGCTGCATCTCTCCCGGCGGCAACAGCCTGGGAGAGCACTGCCCGGGCCTCCTCCGGACACTGAGGCAGCACTTGGGCCACAGTATCCCACACAGAGTGCGAATAACGGCCCAAGAGACATGCAGTGTTTAGGGACCGCAGTCCTAAGCTGGCGGAAAAGAACATTTTCTTCCCATGATAGTCCAGCTTCTTGGATTCCCTTTCCGGTGGAGCGGTAGGGAAGGCCCTTTTGGAGGTGGAGGCTTGGACCACCAAGCTCTCTGGGGTGGGGTCTTGGGAGAGTGAAGTGTGGTCAGGCGATCATCCTGTCCACAGGAGCCCCCGTGTTCGGCCTGGACCAGGTGCCCAAAAAGACGTCGGTGAGGGCCTCATTAAACGGAAGCAGGGGCTCCAAAGAGCTCGCCGACCGTTGAAGCACCTCAGTCAGGATGTTAGTCCTGACCGTCACCATAGGAACCGCGAGGTTGAGAGCCTCGGCCGCCCTACGCAACACCACAGCGTATGACGCTCCCTCCTCCATAGCCACGGTAGGAGGAGCCAACATGCCAAGGTCGGGTGAAGTGTCAAGACCACTGGCATCCCCCAGTTCCTCTCTCCAGTCCTGTTCAGACCCTAGCTGGTCAGTTAAAGGATCACCCAACCCCTCTCAGTCCTCCTCATCATCCTCTGGGTGCCACTGCTGTTGTAAAGGGACCCCAGGAGTGAACAGGGGCATGAAAACCCCAGCCTCCTGCCCATCGCCGGGTGGGGTTAACGTCAGCCGAGGGCTGACCGGCGTTTGGCACGGTAGTGGTGCCATTGGAAAAGGCGGCAGTGGAGGTGTAATGAGGTCAACCGGCGCCAATCCAGATCCAGGCCTGGATCCAAGAGAGCCTGTGGTGCCGGAGCCTGCGGCAGCCAAGACCTAGCCCCCCAACGGAGTCCGCGGGGCCCGAAGGCGCGCCAGAAGGGGTCGGTCTGCGCTAAGGTGGCATGCATCGCCTCGTAGAACATACGCAGCTGGGCGGGGGTTGCTCTAGGTCCCGGAAAGGGAGGGAAGCTCAGAGTCAACCCCTCAGGCTCGGTGCGCCTCATCGAGTCAGCTGACCGACGAGGAGAAAGCGAAGAGAGATGATGCTTCTTAGAGTTTTTTTATGCTTAGACATACCCGACCCAGAGTGCGAAGACTTCGATGACTTCGAGCTGGACTGATGGTGGCTCCGCAACCGATCCCTCGACCTCCCTTTCGACTGGGACCTTGAACGGCGTGGAGCCGACTGCTGTCGTTCAAGCAGCTTTCCGGACGGCTTCAGCAGAGCCTTTGACGTCCACAACTTACAGTCGGAGCATGACTTGGAGTCTTGGTCACGCTCTAGGCAAAAGAGGCACACGCGGTGCGGATCCGTCACAAACATCAATCAGGTACAGGAACCGCAGGCCTTAAAACCGGGCACCCCTACTGCACCTGTTCGGAGTCGGAGACTCGAAACAAGCCGCCGACAAAAATCGAGAAAAACTTAGTCAAAAAATGACTGGAGGTACCGCTCTTCCCGGATCTGCGCTGGTGGCGCGGAAAAAGAAAGAAGTGACTTCAGCGTGTGAGGGCGGCGTCTAAGTAGCTATTGCAACGTCATCCCAGCGACCACCATGCAGACAACGAACACAGTGCCGACTGACGCCACCTTCTGACACGCAGAGGCACTGCTGACGAAAAATATTTCCGGATCCAATCTGATACCTGGGGGTAATTCTAAGGTAAAGAATCTATAACTGAAGTATTTCTTTCAGATAAATAGGGCTGACTTTCCTGTCTCCCGAACATACACTAACCTTGGATCAATTTGGATAGAGATCATTTACTGGAAGCGTCCCACACATTCATCCTCTGTAATGTGTGTATCCAGGGCTTGTCTGCCATCACCTACTATAAAAGGTCTATTGATTATATTCCATAACAATTTGCTATTCTTACGGGGAACTTGCCTCCACAAGCTTGGTCCAAGCCTCGTCCTTAAGTTCAGCCCTACGCTTTACTAGTTCGGCTTTATATAAACCCTGGCAGGGTTTCACTAAGACTGGATCTCTCAGCATTGTACTTAAAGCTCCCCTCAAATCTCTTGCTGCTCTAGAACAGTTACGGTCGACCATCTTGGGGCATGCTCATTTAAATGCCTTATGGCACCTTTAGGAGATCCCAATAACACAAGAGATAGACCCAAATGCATCAAGGATGATTCCAGGAAAGTCCTGCCTTTTGCCGCAGGTATTGAGTTCAACTTTGCATCTCGATACCAGGGACTCATAGAAGGGTTCCAGGGTAATCTGAGCCCACCTTATCCTTCTGCCCTGATCTGTAACTTTGTGGGACCCCCAGTCTCTGGTCACCTTTTGGTTCCTTGTCTGAAACAAACTGACTGTGGCACATAATGGGTTATGACACTTTCCTTGATTGTAAACTCTGTCTGGAACGGCAGAAAAGGAGAAGGCGCAAAAAAAGAAAAACAATCAATAACAGATGCATAATCTCTCCCTGTTAAGCTAGGAACAGGAGTCCTCCCATTACGATCCTCCCGGAATGTTGCCATACACAAATCCAGTTCTTCCGCTAAGAGGTTAAGTAATTCTCCCTGCTTTGTATGCTCTACATGTCTTCCTGGTCACAGCGGACAACCTCTATCAGAATGACTTAACACAATAGGGTCCAAGCATAGATGAAGATTAAAGTCCCCCCCGATCATATAAAAACTTTTAGAATTAAACTTTGATAGCATGCTGTTTATGAACACATCTAGCCTAGAAATATTACAGACGTCTGGTGCAACCATAGTGGCATTATAAAAGTTCAATACCAGCAGCTTTTCAGTCCCTATAGAAAATGACAGCTTGTAAACGGGGATTATCCGTTAGAAACACCTTCAAGCAGCAATTGACTGCTAGGGAGACTAACATGATCAGACCGCCTTATGTCACCCTGCCTTTGAAAGGATAGTGGGTGCAAAAAGGTTTTATATGTTCAAGAAAAATACTATGAATAATAACCCAGGTCTCCTGTAGACAGATTACATCAAAGCCTTTTTTATAAAGGCACACCAAATCGGGTCAAAGAGCTTATTCGTTATCCCAGCAATGTTGCATGACACAAATTTACAAGTCTATCCTTCCGTAATGTCAAGAGGACCAAGTAAGATACCATGGGTATGTGATGGAGAGAAGTGTGCCGGGTCCTTGTCAGTAAGTCAATCACATGAATCCAGGGTATCCAAGGGAACGAATTGGTTGAAGAGGGTGGGGTCTTGGGGAGTTGGCTTTCATAGGGGCTGATGACATATGGGGAGAGCCGGATAAATCCAGTCATTCCTGTGAGAAGTTGGCCTGATATATAATGTTCACTATTCTAGTGAGCACTTTGTATCAGTCCAAACAACCCTTATTGATGATTGGTTGTAAGTCAACCTTATAGACCAGCTATCCTAGTAGCATGGATACGAGCAGTCTTCGGGCTAAACTCTAGAGGGCGTGTTAAGCCAGCTGTTATACCATCACATATACCCCTTGAACACCAAGTGAAAGGACACCACACAAGTGTTATGAAAATAAACAGTGTATTTATTTAGATCACAACAACCCTGTACTCTTTATGAGGACAGGGTACTAAGCACACAACAAAACTCTTACGAAAATACTTTAAGTTGCACAATTTACACAAATGCCCGAGGGGCACGGAAACCATATACTACAAAAGTGGAATGCGAAATTACTAGCAGGTAAGTACTGGACTAATAGGCTTTGGAATCGCTAGGACTACGTTACTGAACCTTCAGATTACTAGTAGGAGGCCTAGGGGACTCGGGTGCAGAGTGTGCACTCTCACGCGGGATGCGGGAGAAAGTCTATGGAGGCTAGTGAAAGCAAAGTTAGTGTTCTCGGGCGAACCCGACTAGATAGGCTGAAAAACGAAAAGGATCTGGACCCTTGGATAGGGAGGCTATGCTGGGGCACCGAAATGCCGAAGTTACCTAGCCCAGGGGCTGCGGCTGCATAGGTCTGGAAAGACGTCGGAAATCCTCGTTGCAGTCTATGGAGCCTGAAAGAAGAAGTTGCTGGCAGGCGACCAGTGAAGATTGTTCGGTGGATCCAAGCCTGGATCGAAGATGGAAGACACCTGTAAGCAGAGGGGACCAAGTTCTGAATCACTAGCCAGTGATTAGATGGGCACCAGGATGGCACCGGCTGAAGTCACCTCGACCAGGTGAGTGGGCGACGCAGGGCTCTGCAGTCTCACGGACCAGGAGGCGTTGTCGGCGACCAGGATGGAGGTGCGAGCTGTCCCACGATGGTTGATGCTGTCGACGTCGCTGGACCCAGGATTGGGGCAACAAGTCTTGGCAAATTCAAGCCCACGCGGTGGACCTAAAATGGCGTCTCGAGTGGACCAGGAGGGTCCGGGGTGCTCCTCTTTTGGAAGGGAGCAAGGGCCAGTCTGGAGCAACCAGACTAGCAGTGGTGATGTCGTCGGTCGTCGTCGGGAAGGCCACAAGCCAGCAGGCTAGTAGCCAGACAACACGGTGAGCAGCCAAAAAGCAGAAGGGCCCCACGCAGATCTCGTGGATGCTGGGGGGCTGGTCTTCGGTGCTGGAGCTGCTCAGGGTCGGGGCTTCTCGGACCTCAAAGCACTCACCAGAGGATCTCTCGGCGGTCGTGCTGGATAGAAGTCGTGCAGTTCTGATGATGGCCGGTCCCTCGAGGTCTCGTCGCACCTACGGTTCTCAGCTTAGCTGTAGAGGTAGGTAGAGGTCAGAGGTGCCAGGGAAGCCGGGTCTCGTCGTGCTGGTCGGTCGGATTCCGGAGGAAGGACGTGCAGCAAACCGCAGTGTTCTTAGATGGTGCCTGCAGGTGCAGGGTGACTACTCCTTAGTCACAAGGGAGAAATCTTGAGAAGAGTCGAGAGTTCCTTTTGTGGAAAGTAGTTTCTTGATTCAAAGATGATCTAATTTGGAAGGGTCCCCGCTCCTGCCCTTATCCTAAAGAAAGGGGTGGGTACGCGACTAGGTCCTGCCCTAGGGGTGGGACCAGGAAGGGGGGTGGTTACACCCCTCTCCCATGCCGGACTTTCCCCAGCTCAGGGGCTGGTGTGCCCCTGGAACTGGTTCTAGCCGGCAGATGCGTAGTGAGCACCGGGGTGCCACTTGCAGACACCTTCTTGTAAAGCCCTGCCTACCCAGGATACACAAAACACTGTCTGGGATGGTGCTAGCACCGCCCCTGACCGGAAACCCTTTGTCCAAGCTCCCCTCGCTGGAAGGACTCCCAGCTGTAGGGGGTCAGACTTGTGTCTGTGGTGGCAGCATCCATTTTGTGATGCTGAGGCTTGAGTTAACTTTAACCGGGGTTCACTGTTACATACATGTCGTGTCCCTCTAGAAGGGTGGAATGCTAACCCCGTCGCCAGAATTGGCGAGGGGTTAGTATTCCAATTCGTATGACACCTTACTCGACATGTTTTGATAAAGCGATACCAAAGATAGCATATAACCGCGAGGATTATAATGCACTTAAGAGTATATGGTATGCGTTATCCTGGAACAGCTATTTGGACTTGGTTCCGCAAGCTGCAAACGGGCTCAGCTCATGCCAGAGCACCATCTCACACGATTCCAAGCACTCTGCCTTCAGGATTGTCAAGGCCTGCCATAGGAGTGACTGATAGGAATCTGTGTGTCCATTTTAGGGTTAGATATAGGTATACTATATCTAAAGCAAAGGGTGATTACACCACCTTGCCCCAGCTGTCGTGCAGCCAGTTGTGTCAGATTTAGATGGCCAGCCAGGGGTGGCATAATACATGCTGCAGCCCCTGGTAGGCCTTGGGTACACCTATGCCCTGAGTTACAGGGTCTGATAAGGTGGCCCAGTACCAATTGGTAAATGCACCTAGGGTACACGTAATTTAGTGAGAGAACAGCTAGGCTGTGGGTCTGATTAGCAGGCCCACAGCCAGAGAAAGTCAT
Organism: Lissotriton vulgaris; assembly: GCF_964263255.1. Taxonomy (NCBI): domain Eukaryota; kingdom Metazoa; phylum Chordata; class Amphibia; order Caudata; family Salamandridae; genus Lissotriton; species Lissotriton vulgaris. The sequence goes on along the minus strand of NC_141700.1, from coordinate 409,037,742 downwards.
AAACCAGTGAAACAAAAGCAAAAAATCTGGGTGATCATAGGATTGCAGACCCTACTCTCCTACAATTCCCATCCCCAAATGTGCATGCTCCACTCTGAGAACTATAAAAATGGCTCAGCGGAAGGGCTACTATAGATGAAACCGGTCCACTAGAATTGTTCTTTATGACTGCATGCAGGACCCGGTCTACCATGTAGGGCCTGTTAAAATGAATTACCATGCAGTCTCCTGCCGTATATTTACCGGAGCTTCCAACCCATGAGACTTCGTACCATGTTTATAAAGCCCCCCAATCTTGGGCCCAAAGACGTGTTGCGGGACAGCCAGTGTTGGACTTTGTTCTCGAGTTGGTCAAAGGTTTCAGTGCTACCCTGAGGTAGAACCGGGACATTTCCAACAACCACTACATAAGGGATTGACTCCGGGGGACAGAGCAGAACCGCTAACCTCTACGCCTGCCTTGTATATGAATGCAATGCTGCCCGTTACCCGACATGCCCCATCCCCCCTCAGCGGTTCTTCCCTTAGGGTGTTTGCTAGCCTGGAATTGGTGTGGGCTATCGTGTGGGGATTGTCCGCTGCCGCTGTGGCCACAGAGACCGCTTTCAGGGGATGTGTGTTCATAGATGACCTGGAGGGAATGAGTTCTCTTCCATGCAAGACAATCTAGGACAGTAGAGATGGTGAGGTCCCCTGCCCATTTGCACTGACTACTCGAGCCAGATACTACCTCCAGCCTACCCGAGGTGGCTCAAACCTTCGCTGGCCTGTCTTGTCGAGACTTTAAAAGCTCAAATTCAATGGCTGCCAGCCGCTGCAAGATGGGGTTATGTTTAAGAGCCATGCTAGCAAGTAGTGACTCCATCCAGACTTCCATCATTACCACAATTCATCCTTGGTTAAATTTTAAGCAATAATTGCCGATTGCGCCATCCCCTCCGCTCGGGGGGGTTTTGCTTTGCTCGTGGACAAGGAGCATTTCCTTTTAACTGCTTTGCCTAACCCTGCACCCGGCCCTCCCCCCTGATGCTCCATAGTATGAGGTTGGACTCCACATCACTCTCACAAGTGTGCAGAGTGTCTAGGCTCGATACTCTGTCCAGCCCTAGGATTGGTGCCACCTGCTCAATAGCTTAGAGATTCTACAAGATCTACAGCTGCCCCTGGTCTAAAAGCCCTAGCACTAGGCAACAAGGAGACTGGTCTGGTTCTACAGGCCCTTCATGCAGGTCTACACTGGCCTTTAAGGAGCCAGGCGGACTGTGCTGTTAACAGGGTACTGGTGAGTGTGACAGCCATCTGGCAACAAGCCTGATCTCCTTGTTGAAAATCCCCACTGCTCTTACAAACAAAGTGTCCATAGTGGTCCCTTGTGGTGCAGATGTGCCAGCGGCCATTCTATTGAGTTTGCCCATGATCACCAGGTGTAGGGAGATTGCCTCAAAAGCTCAATCCCCTAAAGTGTGTCACACAACCAAATAAACCAGACCCCCCCCCCCCCTGGCTCCGGCCCAACTGGCACAGCTCTTCTTTCTACCTGCTCGGGTGGCGCTGATGAGGCACACTTCGTTTGCACCAACTCTCCAGTGGGGGCTGCTGTACCATGGCCCAACCGGTAGACAGACCCCGCCTCTGGTCACAGCTCAATGGGCAAAGAGGGGACGCCCAGCCCAGGCTCCTCTGGGCCCTGACGGGTGAGGATGCGCCCGCCCTTGGCCCAGACACCTCCCACACAGCGGGCTTCCTTGTGGGTGCAATAGGGAGCATGGCCCGTCCTCCTGGGTGCAGCCTTGTGGAACTAGCGGTCCCTCTCCCTCCCACTGTGGTGATCAGCACAACCAGCAAACAGCAACAGGTGAGTAAAAAAAGAAAAAAAGGCCATGGCTCTCAACAAAGGCAATATCAAGACTGAGGTTTGGCAATTTTTACCCCTCCTGCCATTTCCAGCGCTCCGCTGGGTGCTGAGGAGGTGGACATGGCTGTGCCAAGGAAAGGACTCTTTCTTCCCAGAGGGACGTCGACTGGCTCTATTAAAAAGAAATTGGAGGGAGGTCACATCCACACTTAGGTTCTACAGACAATCCAGGGTTTCCGGTCATTCTTCACTCATTGATCAAGAGGTAATGGTGCTGGTGAGCAAAGGGGCGATGGTGCATTCAACAGTCCACCAGTCAGGATTTGTAAGCAACATCTTACTATAGGAGAAGAGCGATGGGGTCAGTGTCCCTTGATCAATCTCAAAGATATGCATGAATGGCTGGTATAACACCATTTCATGATTGAGTTGGACCTCAAAGACACATCTGATGGTCGTGGTCTTACACCTCTGTAGGAGAGTAGGGTCTGCTATCCTATGGTCACCCCAAATTTTTGCTTTTTGCTTCACTGGTTTCTGACTTAATGTGGCTGTGGGCCTGCTAATCAGACCCACAGCCTGCTGTTCTCTCTCTAAATTACTGCCAATGCACTCTAGGTGCATTACGAATTGGAACTGGTTCACCTTATGAGCCCCTGTAATAGTGCACCCTAGGTGCCCAGGGCATAGGTGTATCCAAGGCCTACCAGGGGCTGCAGCACGTATTGTGCCACCCCTGGCCTGGCCTCCATATTTGACACAACTGGCTGATCACTCAGCTGGGGTAAGTCGGTGTAACCACCTCTTACTTAGGTACAGTATGTCTGTGCCTAACCCTAAACTGGACACATATGTTCCTATCAGCCACTCCTATGGAAGGCCTCATCAATCCTGGAGGCAGAGTGCTTGGAAATATGTGAGATGGTGCTCTGGCATGAGCTGAGCCTGTCTGCAGCTGTCGGGAACCACTCCCTAAGCTGTTCCGGGATATTGCCATACCATATACTCTTAAGTGCATTATAATCCTCGCGGTTAAATGCTATCTTTGGTTTGGCTTTATCAAAACATGTCGAGTAAGGTGTCATACGAATTGGAATACTATCCCCTCGCCAATTCTGGCGACGGGGATAGCATTCCACCCTTCTAGAGGGATACGACATGTGTGTAACCCTAACCCCGGTTAAAGTTAAACAGAGCCTCAGCTTCACAAAATGGACGCTGCCACCACCGACACAAGTCTGGCCTCCTGCTGCTGACCGAAACTCGGCAGATGGTGGCCTGGACAAAGGGTTTCCTGCCTTGGGAGGTGCGAGCACCACCCCAGACAGGATTTTGTGTATTGGGTAGGACAGGGCTGAATAGAATCAGACATGCCCGGGGCACACAAGGTGTCCCCGTGCATAGGCCAGCCCAAACCGGTTCTGGGGCCTTCCAGCCCCAGTCCTGGCGCGGAGCTGGACAAAGGAAAGGGGGTGTAACCGCCCCCCTTCCTGGTTCCTCCCAGAGGAGGGACCTGGTAGGTGATCCACCCCCTAGATTGGAATAAGAAGGGGAGCAGTGCCATTGCACAGCAGATCATCCCGAAATCAACTTAAAACTAAGAAGAAGACTGGACTTCGACATTCTGCTGCACAGAAGACTGAAGAAGAATCTCCCTTGTGGCCAAGGAGTGACCACCCTGTGAACACAGGCACCAACCAGCAACTCGACGTCTGCTTTGCCGCCGCCTCCCGCCGGAGCCCGAGCCCAGAGCCCGACAAGAACCAGATTCCCAGACCTCTCAGAGCCCGATCCACAGTCCCTGCAAAGAAGGGACCCGTGGAGGCACCGAGTGACGTGGGACCGGACCTCTTGGAAGACACTCGTAAAGCTGACTGCGCAGCTTCTGAGGCATCCTCGACGTTGTGCTTTGGGGACTGAGAACCCCCACCACCGAGCAGCCCTTGCACCGAAGATCAGCCCCCCAGCATCTCCACGATCTGCGTGGGGCCCTTTTGCACTGTGCCACTCGACGCGCCATCCCGGCCACTAGCCACGCGGCCAGCGGCCATCTTGGCGACGAACCCGAAGATTTAAACAGCAGGTCTGGTTGCTCCAGACCTACCCAAGCTCCTGTGAAAAGGAGCACCCGCTCTGACCTTGCTGGTCCGAGTGAACAGCATCTTTCAACTTCTGCGTGGCTTGCATTTGCCAAGGCCTGTTTGCTCCGATCAGATCGCCGACACCGCCAACAGCGAGAAGCCTACGTGGGACAGCTCGTGACCGACTCCTGGACGTCCTCGACCCCGGGTATCCACGTGGCTGCAGAAAGAAGCTACCCGACAACGCCTGTTTGCACCCGACATCGCCTGGTTCCAATCTGGTTCCACGGTAGTCACTGGCTAGTGACTTTGAACACTGTCCCCTCTGCTTTCAGGTCTTCAACTCTTCAGATCCACCCTTGGATCCACCGGAACTCTTCTCATCGAGCCGCCTGCAGCATCTTCAGCTCCAAGCACCATCGACCAGCGTGACGAAACCCGACACATCTTCGACCCTGTGCACCCGCTTCCTGTGGGTGAGGTAACTCAGCTCCGCCGGTGCTCCTGCACTGGTACACATCCCAAGGGCCTGTGTTTTAAGTTTCAGCTCCGTAGGTCACTCGGAAGGTTCCTAACTTTCTAACTTTGTGCTTTTTACGCACCATAGACTTTGTATTGTAAAGTGCGTGCACTTTGAACACTGCACCCGAGTCCCGTGGGCCTTTCCCGACTTAGTTATTTCCAGTCTCGAATAGCTCCAGCGATTCCCAAGGCCCTAGGCCTCTTCACTTTCCTCCTGGTATCTCTTATACCACTTATTTAGTATATGGTTTAGGTGGCCCCTAGGGCTCATCCATATTGTGCAACTTTTGTGTATTTTAAACTGTCTTGTGATTTAACGCTTGTGCTTCTGTGCTCATAAAGAGTCCAGGGGATTTTATAGTTAATAAATCAATATATATTTTCAATATATATCTGTGTGGTGTCCCTTTCATTTGGTATTCAAGGGGGTTGTGTGTGGTATAACAGCTGGCTTCACATGCCTTTCAGAGTTTAGCCTAAGACTGCTTTGTCCACGTTACCACTAGGATAACTGGTCTACAAGGTTGAATTACAACCATCATCATAAGGGTTGCTTGGCATGGTACAAAGTGATCACTAGAATTAGTGAGCATTATATACCAGGCCAACTTCTCACAACCTCACTAAAGATTTCGGAAATGTCTTCGGAGTCATTTAGACCTTACCCTTCGCGTTTCAGCAAGGTACTCAAACCAGTGATGAAGTTCCTCTCATCCAGGGGAGAACATGGTTCAAATCAATGACATTCTGTTGATGGATCAATGCCATGTATGCGGTCTGCTCATCTCCAGGTGACAGTGGATTTGATGGAACATCTGGGATTTGTGATAAACTAACAGAAATCCCTGCTGGTCCCTTCAATGCAGGCAACCTCTTGGGTTTTATCAACTCAAGAGAGTCCACTTTGAGTCTGCCCTCCTGACGGACTCCTTTGCGGTCTGGTGCTGGACACGAGACAAGGTGAGTTGCTTAGTGTGAGAAGTTGGCCTGGTATATGATGTTCACTATTCTAGTGAGCATCTTGCACCAGTCCAAACAACCCTTATGGTGATGGTTGTAAAGTCAACCTTATAGACAAGCTATCCTAGTGGTAGCATGGACAAAGCAGTCTTAGGCTAAACTCAAGAGGGCATGTGAGGCCAGCTGTTTTACCATATGTAACCCCTTTAATACCAAATGAAAGGACACCACACAGGATATATATAAAATATATATGTTATTTATTTCTAGACAAACCCTCTGAACTCTTTATGAGGTCAGAGGCATAAGCACAATACAAGATATTCAATTAAAATATAATAAGTTGCACAAAATACAGTAGGGCCCTAGGGACACGCTAAACCATATATTAAAATAGTGGTATAAGGACCACTACACGGAAAGGGAGTAGGCCTAGGGCATCGCTGGGGCTACGCTGAGCTACCAAGAGTTAGGAAGCAGGAGACCCATGGGAGAAGTGTGCAGTGTCTAATCACACACGCATGTTACCATAGAGAATGAATGGGAACGTACAATTTACATCTAGTTTTTTTAGGGCACTTCTGACTGGACTCGGAGAAAGTTACTTGAAACCTAGACAGTTGGATAGTTGATACCCACAGGAGCACCAAAGTACTCGCATTACCTCACCCACAGGAAGCGGGTGCATAAGTGTCAAAGTGTGTCGGGTTTCGTTGTCGAATCCTATGGAGCCTGGAAGAAAGATGCTGCAGGCGACCAGGAGATAAGTGTCCGGATGGATCCAAGGGTGGATCTAAGATGAAGCGGACCTGAAAGCAGAGGGAACAGAGTCTGGGTCACTAGCCAGTGTCCAGGAAGGAACCAGGAAGGAACCAGGCGATGTCGTGAAGCAATCAGGTGTTGTCGTGAAGCTGGTCTCTGCAACCACGTGGACCCGGAGGCGTTGACGACGACCAGGAGTCAGGCACGGACTGTCCCACAAAGGCTCTCGCTGTCGGCGGTGTCTGCTTCAGGATTGGAGTTAACGAGTCTTGGCAAAGGCAACCCACGCAGGAAACAAAGTTGGCTTCTTACTCAGACCAGCAAGGTCTGAGGGGCTGCTTCTTTTGAGGGAAGCAAGGGCCAGTCTGGAGCAACCAGACCAGTGCTGTAAATTCAAAGCATCGTCGCCAAGATGGCCACTAGCCAACAGGCAAGTGACCGGGCAGATGAGTTGAGCAGGAAAATGCAAAAGGGCCCCACGCAGAACTCGTGGAGTGTGCAGGGCTGATTTTTGGTGCAGATGATGCTCGGGGCTGGGACTTCTCAATCCCCAATGCACAGCTTCAAGGGTGCTTTGGGTGCTGCACAATTAGCAAGTCGCAGACTTTTCAAGATGGCCAGTCCCACGTCTCTCGTCGCCTCCAAGGGTCTCAGCTCTGCTGGGACTGTTGGATATCTGGAAGTCCGGTTCTTGTCAGGCTCTGTGCTCGGGCGGAAGCGTTGACAAAGCAAGCCGTTGATCGCTGGATGGTGCCTGCTTGTGCAGGGTTGTCACTCCTTGACCACAAGGTTGATTCTTCAGTCGTTTTCTTGCAAAGTAGATCGTCGAAGGTCCAGAGTTTAAGACAGGATTATTCCAAAGTCTTGGGACTCAGCTCCTACCGATATACTAAATCTAGGGGCTGGATTACCTGCTAGGTCCCTCCTATGGGTGGGACCAGGAAAGGGGGGGGGGTTACACCTCTTTCCCTTTGTCCAGTTTCGCGCTGGGGCTGGAGTGCCCCAGCACCGGTTTGAAATGGACTATGCATGGGACACCTTGTGTGCCCCAGGCAGTGTCATATTTCTTTCAGCCCTCCCTGCCCTAATACAAAAAAGCCTGTCTGGGGTGGTGTTAGCACCTTCCAAGGCAGGAAACTAATTGTCCAAGCCTCCCTCGCTGGAAGGACTCCCAGCAGCAGGAGGTCAGACTTGTGTCTGTGGCAGCAGCATCCATTTTGTTATGCTGAGGCTCTGGTTAACTTTAACCAGGAATAGCAGGAACAACATGTCTTCTCCCTCTAGAAGGTTGGAATGCTACCCCCATCACCATAACTGGCGAGGGGGTAGTATTCCAAATCGTATGACACCTTACTCAACATGTTTTGATAAAGCCAAACCAGAGTTAGCATTTAACCGCGAGGTTCATAATGCACTTAAGAGTATATGGTATGGCAATATCCTAGAACAGCTATAAGGAGATGGTTCCGAAAGCTGCAGACAGGCTCAGCTCATGCTAGAGCACCATCTCACATAAAACCAAGCACTCTGCCTCCAGGATTGTTAAGGCCTGCCATAGAAGTGACTTATAGGTGTATAGTGATCAGCCAGTTGTGTCAATTTGGGTGGCCAGCCAGGGGTGGCATGATACATGCTGCAGCCCCTGGTAGGCCTTGGATGCACCTATGCCCTGGGTACCTATAGTACACTGTACAGGGGCTCATAAGGTGACCCAGTATCCAATTGGAGATGTACATAGGGTACATGGATTCCATTTTAAAGTAAGAGCAGATAGCCTGGGCCCTGATTAGCAGGATCCCAGGCCAACTAAGTCGAAAACCAGCTAAACACTAGGCAAAAACATCTGGGATAAACATAGTCAGGTATCCACCTTCCTACACTTAGTTCTATTCAAGATGGATAATATCCCAGCAGTGAGGTTCATCAACACCTTTTGGGAGGGGGGGGGGGGGGGGGGGGTCCAAGAATTAAGATGCTAGTGGAGTAGGCAAAGAGGTTTCTGGCACAACTACTAAGTTCTCAACATTTGGGTGACGGAGTAGTTCTGGGGAAGTCCAACAAAGTCGATGACTGGCAATCCCATTACCTTCAGGATCTCAGTCCATGGCAACTGAACCGGGAAGTGTTCAATATACTTCGGAGGACCTGGGGACCGTTCTTGGCGGATCTTTTTGCCTCAACTACCAGCTGGATTGGTTTTTCAGTTGGAGGCCAAATCTGAAAGCGGAGGAAATTGATGCTTTCCTGCAAGACTGGAATGTCAAAGAAGGGTACACTTTTCTCCCGTTCACGAAGCATGTCCTGCGGCAGTAGGCAAATCTGGTGGTGATCATGCTGCTTTGGACATCGTAAGTATGGTTTTTAGTGAAGATTGAACTTTTTTGGGATTTTCCTAACAGTCTACCCCAGAGACGAGTCATGCTGTTGTACCCTCTGGGGAATCCTCACCACCTAATCCTGGAGGGGAAACTGCCCCTCATGACATGGAGGATTACAGGTCTAGGTGGAAAGTCAGAAGACTTTCGGAAACAGCTGAAAGCATTTTGGCAAGTTTGGGCGGACGGAATCAATTAGAGATACAAGTCTGCCTGGGACAGATGGTTGCGCTGGGTGTGTGCAGAGGGATGCTGATCCAGTGGAATCAGGAGTGGTTCCTATCTAGTACTTTTTAACTGCATTGTTCAATGAAGGTATGGCTTACAGGTCAGTAACGACTTTCCACTCAGCCATTTCAGCAGGTCATCTGCCTACAGACGGTTTCCAGGTGGGTTAAAGCCACTGGTGAAAAAACTGATGAGGGAAGTGAGACTGCCAGTGCCTCCTGCACACAGGTACTCCACCTGTGGGATGTTAATAAGGTCCTTAACTTGTTTCTCTCTTGTCCAAGCAATAAATATCTCTCTAGGAAAGTTATCACATAAGTTGGCCATGTTATTGTGATTAATCTCTTGCAAGAGGGTTTCGGATGTACGAGCCCTGGATTTCACAGGCAGGGTATTCACTCCAGAAGGAGTTAAGAAATGAGTTACTCACCTGTAACTGCAGTTATCCAGTATTGGTGTCTTTCATAGATTCACATGCCTGAATCATTCCCCGTCGTCGAGACGGGAGTCTCCGGTACATAGAAAAGCAATGTCCTATAGACATACATAGAGAGAAGTAGGCCTAAGGGTCCCACCTTAGTAGCCTATCTATGTCCTTTTGTAAAAAGGACCAAACTCTAGATGAGGGTCAATCAGATAACACCTCCCTCTAGAACCTTCCTGTCAGGAGCCTCAGTCTCTCAGATTTTCGTACGCAGCAAGCTAGGTAGGCTTAGCACTGATAGAGAGATAGGTGAGTCCTTCCAGGGGAGGCGGGAGGGTTGCATGTGAATCTATGAAAGACACCAATACTGGATAACTGCAGTTACAGGTAAGTAACGCATTTCTTATCCAGTATTAGGGGTGTCTTACATAGATTCTCATGCCTGAATCAGAGTAGCAAGCAATACATTGTGCACATTTCTGGTGGAATAACATATACAAGTCATCCAATAATACATATCATGCAATTATGGATAATCGATACCCATTAACCAGAAACAGTATAATAGAATGTGCATACCAGCAAAGGATGGACGGATAGAGGAAGGCTCACCTTACTGAAACAGATGGCGTAACACTGCTTGACCCACAGCCGCATCCTTCATCAGCTCTGTATCCAGGCAGTAGTGCCTGGGGAAGGTATGCGGCGACTTCTAAGTTGCCGCTCTGCGGATATCCAGAACTGGCACCCCTGCAAACAGTGCCGCAGAAGTGGACACAGCTCTTGTAGAGTGAGCTCTGACTTTTTCTGGCAATGGCCGTCCAGCTTTGTCATGACAAAAGGCAATTGCCGAAGATATCCATCTTGAAATACTTTGTTTTGAAAGTGGCATACCCTTCTGTGGTCTACTGAAGGCTATGAATAGCTGAGTGGACTTTCTGAAATTGTTAGTTTTGTCGATCTAAAACTTCAGACACCTCCTAAGGTCCAATGAGTGCAGAGATCTTTCGGCTGCAGTGCTGGGATTTGGGGAAAAAGACTTGAGAATCACTGGCTCATTTAAGTGGAAGTCCACTACTTTTTCTCACCATCAAGTAGAAGCAAGATGGCGGCTGCTACTGCTGCCGAGTGAGGAGCAGTGGCGTTCTGCCCGATGCCTGACCTGATCGTCGAATGGGGCTGTTGCCGTACTGAGCCGACTTTCGGAGTTTTCTTGCCTTGCTGCCATCGCCGGGCTGGGTTCGCAGCGTTAAGCCCGGATTTCCACGGCTGTCCGGAGCTCGAGGTTGCGAGGCAGTGGGGCGGCTGTGAGCTGCGGCTGCGAGCCGCGTCTTGTCAGAGAGGCGGGGAGAGACGCCGACGGGAGCCACGGAGTGCTGGAGTGCTGGAGAAACTGCAGCGCGGAGTGCTGTGATTACAACGGTGAAGGCGAGGGTTGCAGGAGTTTCCGGACGGAGGCGTGTGAAAGCGGGCAAAAGAAAAATAAACGTTCAATAATTCAAGAAACGCCGAAAACGCAGAAGACTTTTATTTCTCCCGGTAGGAAGCTCCCTCTCGAGGTGCAAAATCGAGCCTTTGTGTTTGCAGATACTGTAGCCGTTTAAGACAGAGATACATTGTAACATTGTAACAAACACCCCTGCATTGAAGGGATACCAGCTCAAGACATTTTCAGCTGCAATAAGTAGGTGCAAACAAAAAGAAAAAACTTAAAATCCTAGTAATTTACCAATACTGCCATAAACGGTTATAAACTGTTATAGATATTGATACACATCAAGACAGCACTTTAAGTAGCTTTTCTAAGGCTCTATAAGTTTGTTGATATCAGTATAAGGATTTTTGCTATTGAAAGCGACCTGTCAGCTATTGGACTACTTAAGGGACAACTATGGCGCCTAAAGGCAGAGGAACAAAAAAAGCCGTAATTTACTCAGCTAATGCTAGAAATGCTACGCCTAGTGCTGTGGAAAAAACTGCAACAGCGTCAATGTCAATGACAGAGCCTAATCCACTTAATAAAGATGTTTTTGAGACCCAGGCTCGTCAACAGAATGGGGCCATTAAGGAGCCTGTAATACCGGATTTATTCAGGAAGAAGAATACAGTTACTTCCTCTAAGAATAATAATAGTGATCAGACGCCTGGGGGTCATATACAAGGAAGCATGCAAGGACCTATTACTGACTTATGTGGTGCTATTCCTAAGAATCATGGTGCAATTCTCTCAATTGAGACCTCTTTAAACCTGGCTTCACCCACAGCTGGAGATGGAGCTGGAGTGGGAGCTGGAGGGAGTGATGACGATTTAGCCGAACTCTGTCAAGAGGTAGAGGAAGTCAGGGTCTCGCCTAGGGTAGATGATTAACCTTTAAATGATGCAGAATCCATTGAATCGGGGGGTCAATTCTTTTCCATGTCCGATGTGTCGATAACATGAGTTATTGAATGAGGGTCATCTGCTTGTAAAAGATTGGGCTGATGACTGCAATCAAATTTCTGAGGAAGAACTTCTCGGCTCTGACTTCCTGTCGCACGAAGGAGCTCCTAATACAGTTTGTAAGGCTCCAGAGGCCAAAAATACCCTCACAGGTGAAAATCTAGCTTTAATAAATCAACCACAATGGGAAGGGGCTGGAATGGCTTCAGAAACCGAGGCTAAATCTCCAGAACTATTGGAGGGAGATGAAGAGATCACATTAAAATCAATATATAAATTACAGACCTCCATGTATAGACTGATTATGGCTCATAGAGAAGAGACTAAAGCGGAGGGACTCCGCACCCAAGGAGATGTGCGTAAATTGCAGAATGTCGTTCGGCAATTAGCCAAGTCTAGTACCGAAACTAATTTGAGAGTACAGGAGACTTAAGCTTGTATCTCTATTGTGGAAGACGAACTGTCTACGCAAAAATCTTCAATTAAGGATTTGGAAAGTACTTAACAAGACATTGATTGGAAATTGACCGATTTGGAAAATCGCACACGACGTAATAAGTTACGTATATTGGGATTAGCTGAACAATCAGAGGGAAAAGACTTTCGTTGTTTTGTTGTAGAGATGCTCTCGGATGCTTTTCTGTATCTCAAGGGATGGGATTGGGATAAAGAAATTATAAGAGCCCATCGTTTTCCCTTTAATCAAAAACGTGATCAGGGGGTGGTGGGGGGGGGGGGGGGGATGGGGGAACAAGAATCCAAGAGCTATCCTTATATGCCTACAGAACTACTTACTTCGTGAGATCTTGTATGATTTAGCCAGGCCTTTAAAGACTAGAAAGGGTTTGGGACATGAGTTTTTTGTTCAACCTGATTTTTGCCCGGTGACAGTGCAGCAACGCTGGAGGCTTAAACAGCTAATGGCACCAATACAGTCTAAGGGGGGGCAAGTCTTTCTTTTAAATCCTGCAAAACTTAAGGTTGTGCAGAAGAGTAAAACTATCTTTTTTGTATCTGAGGTTAAAGCACAGCAATTCTTAGATGCAATGTAGTAGAGATTGGATAAGAATAAGGATAATGAATATATACTTTTTTGCTCTGGTGGTTTGCCCCTCTACTTTTTTTCCCTTTTTATTTTTCCTTTTTTTTGTGTGCCAGAGATAGGGTACTATTTAGGTCTGGTCGGCCCGGGTGGAATCACATAGCTCATACTCACTTTCCATCAATGAGGGCCCTTGCCCTTAAGCTTCTGGTGTGGGGGGTGTTGGGAAGAGGGTGGGCTGGGAAAGGAGTGTTGGGGGGGGGGGGGGGGGGGGTGGGTGGGTAAAGGTTCTGGTTTGGGTGCAAGGAAATACAGCTGAAGGATGTATTGTTCCTAAGTTCATGATTTTTGTGTGGCAGGTGCCAATCTTTGGAATCTTTTGTTATTACATGTTTAATTGTACAACTGTACTAATACAAAACAATGGCTAAATTGACAATATGTTCCATCAATGTTTGTGGCTTAAATGATAAAAGAAAAAGGGGTATAACGGCTCAGATGTTAAAAACCATGCAGACGGATTTAATTTGTATACAGGAGACCCATGTCTCTTGGGCAAACAGAGGGTGGCTTAGAGATCTTGGATTGGAGGTAGTGGGATGTTCCTGTCAAAGTTCCACAATAAGAGGGGTGGCCATTTTATAGAGGTTTGGACTAGGTGAAGTTAAAAGAATTAAAGAAGATCCTTTGGGACGATGGGTTATTGCTGAACTTAAACTTGGGGGACTGATCATTACTATTTGTTCAATATATGCCTCTACAGTCGATGACCCCACAGTACTACATCATTTAAGTGTGGAGTTAGCTTTATGGTCACCCAATGTAATTTTATGCGGAGATTTTAATTTACATTTGGATGAAACATTTGATATTTATGGAAATACTCCATATGTAGGGAGGAGAAGAAGAATGTATTTAAGACAATTAAGGGGATCATTCAAGAATATAGATTGATAGACGTGGGGTATGAAAAAAGGGGGGAAACTTTTGGATGTACTTTCTTTTCTGCTCCCCATCAAAGACATTTCAGGCTGGACTACTTTCTTGTTTCTAAGATATTATATAATGAACTTACTCAAATAGAATATAGGGTGTTACCAAAAATTATATCGGATCATAACCCCATTACTCTTAGCTTTGATTTAAATATTCTACCCACCCCTCGACCGTGGTCTTTTGATCGCAAACTCCTGTTTGACTTATCTTATGTAGAGTATATGAATACCTGGATTCCTGAGTTTTTTTTCTAACAACAAGGGATCTGCTTCCTCAGAAGTAGTTTGGGATACTTTTAAGTGTGGGGTTCGAGGAGAAACATTGAGCTATTCAATAAGAAAACAGAAGGAGATTAGAAAGCAAGAGGAAATAGAAATGAATAATTTAAGACTGTTGGAGATTTGGCTTATGCAGGCTTGTAACAAAGGACTAGCTACAGAAACTATTATTAAGGAACTATTGGCTCTTAAGGTTAAGATTCATCAAGGATTTGCTTTAAAGTTTGCTCAGCAAATTGATGCTTTTCGGACGAAAGTTTATGAATTTGGAGAAAATTCAGGAAAATACTTGGCTAGGAGGGCAAGGCAGGAAGCGGTGTTTGCTAGTATTGACAAAATTAATAACACTGCTGGGATGACTTAACAAAATAGATGATATACTCAAAGTGTTTTGTGATTTTTACTCCAAATTGTATACTGAGGATGTTGTGGGAGACTGCTCAGATCAGATTACTCAATTTATTGAATCAGTTTTGAATGATTTTACCTAGACATGAGAGTGAGAAACTGGACCTGCCAATTACTTGGGAGGAGATTGAGTTGTCTCTGATGTCCTTAACCTCAGGAAAAGCTGCAGGCCCAATGCTATTCCTTTAGAGTTCTTTAAGCACTTTCGGGGTGTCTTAAAATCAGAACTAGTGGATTTATGTTTAAGAGCTCAACAAGGTATCGCCCCTCAATCATGGCATGATTCTATAATTACTGTATTCCTTAAAAAGGGTAAACCCCCCCTTACTACCTCCATCCTTTCGTCCCATATCACTTATAAACGCTGATAGTAAAAAAAATTCTAAAATCCTTGCCTCACGATTATCTAATATTATTTCTCCGCTAGTCTCTAAATATCAACATGGTTTCATTCCAGCCCGAGACACAGCGGATCATATTAGACGGGTAATCACGTTTCTGGATTGGTCCCAAGCAACCCGGTCTAATGTTGGACTTGTATTCTTAGACGCTGAAAAAGCCTTTGACCGGGTTGCCTGGGGCTATCTATGGGAAGTGTTATCCAGGAAGGGACTAGGTTCAGGTTTTATAAAAGCACTAAAAACTATGTATATTGCTCCGAAAGCCTGTATCTTTATCAATGGGCGAATTTCATCATTTTTTTCAATTACCAGGGGCACCCGACAAGGATGTCCCTGTTCGCCTTTACTTTTTGCTTTTTATATTGACCCTTTAATTAATCGTTTTATTTTGGAACAAAAAATTAAACCTAATTACTTGGCTAATACTAACTATCGAGCATTGGCCTATGCCGATGATATAGTGATAACTACTACCGATGTCCAGACAGCTCTTCCGGAAATTAACGATCTTGCTAAACAATTTGGATCTTTCTCATGCTATAAACTTAATCTGGAGAAAACACAGATCCTTTGCTCTGGGGACAATCTACCTTCGAATATCTCCACTACTCCAGAGGTTACATATTTGGAAATTAAGATTTCGTTGCCCATAGAGAAAATACCGGAACTTAATATAAATCCTGTGATAGTGCAAATTAATACCATATTACAGCGCTTAGATCATTTACACTTATCACTGTATGGCAGACAGACTTAATATCCTAAAAATGCTGATTTTACCAAAAGTGTTGTATATGTATCGCACTATACCGTTAGAATTTCACTCTCTTTCTTTTAAAAATTTAGAAAGGACTACTTCCCGCTTTTTGTGGGGCTGTAAACGCCATCGTAAAGCCCTTAAGAAAATGATACTCAGTAACGAGTGTGGCGGCTGGAAAGTCCCTTACTTTCTTTTTTATTATTTAGCTGCTGCATTACAATTTATAAGTCCTCTTATAATGGGAGATAGAGTAAATGTGCCAAACTGCCAAACCCCATCGATATATGAAATGACTATGGGCGAGAAAGTGAAGGGTAGCTTTCTTAAGGTTGTTGAGCCCAGTTACCATAAAAAAAACAAAGTACAAGACATTGAAGGCAGCCTTTGGAGTTTGGCAAAAAGTTTGAAAGCATTTAGCTCTGTATATATTAAATCCTTATATCCCTTTAACATCGTCAGGTCTTTTGCCAGCTATTTTTTGTGATTTAACGATGTATAGGTGGGAGCAGAACGGATTACGATTAACCCTGGGCGTAGTGGGCGTAGTGGGGCTTCGCGGAGCTACGTGAAGTGGGCGAGAAACTACGCCCACCTCCGCACTCCGCGTAGCCCCACTACGCACCGCAGGCCTCCCTAAATACTTTAAATTAAAGTGTAAAACAATTAAAAGGCACTTACCTTGCCCGCCGCTGCCCGCCGCGTCCCTGTGGCTCGCTATCTTCATTACTAATGCGCATGCGCGGGCGGCCGCGCATACGCATTTTTTCGTGAGAAATGCGCATGCGCGGCCGCCCGCGCATGCGCATTAGTAAACAAGACGGCAGAATGAAGATAGCGAGCCCCGGGGACGCAGCGGGCAGCGGCGGGCAAGGTAAGTGCCTTTTAATTATTTTACACTTTTAATTTAAAGTATTTAGGGAGGGCGGGAGGGAGGCGGGTGGCGGCCAGCTACGCTCCATCTGCGGAGCGTGCGTAGTGCCGCCTGGATACGCCCGCTACGCAAAATGCGGAGTAGACGGCACTACGCACACTCCGTGCACGGAGCGTAGCTGGCCGCCCACCCCTAATTACGATATCTGGGAGACTTATTCGTCAATGGCCAAATTGCCTCATTTCAGGAATTAGAGAATAATTTCTCTTTGGCAAGAAATGATTTTTTTTAATTTCTTCAACTTCGCAGTTTTTTACAGAGTTACCTATCAACCACCCCAGTTAGAATGATGAAAATTCCATTATTAGAACTCTTGCAGAAAAAGCCTCGTATAGGAACTCTTTATTTAAGCTGGATTCAAGAATGTGGGGTTGATCTGGGACAATGTCAGTCGAAATGGGCTAATAAATTAGGCATACCTGATATTGATATCCTGCTTTCTATTAAAGTTGCCTCAGATTGTTTGATTACAGAGATGATAAAATCTCAGCATTTTATGTGTATACATAATCTTTATTATACTCCAAGTAAAGTCGCTAAGTGGAGTACGACTACTGGAACGAAATGCAGTCGCTGTGGTTTATTTGCAGCTGATGAATTACATATGTTTTTCTCCTGCCCTAAACTTAAGGCGTTTTTTCAACAAATTGAAAGCTTCCTTTCTGCTGCTCTTAAATGTGAGATTACTGTAACTATTGAGTTGGTGTTATTGGGTATCGAGCATACTCCTTCTAGATTAAAACCAATATCTTATTTCTTATTTATATGTATGGTGGCAGCCAGTTACTGTATCACTAAGGAATAGATTAGTCCAGATCCTCCTTCATTCTTCACTTGGCGTGAAAAATTATTGTTTATGTATAATATCGAGTCTGCAATTTATAAGTTAAAGGGGGTTAAAAGAAGAGCTTTGGGGGAGAACATTTGGGCACCTATTGCTGAATGGATTTAATCATACTGTTTGAATTGTATACATTTTGTATATTGTTTGTATTTAATGTGGATATCTTCTCATTTATGTAATTTTGTATTGCTGTATTTCCTTGCAAAAAAATAATAAATTAAAAATACAATAAAATAAAAATAAGTGGAAGTCAGACGGGACTTTAGGAAAGAACCGAGGATTAGTTCGGAGAACCACTCGGTCACCCTTAAACTGCATGAAAGGGTCTTGTATGGAAAGAGCCTGCAATTCACTGACCCTCCTTGCTGATGTAAGTTCAAGTAGAAGGGCTGTCTTCCATGAAAGAAATTTGATTTCCGCCCTATGGATGGGTTCAAAAGGGTGTTTCATCAATTTGTTAAGATCCACATTGAGATGCCATGCTGGTGGAATTATTCGTGGCCGAGGAAAGGATCTGTAAAGTCCCTTGAGGAACTGTTTTATCAGACTATTGGACCAGAGGGAGGGTCCTTTCAATGTTTTTTTAAATCTTGAAATTGCAGCCAGATGTACTCTAATGGATGCATGGGCCAAGCCCGACTGCGCCAGATGTAGCAGATAGGGTAATATTTGTTCCGGAGAGGTGCAGAAGGGACGTAGACCGTTGTCCGCACACCATATACAAAAAGTTTCCACTTCAGGGAATAGGTCTTGTTAGTACTGTCCGCTCTTGCCCTGGCTAGGACATCTTTACACTCCTGCGGAATGCTCAGTTTACTGAACTCTCGGTACTCAGGAGCCAAGCAAATAACCTGAGAGATTTCAGATCCGGATGTTGAACCTGCTTGTTGCTCATCATGAGCAGAGATGGATGTTGAAGCAGGCGGAATGGCGGTTGCAGTGAGAGGCGATGAAGGTCCATGAACCAGTGCTGTCTCGGCTAGAATGGGGCAATCATAATCAGAGTGCAAGGCTCCGCCTTCATCTTCCTGAGGACCCTGGAAATCATTGGAAATGGCGGAAATACGTACGCAAATACGTTGGGCCATGCGATGGAAAATGCATTTCCGGAGGACCTTGACTGGGGATGCCAATTTGTGCAGTTTTGGCATTTGGCGTTCTCCCTGGTCGCAAACAGGTCAATATGTGGTGTCCCCCACACCGAAAAGATGTAAGCTACCATTTCCATGTCGAGTTCCCATTCGTGGGATAGAGACCTCTGCCTGCTCAGTACATCTGCTAGGACGTTGTCCTTGCCTGGGACGTACTCCGCATTTAATGAGATGTTGTGGAGAACAAGCCAATTCCATATCTTCTCTGATTCCCGAGATAGTGTGAGCGAAGGTGTCCCTCCCTGTTTGTTCAAGTAATGCATCGTCGTGGTGTTCTCGGTCCTGACGAGCACTGGGGAGTTCTTGATCCGTGGTATGAAAGCCTACAGGGCTAGGAAAACCGCGCTCAGCTGCAGGAGGTTGATATGAAGCTGTTTTTCCTGGTTTGTCCACTTGCCACTGATCTGTAATTCCTGAAGGACTGCTCACCAACCCTCCAGAGAAGCATCCGTTATTACGTGTGGAGCTGCAGGGAGCAGAAACGGCAACCCTTGTGAAAGGTTCTTGGGCGACCTCCACCACTGCAGTGCCTTGGTTATTTGCTGTGTGATCGCAATGCGGTCCTCGAAGGATCCTGAGCATTGAGTCCATTGTCTGGAAAGAGCCTCTTGCAGCGGACGCATCCTGAGGCGACAGTGCGGTATAAGCAGGATGCACGAGGACATCATCCCTAAGAGTGATTTGAATGTACGGACTGGTAAAGTCTTCTTTGAGGCCACTGACGCAGCAAGAGAGACGAGCTTGTGTTTCCTCTCCTGAGATGGGAATGTCTTCGCATTTACCGTGTCCAACATCGCCCTGAGAAAGGTAATGGCCCAGGTGGGTTGCAAAGTGGATTTCTCGTGGTTGAGTGTCAAACCCAGATGCCTGAAGAGATTCAGACAGGCGTTGGAGGATGCAGTTGCGTCTGCTAGAGATGGTGCCTTTACCAGCCAGTCGTCCAAATATGGGAAGACTTGGTGTCCATGCTGCCTGAGGAAAGCTGCAACCGGGAGAGGCATTTGGTGAAAATCCTGGGTGCAGACTTGAGGCCAAATGGTAGGACACAGAATTGGTAGTGTTGACCTGCCACTGCAAATCTGAGGAATTTTCAGTGCCGTTTGTGGATAGGGATGTGAAAGTACACGTCTTGTAGATCTAACAACGCCATGAAATCCCCCTCCTCCAAGAGTCCCAAGATCTCCTGTATCGTTACCATGCAAAACGATTGACTCTTCAAGAATGCGTTGAGTGCCCCGAGATCCAATATGGGCCTCCATTTCTTCTCCTTTTGGATCAGGAAGAAGAGGGAGTAAAATCCCTTTCCTCTGTGAGCCGATGGTACTCGCTCTTTTGCTCCTTTTTTCACCATAGTGGAAATTTCTTGAAGGAGCAATCGCATGTTACTGTGATGCATTATACGAGGAGGAGTTGTCGGGGGAATTGTTTTGAATTTTACGGAGTGTCCAAATTGTATCAATTGCAGCACCCATCGGTCGGTTGTAATTTCTTTCCAATTGTGGAGGTAGTTGGTTAGATTTCCTTCAATTTTGAAAGAATGAGATGGTGGAGGGACTGGCTGCTGGGAAAAAGTCAATAGCGTCCGCCAGTGGTTTTCTATTGATTCTTCCCTCTATAGTTGGATTTTCCATAAGAGGTCTGCCGGCCTTGCTGCTGCTGTCGTGACTGGAATTGTGACCGGCCTAAATTATAGGAATAGGAGGACCTGTTTTGATAGTTTCCTCTGTAAGAGAACTGACCTCTGCCCCTGCTCTCTCGAAAGGACTGATTTCTGAATTGAAGTGTGCCCAGTGCCCTTGCCGTATCCGTATCCTTTTTTATCGATTGCAGGGCCTCATCAATTTTCTCCCCAAACAGGTGTTGTCCGTCGTAAGGCATGTCGAGGACTTTAGCTTGTACCTCCTGCCTAAATGAGGTAGCCTTGAGCCACCCCTGCCTCCGCAATGCTGCTGCCCCAGCCAGCTGTCTAAAACCAGTCATTGCTATATTCATAGCACAGTCAATCAGTTCAGAAGCCGATGTTTGGCCCTCTTTGAGTAGGGATTGAACCTCTTCTTTCGTGTCGTCTGGCAGCTCGGAGAGATACGGAGCAATGTCAGCCCACAACTGCCTGTTATATCTCCCCAACAGCGCAATTGAGTTGGCCACTTTCACTGTCATGGCTGAGGTGGTAGAGAGCTGTTTCCCAATGCTGTCCAGCTTCCTACCCTCTTTATCTGGTCGAGCTGTCACCTGCGAGGACGGGTTCCTAGCATTTTTTTACTGTGCCGCCTGAGTGACCACCGAATCCGGCTTGGGTTGACCTGTAAGGCAAGCTGGTGCCGTTGATGGGGCATTGTACTTCTTATCCAGTCTCGGCACAACCACCGATACTGAGGCCGGTGTTTGCATTATTTGTAGACCCTGCTCCCATATGTGGTCGATAATGGGAATGGACCTGGTTGTCTTCTTAATCGGTCCTTAAAATCATAAAGAAAACAGTCAGTTTCATGAGATTCCATAGTCATATGGAACCTTTTAGCCGCTCTTTCAACTAGATTGTGGAATCCTCCTATGTCTGCAGGAGGTGAGTCTGAGCTTGAAGGTTCAGACGAGGCTGGGGAAGAAGCTATATAGTCCACATCATCCCCATGATCAGATTGGACTTCCCCCTCTTCTTGTTCCACCTCCTCATCGTTCGATGACGGTAGATCTTTTACTGGTTCCCTTACCTGATGGGACTCCAAGGCCGGTGGTCTAGCATGTGGAGACGCAGTCACCCTAGTCGTTGATGGCACCGGTCCCACCGCCTGTGGGGTGGAAGATTCTGGAAACCTTTGTTTGTAGTCCTGGATCAAAAACCTTAAGTCTGATACTATGGACGCTGGTAGACATACCATTGGTGTGATTTGTGTCTGGACCTGTGATTGAACAGAATGTTCTTGAGTAAATTCCACGTAGTCGAGCTCATCATCAGTGCTTTGGCACTTTACCACCAGGTGAGATGGACTCGTAGCCTGCATGTCCTGTTCCTCATCTGAGTCTTCATCCTGTAGAAGACGAGATGGTGGCAATCTTTGTACCCTACTCGCAGATGTTAAGTCCGGTGTAAGCGCCTTCTTGACATTCTTTACTCTTTGAGAGGATTGCTGTAGACCATCCTCATCCAACAAAATCGGAACCGACGACTGCATCGATGTAACTTTCGTCGACGGTGCCGCCCTCTATGGTGTCTTCTTCGTCGTCGACAGTACACCCGTCGACGAGAGGATCCTAGTCGACGGCAAAGGCGTCGACGTCCTTGGCTTCGTCGTCGACACTGACGTCGACGAGATCTTAAGCGTCGATGAACAAGTTACTTACCTTCGGTAACAATATATCTGTAAGAAACATTAGTTAGTATTAGATTCCTTACCTTAGAATATCCCCAGGCGTCAGTCTGGATCCGGAAACTTTTGCGTAGCAGTATCCCTGCGCGTCGGTAGGCGTCGTCTGCAGGCGTCCCCTGCAGCTCTGCATCCGTTGTTGGCGTCGTGCGCCGTGATGACGTCGCTGGAGTATATAGACGCCGCTGACGTCAGTTCTTTGCACACAGCATTTCCGCGCCAGAACACGCAGAGCCATGTGAGAACCAACACTGGTGCCATTTGAAACTAGGGCTCTGTAAGGGATGTCCTTAACCCTGGGTATCAGTTCGCAGAACGGGGAGGATGGGTGGGGCGGTAAGGAATCTAATACTAACTAATGTTTCTTACAGATATATCGTTACCGAAGGTAAGTAACTTGTTCATCTGAAAGAAACACGTTAGTATTAGATTCCTTACCTTAGAATAGATACCCCAGCAATACCAACCCCAGTGGTGGGTCTGCGAACCAATACAATCCTACACCAGAAAGTCCTGGAGGACAGAACGGCCAAAGAAGCCATCCCTCCGGACTTGACCGTCCAGGCAGTAGTGCCTCGCAAAAGTGTGCAGCGAGGCCCACATAGCCGCCTGGCATATGTCCTGCAAGGGGACTCCCCGCCCCAGGGCAGTAGTAGCCGCCGTGGCCCGAGTGGAATGGGCCCTCAGCCCAACAGGAGGCCCCTTCCGAGCCAAAGAGTAGCACGCTTTGATGCACAGAACGACCCACCGAGAGATGGTCCGTTTATGTACCGCCCGTCCCTTCTTCGCACCCACGTAGCCAACAAACAGTTGGTCATCCCTCCGGAACTGGCGTGTGCGATCCATATAGAATGAAAGCGCACGTTTTGGGTCCAGACGATGGAGCTGTTCTTCATCCTTTGAAGGATGCGGAGGCGGGAAGAAGGAAGGGAGGGTGATGGACTGCCCGATGTGAAAAGCAGAGACAACTTTGGGCAGGAAAGAAGGTCTAGTACTCAGAACCACCTTATCTGGATGAATGGACATGAAAGGAGGTTTGACAGAAAGAGCCTGGAGCTCACTCACCCTCCTAGCAGAGGTGATGGCAACCAGGAAGGCCGTCTTTAAAGTCAGGAGACGGAGAGGACAGGAATGAAGTGGCTCAAAGGGAGCACACATCAAGAAGGTTAGAACCAGGTTCAAGTCCCACTGAGGCATCACAAACGGAACAGGTGGATACATGTGTGTGATGCCCTTCAAGAATCTTGTTACAATGGGGGACTTGAACAAAGAAGGTTGATCAGGCAGCCTCAGAAAGGCCGAAAGGGCAGAAAGGTAGCCCTTGATAGTGCCCAGAGCAGAGCCCTGCTGGGCAAGAGAAAGAAGGAAGAGAAGAACCTCAGAAAGAGGGGCAGAGAGAGGATCTACAGCCTTTGCTGTGCACCATGCCACAAACTTGTTCCACCGACAGGCGTATACCGATTTCGTGGAGGAACGCCTGGCTGCCAGAATCACATCACAGACTTCAGGAGGCAAGTCAAATGGCCTCAACTGTCGCCGCTCAATCTCCACGCATGGAGGTGGAGGCTGGACAGGTTCGGGTGGAGGACCGTCCCCTGCTGCTGCGACAGAAGGTCCTCCTGAAGGGGCAGGCGGATCGGGGGACCGACTGACATGCTGAGTAGCTCGGGATACCAGTACCTTCGAGCCCAGTCCGGAGCCACAAGGATGACTTGGGCCCGGTCGCGCCTGATCTTCTTCAGCACTCTGGGCAGAAGTGGTATAGGCGGAAAGGCGTACAACAGACCGCAACTCCACTTGCAACGAAAAGCGTCTCAGAGCGAGTGTCACCTTGGAAATTCCAACGCGCAGAACTGATGACATTGCGCGTTCTCTTCTGTGGCGAATAGATCTAACCAAGGCTCTCCACATTGCCGAAAGAGGCCTTGCGCCACGTCCGGTTCAGACGCCATTCGTGATCCATCGAGCACCGACGGCTGAGTTCGTCCGCCCTGGCGTTCAGAGAACCTGCCAGGTGTAGAACCGTTAGAGTCACGCCCTGACGTTCCAGCCATTGCCAGAGGCGCAGAGCCTCCTGGCAAAGGGTCCACGACCCCACCCCGCCCTGCTTGTTGCAGTACCACATGGCAGTGGTGTTGTCCGTGAACACCTGCACTACACTCCCGTTGACAAAGGGGAGGAATGCTTTCAGTGCCAAATGAATCGCCCGGAGCTCCAACAGGTTGATATGGAGCCGGGACCCCGCCGGAGACCAGATGCCTCTGATCTCTGCCTCTCCCAGGTGGCCTCCCCAGCCATGGAGGGACGCGTCAGTCACAACAACGTGCTCCGGTTGGGGAAGGGAGAGGGATCTGCCTCTGACTCAATCGCGGTCCGTAAGCCACCACTGCAGTTGTCTTGCAGTGCCCTCTGAGATCAAGACATGGTCGGACAGATTGCCCTGATGCTGGGCCCACTGAAACTTCAGGTCCCACTGCAGAGCCCGCATCAGCCACCAGGCAAGATGCACCAGAAGGATGCAGGAAGCCATCAGCCTCAGCAGCCGCAGCGTCAACCTGACCGAAACCCGGGATAACGACTGAAAGATGGGAATCAAAGCCTGTATATCCTGAACTCGCCGTTCCGGAGGATAGACCCGAAACTGCGCCGAGTCGAGAACCGCTCCGATGAAAAGGAGCTTTTGAGAGGGACACAGGTGTGATTTCGGCACATTGATGGAGAACCCCAGCTCGTGCAGGAGGTTTGCCGTCATCTGAAGGTGGTGGACGACTGTCTGGGGCGAGCCCGCCTTCAACAACCAGTCGTCTAGATAGGGGAAGACTGAGACCCCCAATCTGCGCAGATGAGCTGCGACCACCGCCATCACCTTGGTAAACACCTGTGGGGCGCTGGGAAGGCCGAAGGGGAGCACGATAAACTGAAAATGCTCGAGGCCTACCGTGAACCGCAGGTAACGCCGGTGGGCCGGCAGGACGGGGATGTGAAAATACGCATCCTGCAAGTCCAATGCTACCATCCAGTCTTGCGGGTCTCGAGCAGCCAAGACCTGAGCTAAAGTCAACATCTTGAACTTCTCCTTCCGGAGGAAGCCGTTGACGTCCCTTAGATCCAAGATAGGACGTAGGCCCCCCTTGTCCTTCTTGGGTACCAGAAAGTAGTGGTAATAGCAACCACGTCCTACTTCTGGCCCAGGAACGCGCCCGATGGCCCCCTTGGCCAAGAGGGCCGTAACTTCCTCCCTCAGAAGTGCCAAGTGGTCCCCCGACACATGGTGGTTCTGCAGTGGCATGGCTGGTGGAGTTGTCTCGAAGGGGAGGGAGTAGCCCCTTCGGACGAGCTGCAGCACCCACCTGTTCGATGTTATTGTGCGCCAATGGGAGAGGTGATGGCAAACCCTGCCTCCCACCGGCGTCACATGGGCCTGAAAGCACGGGCTAGGAGGTTTTAGTGGCAGATGCTGCGGGGGGAGGTGTGGCCTGACCTCGCCGCTGTCCCCGACCGCCACCACGGCGGTTTCCACGGCCGCCACCGCGTTGATAAGTCTGTTGCGGCGCGTGGGTGGCAGCACGTGTGGGACCGCCCCTTCCTTGGCCACCAAAGGAGCGAAACGAACCAGTTTGCTGGCGCTGGGTCGAGAGACCTAAGGACTTGGCCGTGACCCTGGAGTCCTTGAAGCGCTCCAGCACGTGGTCCGCTTTGTCGCCAAACAGGCGACTGCCATCAAACGGCATGTCCATTAAGGCATTCTGGACATCAGCCGAGAAGTTGGCGGATCTCAGCCAGGCGTGGCGACGAATCGCCACCGTCATGGACATCGCTCTGCCCAGCGAGTCGGTTGTATCAAGACCACACCTGATGGAGTATCTTGCTGCGTCTCGGCCTTCAATCATAGCCTTGCCGAGCTTAGCTCGTACCTCCGGCAGGCATTCAGGCAGCAGGTCCGTGACCGTATCCCACAGAGAGTGGGTGTAGCGGCCCAAGAGGCACGCGGTGTTGCAAGACCGCAGTCCCAGACTCAGGGACGAGAAGACCTTTTTGCCATACTGGTCGTACCTCTTTGATTCCCTGTCGGGCGGAGCCGACGGAAATGCGGTCTAGGAGGTTGAGGCCTGGATCACCAGACTCTCAGGGGTGGGGTGGGTGGACAGAAACTTGGGGTCGTCCGAACACGGACGGTGGCGTCTGGCCACGTTCCTATCAACAGGCGAACCTGAGGCGGGCCTGGACCACGTGCCCAAAAGAACGTCAGTTAAGGCCTCGTTGAACGGCAGCAGTGGCTCCTGTGGGCATGACTGCGGTTTGAGTACCTCAGTGAGGATGTTAGTCCTCACGGCCGCGACGGGGAGCACAAGGTTTAAGGCCTTGGCAGCCCTCATCAACACCACTGAATAGGCAGCCCCCTCCTCCGTAGCCACGGTAGGAGGTGAGACAAAGCCAGGGTTGGGGGAGTCATCCAGACCACTGGCGTCACCCAAGTCACCCGTCCAGTCCATGTCGTACTGACACTCGCGTGTCAGAGGGTCCTCAGACCCCTCCCACCCCTCTCCGCATTCTACATCTTCACAATACTCGGAATCAACAATGTAGACCGGCTCCTCGGGGTTCACAGGCCCCATCGGCGTCGAGCCGGGCGTCGAACGACGCCGGTCCGACTCCGCGTCCGGATTCGGAGAGGGATTGGGGACGGCGCCGCCCGGAGCACCAGCGCCGGGGAACCAGCGCCGCGCGGGGGCGGCGCCAGGGGTTGCCCCGATGGAATCAGCGCCGGAGAGGCCGGTTGACCAGCCGGCGTCGACCCAGAGGGCCCCTGCGGCGCCGGGATCGGAGCCGTCGGCGGCGCTGGGGCCGGAGCACCCGACGGCGTCAAGGCAGGGTCACCCGAGCCGCTGGGGCCCCCGGACGGGTTCACAGGGCCCGAAGGCGCCGCAGAACCCGCCGGAGGATAAAGAGCCCTCAAGGCCACGAGGAACGCCTCTATCTCCTCGGGCGACGCGCCCTGCCCAGGGACCGCAGGGTATGGAGCAGGCCGCGCCGGCGACTCACGCGGAGCCGCGGGGGTGGGGCCACCCGAACCCCCGGCCGCATCGCGCGAGCGTCGGGGGGAGTCGGGGGTACGATGACGACGCCCTACTTTTTGTGCTTCCTACCTGAGGAACCAGATGAATGGTGACGACTCACGGAGCGCCAGTGACGGCTCCGCGACCGCTCCCTCGATCGCTCCCTTGACCTCCGGCCGGACCGGGACCGCTCTCAACGCGGGGCCGACACCCGGAGCTCGAGCAGCTTGCGGGACCGCTCCCACCTAGCTTTATTCGTCAAGGCCCGGCAGTCGACACAGGCGTCCACGTCGTGGTCGGGGCCCCGGCACAGGAGACCGAGTCGGTGATGATCCGTGACCGACATCGTCCGGTCACAGTCGTCACAGTTCTTAAAACCGGGCATCCTACCGGCACCGTAGAAGATTCAAAAGATCAAAAAACTTGGTCAAAAGACCGGAGTACTGCTCTTCGGATCTGCGCTAACTGGCGCGGAAAAAAGAAGAACTGACGTCAGCGCGCGGAGGCGGCGTCTATATACTCCAGCGACGTCATCACGGCGCATGACGCCAACGACGGACGCGGAGCCGCAGGGTACGCCTGCAGACGACGCCTACCGACGCGCAGGGGTACTGCTACGCAAAAGTTTCCGGATCCAGACTGACGCCTGGGGATATTCTAAAGTAAGGAATCTAATACTAACGTGTTTCTTTCAGATGACTGGTTTTTTATGAGGATAATCGACGACACAGACTTACCCGCCGCCGACGATGGAGTAGTCTTCGTCGACTATGAAAACGCTGACGACGCCGTCATCATTGACACTGTTGTCGAAGTGGAGACATGGACAGGAGACACAGTCGTCTTATGCGCTGACGATAGCGTCGACGATGTTGTCGTCGACGACGGCGCTGGCTTCCTGGAGGCAGGAACTTCCTAGTCAGACACTGAAGATTTTGCCTCTGAAGATTATTTAGCAGTCTTTTTAGGAGGAGCGTCTGAAGGGCTAGGGGAAGTAACCCTTGGCCTCTTCAAGGATAATTTAGAGGAGACAGAAGCAATCTCACTGTCCTCTGAAGACTCCAAGTTGTCCCTGGTCTTAAGTTTGTTCAGCCAGATCAAAAGTCGTCCCTCTCTGTCCTTAAGTGTTTTTATAGAGAATGTTCTACAAATCTTGCATTCCTTTGGCGAATGGTCCGGATACAGACAGTGAAGACCTGTCTTGTGCTGGTCCTCAATATGTAATCTCTTTTTGTTACAAGAGGCACAAGCTCTGAAGAGACCCCACTTCTGTGGGTCAGCCATAGTCAGATTTTGCTGAAAGTTGTTCAAAATTGTGAAGAAAGAAGCTTAAAACAAGCAAACCTGAGGAGAACTCAGGTGGAGACTCCCTAGCACAACGTGCGGTAGAAAATCTGCGAGACTGAGGCTCCTGATAGGAAGGTTCTAGAGGGAGGTGTTATCTGATTGGCTCTCTTCTAGAGTTTGTTCCTTATTACAAAAGGACATAGATAGGCTACTAAGGTGGGACCCTTGGGCCTACTTCTCTCTATGTATGTCTATAGGACATTGCTTTTCTATATACCGGAGACTCCCATCTCAACAACGGGGAATGATTCAGGCATGTGAATCTATGAAAGACACCCCTAATACTGGATAACTTTCAGATCTCAGAATGAACAAAACTTAACTCCAGGATTCTTTCTTATCCATCGTTTGTGGGTGCCCCAAAATTGTGTCTAGTCCGCTGCCTTAAGGAATACAAAGCATCAACATAAGAAGCATGCACGGCTTGGGAACGTCACCTTCTGATTGCTCTACGTAAACTGTTCAAGGCGGTTTCTTCCCCCACCAGAGCAGACTGGGTGAGGGGTGTCATGCAAGTGGCAGGAATTGGCATGTCTGTGAAATTACAGATTTCGGTGACTATAGGTATATGTAGGAAAGTAGGATCTGCTTTCATGGTTACCCCCACTTTTTGCCTGTCATCAGTAGGTTTTGACTGTAGTCTGCTGGGATCCTGCTAATATGGACCCCATCAACTGTGCGCTCTCCCCTAAATTGGCTCTGATAAGTACTTTAGTACTTCCACAATTTGCTAGTGGCGTACCCTTATAAGTCCCTTGTATATGGTACTGAGGTACCCAGGGGATAGGTACCACTGAGGTCTCCCATGGGCTGAGCATGTATAGTGCCACCCATGGGAGTCCAATTAAACCAGACTACAGGTCTGCCATTGCAGCCTGTGTGAGTTGGTGTTTTCACCTCTCACAACAGATATAAGTTTCCTTATAGCAGAGGCCGCCGCACTTAAAACCTATAAGTCACTCCTATGGTAGGCCCTTCAGTCTTGAGGGCATAGTGCTTGGTTAGGAATGGAAGGGTAGTCCTGGCATGAGCAGGAAATCCCTACAAACCTCAGAGTAGATTCTCCAGGCTTTGTAAGTGTGGGCAGACGTTTTAAATTATATATAATTGCGATCAGTTATTACAAGATTTCTAACTATGATAAATAACAGGAGAATATCCTCCCCTCTGTCCAGCCCCTCCTCTGGGAGGGATATCCGAGTCTTCCTACCCCTTTTCTAAGGTACAAAAAGGACTCCCTGTGGGTGGTCCTCAGATTAGTCATGGAACAAGGCTCACCTCTGAAATCCAGACACGACTGTCTGGAAAATTGGACTTCATTGGGCATCGACTGGAACTGAGACTGCATCAATCCAGCTGCTCCTAGTCTCGCTGTTACCACTTTCAGAGCTTTCAATGGTTACCAAAGACCACTAAAATCACCATACGGGTTGCCTGAATTAGCGCAAGGGGCATCACACCTTAGAGTGTATACCATATACTAAGCCAGCCTCCTTGACCATACATAAGGTTTTATTGTGATTAAGTTATTTTTTTTGTCAAAGGAATGATGAAGTTATTTTGACAGTAAAAGTGTATGGTGTACTAGTTTAGTTGCAAATTGGCGGTGTTATGATAGGAAATTAGCGCCTTTGAGAAAATCCACAAGCTAATACGTCATGTCCCAATATCATAAGCTGTGCTGTAAGGTAGGGAGAACCACCTTGCTCCCTCAGGCGCGGCAGAGCCACCAGAAACCAACAGAACATAGTCCTCAGCACACACTAAAATAGTTATTCGCATGTATATCAAAGTTCAAGTATAGTACAAATCAATCCTTTTTTGTTTCCCTTTTCTTTTATTTCGGTTTCTTTTTTCCTTTACTTTTTTTTTCTTACCCAACAAATATATAATGTACACAAAGGAAAAAAACTTCACTTCACCGTGTTTCAAGTGAGTTCAATCAATCAACCAATCAATCAAGGCATTTGTAGAGCGCACTACTCACCTGTTAGGGTCTCAAGGCGCTAAGGGCCGGGGGCAGCTATTGGTCGTATAGCCAGGTCTTGAGACATCTCCTGAAAGTCAGCAGGTCTTGGGTCTGCCACAGATGGGCGGGGAGGGTGTTACATGTCTTTGCTGCAAGGTGGGAGAAGGATCTGCCGCTGGTGGTCGATCGGCGAATGTGTGGGATGGTGGCGAGGTCGGCGGAGCAGGCTGGTGGTTCGGGGTGTAGAAGGACAGTAGTTTGTTGAGGTATGCTGGTCCAGCGTTGTGGAGTGCTTTGTGAGCGTGGGTGAGTTTGAAGATGATCCTCTTGTTGATCGGGAGCCAATGCAGATCTCTTAGATGGGTGGTGATGTGGCTGTGGTGGTGGGCGGGTGCGGGGGATTCAGAGGATGAGGCGTGCGGAGGCTTTCTGTATGCGTTGGAGTCTTTTCTGGAGTGTGGTCGTGGTTCCTGCGTAGAGGGCGCTGCCGAGTGCTTGGGTGACTGTTCTCCTGGTTTCGGTGGGGATCCATCTGTAAACTTTGCGGAGCATTCCGAGGGTGTTGAAGCAGGAGGAGGAGATGGTGTTGACTTGCTGGGTCATAGAGAGCGTTGAGTCCAGGATGAACCCCAGATTGCGTGCGTGGTTAGTGGGTGTCGGGGAAGCTCCCAGCAAGGTAGGCCAACAGGAGTCGTCCCATGTGGAGGGGGTGGAGCCGAGGATGAGGACCTCTGTGTTGTCTGAGTTCAGCTTTAGTTGACTGGTCTTCATCCAGTCTGCGACGGCCTCATTCCCAAATGGAGTTTGGATTTGGTGACAGCCGGGTCTTTGGTGAGGGACAGGATCAGCTGTGTGTCGTCGGCGTATGAGAATGTTGAGGTGGTGCGCTCTGATGATGTTGGCGAGCGGGGCAATGTAGATGTTTTAAAGGGTCGGGCTGAGGGATGAACCTTGGGGTACGCCGCAGGTGATCGTGGTGGCTTCGTATTAGAACGGGGGAACCGGACTCTCTGGGGTCTGCTGGGGAGGAAGGAGGTGATACAGTCCAGGGTTTTTCCCCGGATCCCGGCGTTGTGGAGGCGTGTGCACAGGGTGTGGTGGCAGATGGTGTTGAAGGCGGCCGAGAGGTCCAGGAGGATGAGTGCTGCGGTTTCACCCTTGTCCAGTATGGTCCTGATGTCGTCAGTGGTGGCTATGAGGGCGGTCTCGGTGCTGTGTAAGCCGGATTGGGAGGAGTCCAGGACGTTGTTCTGCTCCAGGAAGGGGGTCAGTTGTCTGTTGGCGGTCTTCTCGATGACTTTGGCCGGGAACGGGAGCAGGGAGATGGGTCAGAATTTTTTAGGTCCTTTGGGTCCGCCTTGGGTTTCTTGAGGAGTGCGTTGATCTCAGCGTGTTTCCAGCTCTCTGGGAAAGTGGTGGTCTCGAAGGAACTGTTGATGACCTTTCGGAGTTGGGGTGCGATGATGGAGCTTTCCTTGTTTAAGATGTGGTGGGGGCAGGGGTCGGAAGGTCAGCCGGAGTGGATGGTGTTCATAATTTTGATGGGGCCTTCGTCACTGATGTTATTCCAGGAGAGCAGAAGGTTGAAGAGTTTCATGGGACTAGAGTCTGGGGTGTCTGTCGTCGGCTCCGGAGTGTCGAAGCTGTTGTGGATGTCTGACCTTGCGGTGGAAGAAGGTAGCCATAGAGTCGCAGAGTTCTTGTGACGCTGGTACTTCACTGGAGCTGGTGTAGTGAATTCTTTCACAATGTTGAAGAGCTCTTTGCTGCTGTGTGCGTTTTCGTCGATTCGTTCCTTGAAGGAGTTTCTTTTGGCAGATAGGATGAGTTGGTGGTGTTTGCGTCTGGCGTTCGTGATGGCTGCATGGTTGTCTGGTGTCTGGTCCTTGCGCCATTGCTTTTCGAGTCTTCTTCAGGTGTGCTCGGATTTCTGGAGGTCAGCATTTAACCAGGTGGCTCTCGAGTCGGTGCGCCTGTTGGAGGGTATCTTGATCGGGGCGAGAGTGTTAGCGCAGCCGTTGATCCATTGTCTAAAGTTGTGGGCTGCTGCGTCTGTCTCGGAGGGTTCGGGTGGAGGGGCTTGGGAGAGAGTGGTGATGAGCTGGTCTTCCGTGACTTTCTTCCAGTTGCGGTGTGGGATGCGTTGCGGTTGGTTGTGTGCGGTGGGTTTCTCGAAGGTGAAGTGGATGCAGTGGTGGTCGGTCCAGTGGGGTTCAGTGGTGTGGCTGAAGGTGGCTTGGTCGCTGGCCAAGATGGGGTCGAGCGTGTGTCCAGCGGAGTGGGTGGGTGTTGTGACGAGTTGTTTGAGTCCAAGGTTGGGGAGGTTGTCAATCAGTGTTGTGGAGTTGTTGTCGTTCTTGATGTGGAAATTCAGACCTCCGAGGAGGATGTAGTCAGTGGAGGTGATGGCGTGCGTGCTGATGAGGTCGGCAATGGATTCGCTAAACTGTGGTCGGAGTCCCGGGGGTCTGTAGACGAGGGTTCCTCGGAGGGTCGTGTTGTTATTGACGTGGATCTGGAAGTGTATGTGTCCGGCCATGCGGAGGACGTCTTTGGTGCTAGTTGAGATTTGGATAGTGTTATTGTGAATGATGGCGATTCCTCGTCCTAGTTTGTTGTTGCTCCGGTCCTTGCGTGTGATCTTGTAGCAGTCTGGGTTGGCTATGGCTATGGCTATGTCCGGTGCCGAGGAGGTGTCCATCTGGGTCTCCGCCAGGAAAGCGACGACCGGGGTGTAGGAGTCTAGCAGGTCCCAGAGTTAGACGGTGTACTTGTGTACTGAGCGGGTGTTGAGCAGTATGCAGCGGAGAAGGGTGTGGCCTGCAGTGTTGGGGTGGGCAGGACCAGCTGGTGTGCGCTGGCTGGTGTAGCTGCAGTTTCGGCAGGTGAAGGGTCCGTGGGTGACCTTCAGGGTGGCCTAGAAGCAGGTGAAGTTTCAGCCGGCGTCGTAGCAGTGTCGGGTCCTGTGGAGGTCGCGGGGCCAGGGAGTCTGGCACTGGGCGGAGTGCAGGCACGGACGGGCGAACACGGGCTTGCCTTAGGTGCGCCTTCGGCAGGCCAGCTGCGCGCGTCCGCTGTGAGACTGTGCAGCAGTCAATATTTGAAGGGGAGGGACGAGCAGCTGTGAGGCGGGGCGGGAGTGGAGGGGTCAGATGATAGCAGCGTGAAACTGCAGTAAAATAGAAATACGATGGGGAACGCAAGCAAAATAACAGATTGGGTGTTTAATGGTATGCAAGCTTTTAGTGGAAACCCATGCACTTCGTTCACAAAGACGATTGCATAGGTCATTAGTAATCTCAATCAAAAACAAAACAAATGGTGTCAATAAGGAGCCAAAGTGTCATGATTTGTAAATATAACTATTGCTATAAATTATAGGGGTAACTAAGTTTGAGTTGCAATTTCACTTTTTGTTTGGCTTTGATGAGGAACCACTTTTATTCTCAATGAGGACTGATAGAGCGGTGTTTATCTTACAAACTGCTGTTATGTTTCATATAGGTACCCTAATATAGGCCCGGGTAACATCATACTCCTTCACCCACATTACTTCCCCTACACTACACTGTAACAAGCCTTTTAGGATTGAACCTTTACCTAGTTCTAGTCCTGGGTGCAGATGGAGGGTTTCTCCTAAACAATGGAGTCCTATAACTCCATCAATAGACTCACGTAGTATGAATAAATACTCATAAGGGTTCTTAGAAACCAGGCTGGGGTTCACCACCTTCGATCCCATATCTACGTACACGGTTCATCCCATACGTCATCCTCATACCCAACAATGGCTAATACAAGTAACAAGTGACAAATAAACCTTAGATACTTTCTGTATAACTATAGTACCTCTGGCTAGTGTTTGATAGAGGGAACTGAGACTTCCAGGCCGACATACTGACCAACTGACAGTTGTCTGAACACCCTCGTGGGTTCTCCAAATCGGGACCAAGAAGGGCTTCTACATTCTCACATTTCAGGTAACGGGATTAGACTAAAACCTAGAGGGATTTTTGGCTTTTACACCTACTCACATGCTAGGTACACTTAGGTACAACTAGACAGGCATCGTAGGAGTATGCACACTTTTATCATGCATTTTAGATTCATGCTTATTGCACAATGATAGAACTATACTATTCTTTTATATTCATAGTACTGCTAATCATATCTCTCTGCTACTGTCTAATGGTTGCTACATGACATTACTGTATGTATTACTTGCTTGTCTTGTTCGAGTCGAACACATTACTTTTGTATTTGATGGGTCTTATTTGGTCTGTGATTATCAGATCACTATTTATTTTAGATATGGAGAATTACTCGCAATGGGCGATTTAGCGATGCGTGATCAGGTTGCCTGTGAGGCCACTTTGAGAGAGCAATACTTTGATTGGTAGAGCAGGATATGAATTTCTTGCACCTTTTAAGACGGTGCCTGTGTGCACAACCGTTTTCACATTAAGATGATTTTGACTGTCTGACGTTCCGAGCGCCCAGCCTGGATACTAAGGCTCAAAATTTCTTTGCTTCCTAATTGACATAGTAAGGAGGTGAGGCACATGACGAGGATGTCATACTCACACTTCACGATACCCTTAGGGGTTCACATTCCTGTGTTCATCACAATACGGCGTCGGTTTTGGATATGAATGTGTGGGACTTGAGTCCCTTTTTTTATGATTATTACTAGGCATTCATGCAGGCATTATTTAAATCGTTCACGTTAGCGGCGTTTGTTGTACACACAAACAAGGTCAGAAAGGTGCTGATCGGTTCCCCGCTTACAGGTAAGAAAAGACTGGACTTGACTCAAATGACTCCTGTATTGGTGAGAGATACCTAAACTCTCATAAGGCTAACCTTGTAATATGCCATTTTGTACTCCTTTTTCCACTCTTTTTAAAACAGGACTGGTTAAATTTCCTACTGGGGGTTGCTGGGCCAAGAATTATTAGTGGAGGGTCCACTGAAGCACTACTTTATGGAGGATAGAGAGCTGTTTCAGTAAGTATTAATTTAATCTATGCCACACAATTGCTAGGTTGTATTATGTGTATTTGAGGTCCATGATACACATACTTCATTGATTCCAATATAGGTTTTGACATTGGAGATTTTGTTTACTATCCTCACACTGGTTTGATGTGCAGACAATGACAAGCAGAGAAAGTATTGAGGATTGATTTACCTGACCCAGAAGCTATCTAGTTACAAACATCGCTTTGGGACGGAATTATCACCAAAAGAGAAGTAGGCGAAATTCCACTTACTTGACCGGATGTTCCCATCGTATTAGAATGGGTTTAGTGAGAGAGTTTAGATATTTATTGTACCTTTTCTACTCATTCACAGGCTAAACAAATTAAAGATTGAGGTACTTTTTGACATCCCCCAGTGTGCATGTCTATTCTTTATTGGTTAGCTGTGTGCAGCACTCTCCAGGTGTACTTATGAATTCTCACCGCTTTGGCTGACTCACCGATATTTCACTAATATTGTAATAATTTAAGACTATAGCTATATTCACAAATCACCTAGGCGACACTTTGGCTCTATATTTACCAATATTTGTTTCGTTTTGATAGCGATTACTGATGACCTATGCAATTAACTTTGTGAACTAAGTGCATGGGTTTCCACTAAAAGCTTGCATACATGGAACACCCAATCTGTGATTGGACACCATTGAATCACAGTGAAGTTTATTTTCTGCCTTTGTGTACATTATATATTTGATGGGTGCCACAATAGTTTGTTTTTCTAATCTTAGCCTTAAAAAAGTTGCGGGATAGTGTGCCCACCAGGCGACTAAACACATGTTGGCTAAGTATCCACCAAAATAAAGAGGAAAAAAAGAAAAGGGAAAAAGAAACCGAAATATTAGAAAAGAGAAACAAAAAAGGATGGATTTGTTATATACTTGAACTCTGATATACATGTGAATAACTATTTTAGCGTGTGCTGAGGAATATGTTCTGTTAGGGTATGGTGTAGTCTATGCAATTTAGGTTTTTGTGTTGTCTCACAATGTATGATATCTTAACACATTTTGTGGGAAGGATTTACAGGTTTTCTCTTTTAGGAAACAGCACCTCCAAGCACGTTTGAACTCATGGTAGATGGAATCCAAACATTGGGAAGCAGCTCTTTCACGAAGAAAGAGGGGGCATGAACAGTGACAATGGACTATAATATATAAACTGATTGGTTATGTTTTGTCTTTCCCTTATATTTTTCTGGGAAATTATTTTGTTTCAAGGTGGAGAAAGAGGAGCATAATCTTTCCATTACAACAGCTAGGAAATGTAATGTTCCTTATGATGCTGGGATGTTTATTCCATTGAAAAACTGATGGGAGATCTGATTCCGTTACTACACACAGCAACCGCCTAAGATCTGTCCTCAGGGCCTCATTGGCTCTCATACACAAATGCTAAATCCACGATTTTTATTTTTTTCTCTAAAGCTCTGGCTTCTGAGGCCAACTCATGGCAAGCTTTTGACTTGTGTCTATCATTCTGACAAAAACACATGCTGCACTCATTGGGGACAGCCTTTTTATAATATGTTAGTGAAGGAAGGTGGAATCGGACTGCATGATTGCCCCCACTTTTTTCCTGGTGTTTTGATGGCTTTTTACTCCGTTTGGCTGGGATCCCTGCTAATCAGGGCCCCAGCCTAGATGCTACCTCTCTAAAATGATTGCATGTACATTAGGTACACTCCAGATTGGTTACTGGGTTACCCTTGTGAGTCCCCAAGTATATGGTACCTTAAGTTCCAAGGGCATAGGTACCCCAGAGGCCTACCAGGGGCTGAAGGAATATGCTACTTACCAGTATGCATCTGTTCTTGGCATGTAGGGCTGCTGACATTCATATCTGTGCATAGATCGCCGCCTAGTGTTGGGTCCGGATGATTGCACATTGTTGTCCTGAAAGAGTCTTCGAAGTATCACGAGATAAGTGGCTCCTCCCCTGGACTACAGTGCGCATGGGCATCCTCTCCATTCTTAGATTGTTTTTTGCCATTGTGGCAGAGATGGAGTATAGTACAGTAAGAGATGGCCCTGCAAAGAGTGAATGCTACAGCTGCGACAGGCACCGGGGAGGCGGGTGGGCGATATGAATATCAGCAGCCCTACATGCCAAGAACAGATGCATACTGGTAAGTAGCATATTCCCTTCGAGGCATGTGGGCTGCTGAATTCATATCTGTGCATAGAATGTATAGCAGTATCTCCCCTAGCAGTGGTTGCCTATGCCAGCGGCAGCAGTCTGAAAAAGAGTTTTGAGAACAGCCTGTCCTACAGCAGCTTGCTGTTTGGAATGTACATAGACACAATAGTGTTTTGTAAATGTATGTATGGTTGAACATGTGGCTGCTCAACAAATTTCGTGTAAAGGAATATTTCCTAGGAAAGCCATGGATGCCCCTAGTTTGCGTGTAGAATGCGCCCTAGGGGGAACTGTTCAGGTGCATTTTGCGTTTAAATAACATATCTGAATGCACTTAACGATCCATCTGGCTATACCTGATTTTGAAATAGGGTTGCCTCTGTGTTGCGGTGAGAAAGCAACAAACAACTGCTTTGTTTTCCAAAATGCCTTAGTTCTATCTATATAGTATAGCAGAGCTCTTTTGACATCTAGAGTATGTAAGGCCCTTTCAGCAACTGTCTGTGGATTTTGAAAGAGCACTGGCAGTTCTATTGTTTGATTTATATGAAAATGGGATACCACTTTTGGCATGAATTTAGGGTTTGTTCTGAGAACTACTCTATTTGCATGTACTTGAATGAATGGTTCTTGAATAGTTAGGGCTTGCAGCTCACTAACTCTTCTAAGTGAAGTAATGGCAATAAGGAAAGCCACCTTCCAAGTAAGAAATTGTAGTTCGCATGAGTGTAGTGGTTCAAAAGGTGGTCCCATAAGTCTGGTTAAAAGGATGTTTAGATTCCAGACTTGTGAATGTGGGTGCTTTGGGGGAATTACTCGTTTAAGTCCCTCCATAAATGCTTTAATTGCTGGCACTCTAAACAGTGAAAGATGTTGCCTGTTTTGGAGATATGCTGCTAACGCAGCTAAATGTATCCGGATGGATGAGTAGGCTAAATTGCAACGTTGTAGGTGCAAGAGATAGCAAATGATATGTGTAGAAGCATCTAATGGGTTTATATCGTTGTTACTGCAGTAAATGACGAAACGTTTCCACTTTGCTGCATAACATGCCCCGGTAGTGGGTTTTCTTGCCTCCTTGATAATATTCATGCAGTCTGGAGGCAAGTTCAGGTATCCAAATTCTAGGACTTCAGGAGCCAGATCGCCAGGTTCAGCTGTTGCGGATCTGGTTGTTGGATTTCTCCATGGCTCTGAGTTAGAAGATTGGGTGTGAGTCGCAGTCTTTGATGAGGCACCACTGACAGTTCTAGGACGGTTGTGTACCATGGTTGCCTCGCCCATGTGGGAGCAACTAGGATTAGCGTCAGTGAATGTTGGCGCATTTTGCGTGCCACTAGCGGTATTAATGGAGCTGGGGGAAAAGCGTACACAAATTTGCCTGACCAGTTCATCCATATCACATTGCCCTGCGACTGCGGATGTGGGAACCTGGCGGCAAAGTACTGGCATTTTGCATTGTCGCTTGTGGCAAACAGATCTATCTCCGGTTGTCCCCACTGCCGGAAGACTGGTTGGAGCATATTGGGG
Organism: Lissotriton vulgaris; assembly: GCF_964263255.1. Lineage (NCBI taxonomy): Eukaryota > Metazoa > Chordata > Amphibia > Caudata > Salamandridae > Lissotriton > Lissotriton vulgaris. The sequence goes on along the minus strand of NC_141700.1, from coordinate 408,998,835 downwards.
TGAATCTCCCATTTGTGCATTTGTTAACTGTGCCTGCTGAGCAGGTCGGCTATTTGATTGTTCTTGCCTGGGAGGTGTTTTGCCATGAGAAACATGTTCGTTTGAAGGGCCCATTTCCACATACTTTGAGCTAGATGCGATAGTTGTGGGGAATGTGTTCCTGCCTGTTTTTGAATATAATACATAGCTGTCATGTTGTCCGTCCAGATCAACACAGACTTGTTGCATAAGTGTTTTTTGAACGCTTTTAGTGCTAGAAAGACCGCCATCAACTCTAGTAGGTTGATGTGCATCTTCTTCTGTTGTGTAGTCCATAGACCCTGGACTGTGTAATGCAGGACATGGGCTCCCCAGCCTATCAGGGATGCGTCCGCCGTCATCACTATTTGTGGGACAGGCTCCTGGAACAGTCGTCCTTTGCAAAGGTTTTGTGGATTCCACCAATGCAGAGAGTTGTATGCCCGACTGGTTACCAACACTAGGTCTTTTATTTGTCCCTGAGCCTGGTTCCACTGCCTTCCTAGGCACTCTTGTAGCGGACGCGTGTGTAGTCTGGCATGAGGGACTATGAATATGCACGAGGCCATCATGCCTATTAGTTGCATGAACACTCGAGCTGGCAATGAGTGTTGTGGCTTGAACCTTTGGATTAACGTTTGCATTCCGTTGATCCGTGCTGTGTTTGGATATGCCATTGCTGCTAGTGTATCTATTGTAGCTCCCAGGTACTGTTGTACGTTGGAGGGTTGTAGGTGTGACTTTGGGTAGTTCAGCGAGAAACCTAGACTGTGCAGGAGATGAATGGTGTTTGACATGTGGCTGGCACATTGCTGGGCCGATGGCGCTTGTATTAGCCAATCGTCCAGATATGGGTACACATGAATGTGTTGTCTCCTGAGATGCGCCGCCACTGTTGCTAGGCATTTTGTGAACACCTGTGGAGCTGTTGTTACGCCGAATGGTAGGACTTTGAACTGGTAGTGTTGTCCTTGAATTGTAAACCTGAGATACTTTCTGTGAGCAGGGTGTATTGGTATATGAAAGTATGAGTCTTTGAGGTCTAGAGTTGCTAGGAAGTCTCCCTGCCGCAGCAGTGGTAAGACTTGTTGCAGAGTGAGCATGTGAAAATGCTCTGATAAAATGTACTGGTTGAGGGGCCTGAGGTCCAATATTGGTCTGAGAGACCCGTCCTTTTTGGGAATGAGGAAGTATAGTGAGTATACTCTGTTCCTTGATGTTTTAATGGGACTGGATCTAGGGCCCCCTTTAGCAGCAGACTGATGACCTCTTGCTGCAATAATGTTGTATGTTCCTTTGACTTTGGACGGTGTACTGGTGGTATGGTGGGTGGTGTGGATGTGAGTTCTAGGCAATAGCCATGTTGGATAATTTGCCTGACCCACTTGTCTGTAGTGATGTTTAGCCAGACTGGTAGGAACTGTTGTAGCCTTCCCCCGACCGGTGTTGTATGGTCTGGGGGTAGTGCCAAGAAGTTACTGTTTGGTATCAGTGGAGATCTATTGGCATTGCCTCCACGCCCTCTGCCCTTGTTATTATTTCCTCGGTATCCACCACGATTTGTGTTTTTATTGTATGTGGATTGCGTATTACTTTTGTATGTGGAGGATTGCTGCAATGTATTACCTCGCGCTCCTCCTCTGTAGTTGGAGCAACGAAAGGAGCCTCAGTGTTGTTGTGACTGAAGAGCCCCCATTGACTTTGCAGTCTGTGTCCTTTTTCATTTTGTCCAGATTTGAGTCAACTGCTGGACCAAATAAAAAATCTGGATTGACTGGCTGGTTAAGAATTGTGTTTTGGACCTCACTCTTAAATCCAGATATGCGAAGCCATGCGTGTCTCCTAAGTTGTACGCTTGTGTTAATAGATCTGGCAGCTGTGTCTGCCGCGTCTAGAGCACACTTAATGGAGGCACTGGTAATGAACTTTCCCTCCTGTACAAGTTCATCGGCCTGCTGTTTGAAAGGCTCAGGTAAGTGTTGGAGAAGTGGTTCTAAGCTGTCATAGTGTGCTCTGTCGTATCTAGCCAACAAGGCTTGAGTATTGGCAATTCTCCATGAGTTTGCTGCTTGAGCAGCTACTCTCTTGCCTGATGCTTCTAAAATCTTTGACTCCTCATCAGGAGGAGGAGCCTCTCCAGTAGTTTGAGAATTAGTACGCTTACGTGCTTTGGAGACTACCAATGAGTCTAGTGGCAGTTGTCCCCTGATGTAAGTAGGGTCTAATGGTGCAGCCCTATACTTTTTTCAATTCTAGGGTTGATGACACGTGCCCTAGCAGTGTCTTTGAATATGTCATTTGCGTGCTTTAGGACCCCTTTTAACAAGGGAAGTGTTTTGACACTTTTTTCTGATGTTGCAAGCGTATCAAACAGAAAGTCTTCCTCTATAAGATCTGCATGCATTTCTACATTATGGTAGAGCGCTGCTCTATCTATTAATGAGTTGAATGCCACTGTGTCTTCTGTAGGTGATGGTCTAGCTGGGTATGCAGGTGTGTCTGTAATGGGTTGAGCCTCATCAGGGTCTGAGTCATCCCCCCATGGTTGAGAGTTGGGGTCTACATCTGTGTTTTGTGGATATTCAAAATTAGCATCTGTGTCCTGATCTACACCTGGCTCATAGTCAGAGCGTGTAGGTGAGTGTGGTGCATATGGAGTAGTAGGCATAGCTGGAGAGATAGGCTCGAAAAGAATAGGAGAGGTTGCACAGTCTCTTTTCTTTTTGAGTGGAATAGTAGAAAAGTCTTCAGCTGGCGCTGGTCTTTTCTCCCTTTTGTAAACAGTCACTTTCCCGGTATCTTCTGTAGATGGGTCTGGATGGATGTTCTCCTCTTCCTCAGTCTTTTGCCTTTGCGCCGATGTTTTCGGTTTGACCTTTGTTGGTTCGATGCCTTTTTTTGGTTTGACCGGTTTCGGTGCCTGGATCAGCTTTTGAGGCTTTATGGGCAGTGTCTGTCCGATAGGTTTTGTCGGTGCGACGGATTTCACAGGTTGCACCACTTTTTTTGGGCCGATTGGTTTTGTTGGTTTTGTTGGTTCGATAACCTTTATCGGGGTTTTTGCTTGTTCGGCTGTAGAGGTGTCCTCTGAGCCTGTGGCTTCGGCTCTATGCCCTTTTTCGGATCGATGGGCTTCGGCGCGACCATTCTTGGTTGGTCTACTTTTGGTTTCGCTTTCGGTTCGACGACCGTCTTGGGCGTAGCCCTTTTGGCTTCGTAGACAACCTTTTGTCCCTTTTCAGCCGTCGAACTGGATTTCTTCGAGTCGACGGGCCTTGGCTTTGAAGGTTTATATGGAATGCTGGCCTTCGGCTCGGCGCCCTTTGTGTTTATCACCTTCGGTTCGACGACGTTCGGTCTGAAGACCGTTGTGTCGATGACTTTCAGTTAAGGTAGAACCGCTCTTGGATTACGTGTCTCAGAAGGCTCTTTTTGTATATTCTTAGCCGGGCTGTATTGCGGGGCTATAGAATCAGTGTTTAGATCTTGGCTAAGGCCGGTTGGCGATGCCTCGACCTGAGTCTCTGATAATGGTGTAGTGTCTGTGTGGGGCGGTGTACTCACGGTTCGCCCCCCCGTTGTCATCGGAGTCGTCTTAGACCACTACGATGTCTTGGTCGTCTTCTTCGACCTCGACGATTTGTTCTTACTCGTCAATATAATATTGAGTCGTGCTCGGAGTCTTGATCCTCTTCTTGATCCGAGTCTTCGACGTCACCTAGTTCTTCCTCTTCGAAGATATTCTCGGGCTCCAGTCCGCCCTCTGCATCTCTTGCCTTGCCGCCCGCCGATTCCGGATCGTCTTCTTGGACCGGAACTGTGCACAAGCTAGGCAATCGCCTTCATTATGATCTGGCGATAAACATTTGTTGCACACAGGATGCTTATCTGTGTGCGGAAACTTTGAGTTGCACTGCGGGCAATATTTGAATGGACTTCGTTCCATCGACCGTCGGTCCACGTGGCGTCGAGAAGGCCAAACGGCCGGATTCGATGACCGGAGTGCAAGTAGATTGTGAAGAAAGCTATTCAGTACCGATCGAAAACAATACTGACGATTCCGAAGGCCATTTGGCCTTTTAGATAAGTTTATTTCGATTCCGAACTCTGAGTACAGGAAAATGCATCCGAACCCAATGGCGGAAAAAAACAATCTAAGAATGGAGAGGATGCCCATGCGCACTGTAGTCCAGGGGAGGAGCCACCTATCTCGTGATACTTCGAAGACTCTTCCAGGACAACAATGTGCAATCATCCGGACCCAACACTAGGCAGCGATCTATGCACAGATATGAATTCAGCAGCCCACATGCCTCGAACGCATGTATTATGTCACCCCTCGGAAACCTTCCAAAATGGCACCACAGTTCTGCTACTGCAGCCTGGGTAAGGTGGTGCATGCACCCCTTACTAAGATATAGGTTACCTATATCTACCTTTAATCACTGACACCGATAAACCTACAAGTCACTCCTATGGCAGGCCTTATCAATCCTGAAGGCAGAGTGCTTGGTTTGTGTGAGAGGGTGCCCATGCATGAGCAGGACCCGTCTGCAGCTTCCGGAATCCATTCTCTGTAGCTGATCTGTTCTGTGACGCAGCCAGACCATATACTCTTAAGTGTATTATAACCATGCAGTAAATGCTAACTTTGGAATGGCTGCATAGAAACATGTTGGGTTTGGTGTCAAACACTTTGGAATCCTACCTCCCCCCCCGCCACTCCTGGCGGCGGGTGTAGAATTCCACCCTTCTAGAGGGAGAGACATGTACACACTGACCTAACCGGTAATAGTTTAAAAGAGCCCCAGCATCACTAAATGGATGCTGCAGCCACAGACAAAAGTTTCTAACCTCCTGCTGCTGGACGAAACTCAGGGGAGGCCTGGACAATAGGTTTCCTGTCACAGGGAGCTGTAACCACCTCCCAGACAGGCTTTAGTGTATTGGGGCTGGGTGGGCGCATTCAGAGAATGCTTTTTAGACAGTGCTGGGGGTACACTTGGTGTCCCTGTGCATATCCCAGTTCAAACCGGTTGCAGGGGCACTCAGCCGCTGCTCTGGCGCGAAACTGGCCAAAGCGAAAGGGCTGTAGCCACACCCCTCCCTAGATTTTCCCATAGGTGGGTCCCCAGAGTATGTTAAACCCCCTAACTTAGTATAAGTATGGGATCCCAGTCCTTAGGACTTCAGATTACACCTGGAAGAAACTCTGCAATATATATCCTGGAACTTCGACATTCGACATTGACTAGAAGATGAAAGAACCTCCCTTGGGGTCAAGGAGTCAATCCCCTGTTCCAACAGGCACCAAAGAAGCATCTTGCCGGACTGCATTTCCAAGGCTCCCGTCGGATTTGCGACAGAGGGCACGGACTTCCAGACTTCTCAGAGGCCGACATGAGATCCCAGCACAGCTGAGACCTGCAACCCTCATGAGTGACGTGGGACTGGTACTCCTGGACACGTGCACATTTGCTAGTGCATCGACTTCCCTAACTTTACCGAAATTGTGCATTGGGCTACTTGTAGTCCAAGCCCGAGCACCCTCTGCACCGAAGATTGTGGGCCTACACTTCACGAGTGTTCCGTCTGTCCGCTTCTAGCATTTCTGCTCGAGTCCCCTTTGTGATCCTTGGTCCGTCGACTGGTGGATCCCCACAAAGGTAACTTCTGTTTCTTGGGCTTCCCTGGTTGCGCCAGACGTGCCCTGACTCCCCTGCAAAGGGTGAGTCCCTCAGACCTTGCTGGGCTGCACCAAAGCCAATCCTTGCTTTCTGTGTGTGATGCTGTTGCAAAGGCTTGTTGGGTCCAAGCCGAAAACCGTCACTGCAGCACTCGACAGTCTTCGTGGGACAGCTCGATTCCAGCTCCTGGTCATCCTCGATGCCTCCTGGTCCTAGTGGCTGAAGAGTCAAGCTTCACATTCTTCACCTGAAATCACCAGACATCGTTTGGCATCTTCTCATCACCTCCCTGGTCACTGGCAAGTGACCCAGACTCTGGCCCCCTCTGCTTTCAGGTTCTTCAGATCTCCGATCCACCCTTGGATCCACCCAGACACTTTCCACTTTTTCTCCTGCAGCATTTTTTCAACAGCTCACCATTGAAATCGCAGACGAAACCAGACATGAAAAGACACCTATGCATCCGGCTTCCCTGGGTGCGGCTTCCCTGGGTGAGGTAACTTGAGTACTACGGTGCTCCCGTGGGTGTTGAATGAATGAAGGAATGAATTAGGAATTTATATGGGCGCAAATTAACCCGAAGGCATCAAGGCGCATCAGATGGAAAAATAAACAGCTGAGTGGTCGGAGGCAAATAAAGGAAGCAGATGTTACAGGTAGGATTCTGCAAATAGTCAGGTTTTTAGATTCTTCTGGAAAAGGGCAAGAGAAGGCTGGCCCTTGAGGTCAGCGGGAAGAGTGTCCCATAGTTTGGGGGCGAGGGAGAAAAAGGCTCTCCCTTTAAGGATCCGGGGGGTCACCAGGAGGTTTTCGTGAGCCGATCTCCTAGTTCTAAATGGGTTTGCTCCAAGTCCTCTTCTTTCAAACGGCGACTTTCCCGACAGAAGTAATGGTGATCCGCGGCTGTGTTTAGACACTGCACGCGTCCCCTTTGGGTCCCCTGTGTTTCTACCTTGGGTGGTTCCTGGTGGCCCCAGCAGTTCTAAAGGCTCTATGCCTTGTATCTATGTCAGTCGTGGTTCTTTTATCACTTTCTTAATATATGGTGTGGTACACCCCTAGGGCTCAACAGATATTGTGCTAATTTACTGTGTGCTAAATAAGTTTACTGAATGTACTTTTGCCTCTAACCTCATAATGAGACTAGAGGAATGTGTTTTAGAATATATATATATATATATATATATATATATATATATATATATATATATATATATATATATATATATATATATATATATCCATTCATGAGATTATGGACAGCATATGCCAGGCCAACTTCTCACAGTTAGCATATCTGATTTCAGTCTTTAAATCATTTGCTCAAGTTGAAAATACAAAACATGAAAAGTTGGCTAATTAAAACTTTCATGCCCATTGTAACTAACTGCTGAACACCAGATAGGGTGCTTCAGAGTGACAGTGTGTTGGGGATATGGGGTTAGAAGGATAAATCTTTCTGATATAGTAGTGCAACGTGATTGTAGTGTCATACAGCTGGATCTCTCCGTAACACCAGTTAGACACCTGGGACATAAGTGGCACTACCAGCCGCCATGACAGAATGCAAAGTGTTTACAGAATCTCTGGGTATATATTTTAAGAATAAAACTATCCAGATATAATTATATCCATTTTAAGCATTCATTAGGTATCCTCCAACTTTAAAACTTGTCAGACTATTGTTTCTTGCATCACGTTTTTATCCATAAACTTTTCTTATCCCTCAAACGAGTTTTGGAATGCATTAAGCGGTTCATAAACCTCACTATCATTCATTGGAGTGCTACAAAAACAGCTCTGATATAAATACATTTTTCTCAAGAGAGATCTCTCTTGTGGCCTGAACAGTATGATCAGAGTTCATTTCCAACCTTCAAAATGTGTTACCTTTGCAAATGTGGAACCTCTTCCTTCCGATTCAATTGTTATGGTTTTAGTACGACGCTGCAAAATCTGATCAATATCTTCTTCACAGAATTTGGAACCCTCATCCTCTTCATCCATGATGGCTCCATAAGCCCCTCTTCGAAGCAGATCTTCAATTGCCTTTTTAGACAGTTGTTGGATCTATGCATTGAAAAACATAAGTTCACAAACTGACATATACGGCATCAACTGAATAATTAAAAACACACAGAAAGTAGCAAGAAGAACAAATTACTTACTTTTGGTAATGCTTTTTCTAGCTGCTACTCAATCTAACTGGGGTTTCGTCACCTTTAGAATATTCCCTAGGAGCTAGATTGGATTTAGAAGTTTTTACCACAGTGCTCACACGCGGCTTTAGGAGGGATTGTGAAAATCCATGTTGGCCTCATTCCACTGCGGAAGTGACAAAGCAGAACTGCATACAAGCGCCTCCCCTGCACGTCAATGTCACTTTCTTGCTTGCCTCTTTCAGCACCCACTGATGCCGAGCCCAAGAGGTACCAGTTTGCAGATTACAAGATTGGGGTCCATTTCAATGTTCAAAAAAGGTCACTCCACAGAACGGGAAGAAGGGAGGGAGGTAAGGAATGAGAATCCACCAGAGAGAGCTACCGAAGTTAACTTGTCCTTCTGATGGATACTTTTAAATGAAGATTCCTCACCTTTAGAATAAATGGCAAAGTAGTACCTCTCAAAAGGCAGAGGGTCTATGGAGTGAAACAAGATTGAAAAGTCCTGCAGGACCAAGCCCTTCCAGTCAGACCAAAGTAGGTAGTAATTGGTCTATGAACATGTGCACAGCCTTGCACATCGCAACCTGACAGATGACAAGAACAGGCACTTCGCATGCCACCACAGTAGTAGCAGCCTTGAGTCCTGTGAAATGAGTTCTCAGTCTTTCTGGAGACTACTTCTTAGCCAGTGAATAACCGGTCTTAATGCAGAAAACAATACAGCTTAACACACAAGTTACTTACCTTCGGTAACGATATATCTGTAAGAAACAGTAGTTCGTATTAGATTCCTTACCTTAGAATATCCCCAAGCGTCAGACTGGATCCGGAAACTTTTGCATAGCAGTACCCTTGCACGTCGGTAGGCTTCGTCTGCGGCTCCGCGTTCGTCGTTGGCGCCGGGATGACGTCGCCGGAGTACTTAGACGCCGCCCTCGCGCGCCGACGTCAGTTCTCATACATATCTTTTCTGCGCCAGAAACGCATAGCCATGATAAAAACCAACACTGGTGCCATGAAACTAGGGCCCTGTAAGGGGATGACCTTAACCCTAGATATTCTTTCGCAGAACCGGAAGGATGGGTGGGGTGGTAATGAATCTAATACTAACTACTGTTTCTTACAGATATATCGTTACCGAAGATAAGTAACTTGTGCATCTGAAAGAAACAGGTTAGTATTAGATTCCTTACCTTAGAATAGATACCCCAGCAATACCAACCCCGGTGGTGGGTCTGCGAACCAATGATCACAATAGAAAGTACTGGAGAACGGAACGGCCGAAAAAACCATCTCTCCGGACTAGGCTGTCCAGGCAGTAGTGTCTTTCGAACGTGTGCAGCGAGGCCCACGTAGCTGCCGAACAGATGTCCTGCAAGGGGACTCCCCGACCCAGGGCAGTAGTAGCCGCCATGGAATGGGCACGTAGCCCCACAGGAGGCTCCTTTCTAGCCAGAGAGTAACAAGCCTTGATGCACAAGACGACCCATCGAGAAATGGTCCGTTTGTGCACCGCCCGTCCCTTCTTAGCACCCAGATAACCAACAAAGAGTTGGTCATCCACCCGGAACTGGCGTGTGCGATCCAGATAGAATGAGAGCGCACGTTTTGGGTCCAGACAGTGGAGCCTCTCTTCATCTTTCGAGGCGGAAAGAAGGTGGGCAAGGTGATGGACTGCCCGATGTTGAAGGCTGTGACTACCTTGGGCAGGCAAGAGGGTCGCGTCGGCAACACAACTTTGTCCGGAAGAACAGAAAGGAAAGGAGGTTTAGAGGAAAGAGCCTGGAGCTCACTCACTCTCCTGGCAGAGGTGATGGCAACCAGGAATGCAGTCTTAAGAGTAAGGAGACTAAGAGGACAGTTATGAAGTGGGTCGAAGGGAGCGCACATCAGATAAGTCAGAACAAGGTTCAAGTCCCACTGAGGCATCACGAAACGAACAGGAGGGAACATATTAGAGATGCCCTTCAAAAACGTATTTACAACTGGGTACTTGAACAAAGAGGGCTGATCAGGGAGCCTTAAGAAGGCGGGAATGGCAGATAGGTACCCCTTTAGAGTGCCCAGAGCAGAGCCCTGCTGGGCAAGAGAAAGAAGAACGAGGAGAACCTCTGAAAGAGGGGCAGAAAGGGGATCCACAGCCTTTGCTGTGCACCATGCCACAAATTTGTTCCACCTGCAGGCGTATACCCATTTTGTGTTGGATGCCAGAATCACATTACAGACTTCAGGAGGCAAGTCAAATGGCCTCAACTGCTGCCGCTCAATCTCCACGCATGTAAGTGGAGACTGGACAGGTTCGGGTGGAGGATCTTCCCCTTCTGCTGCGACAGAAGGTCCTCCTGAAGAGGCAGACGAATCGGGGGATCGACAGACATGCTGAGTAGCTCGGAATACCAGTATCTTCGTGCCCAGTCCGGAGCCACAAGGATGACTTGGGCCCGGTCGCGCCTGATCTTCAGCACTCTGGGCAGAAGTGGTATAGGCGGAAAGGCGTACAACAGACCTCAACTCCACTTGCAACGAAAAGCGTCTCAGAGCGAGTGTCACCTTGGAAATTCCAACGCGCAGAACTGATGACATTGCGCGTTCTCTTCTGTGGCGAATAGATCTAACCAGGGCTCTCCCCACTGATGAAAGAGGCCTTGCGCCACGTCCGAGTTCAGACGACATTTGTGATCCATCATGCACCAATGGCAGAGTTCGTCCGTTCTGGCGTTCAGGGAACCTGCCAGGTGTTGACCCACCAGGGTCACGCCCTTATGTTTCAGCCACTGCCAGAGGCGTAGAGCCTCCTGGCATAGGGTCCACGACCCCACCCCGCCCTGTTTGTTGCAGTACCACATGGCGGTGGTGTTGTCCGTGAACACCTGCACTACACTCCCCCGGACAGAGGGGAAGAATACCTTCAGTGCAAGCCGGATCGCCCGCAGCTCCAGAAGGTTGATGTGGAGCTGGGAGTCCGCCGGAGACCTGAGGCCTCTGATCTCCGCCTCTCCCATGTGGCACCCCCAGGCCTGGAGGGACGCGTCCATCACAACTACGTGCTCCGGTTGGGGTAGGGAGAGGGATCTGCCGCTGACCCAATCGCGGACGGTGAGCCACCACTGCAACTGTCATGCAGTGCCCTCCGAGATAAAGACATGGTCGGACAAGTTGCCCTGATGCTGGGCCCACTGAAACTTCAGGTCCCACTGCAGAGCCCGCATCCGCCACCTGGCGTGATGCACCAGAAGGATGCAGGAGACCATCAGCCCCAGAAGCCACAGCGTCAACCTGACAGAGACTCTGGATAACGGCTGAAAGATCGGAATCAGAGCCTGAATATCCCAAACCCGCTGTCCGGGAGGATAAACCTGAAACTGCGCCGAGTCTAGAACCGCTTCGATGAAGAGGAGCTTCTGAGAGCGACACAGGTGTGACTTTGGCACATTGATGGAGAACCCCAGCAGATGCAGGAGGTCGGCCGTAGTCTGGAGGTGGCTGATGACTATATGGGGCGAGCCCGCCTTCAACAACCAGTCCTCGAGGTAGGGGAAGACTGAAACCCCTAACCTGCGCAGAGGAGCTGCGACCACGCCATCACTTTCGTGAACACCCGTGGGGCGCTGGTAAGGCCGAAAGGGAGCACGGTAAACTGAAAGTGCTCGTGGCCTACCGTGAAACGCAGATAGCACCGGTGGGCCGACAGGACGGGGATGTGAAAATAAGAGTCCTGCAAGTCCAATGCTACCATCCAGTCTCCAGGGTCCAGGGCAGCTAAGACCTGAGCCAGTGTCAGCATCTTGAACTTCTCCTTCCGGAGGAAGCCGTTGACGTTCCGCATGTCCAAGATAGGGCGCAGGCCCCCTTTGCCCTTCTTGGGAACCAGAAAGTAGTGGGAGTAACAACCACACTCTACTTCTGGCCCAAGAATGCGCTCGATGGCCCCCTTGGCCAAGAGGGCCGTAACTTCCTCTCGCAGAAGATTCAAGTGATCCCCGACACGCGGTGGTACTGCGGTGGCATGGCTGGAGGGGTCGCCTCAAAGGGAAGGGAGTAGCCCCTTCGGACGATTTGCAGCACCCATCTGTCTGAAGTGATGTCGCGCCAGTGGAGGAGGTGATGGCAAACCCTGCCCCCAGCTGGCGTATTGTGGGCCTGAAAGCTCGGACTAGGAGGGCTTTGAGGCGGATGCTGCTGGTTTGGATGTGGACTGGCCTCGCCGTTGTCACCGGGCACTGTCACGGTGGTTACTACGTCCGCCACCGCGCTGGATGTTAGTCTGCGGCCCGTGGCTGGCAGGACGTGTGGGGGCGCCCCTTCCTTGGCCACGAAAGGAGCGAAAGGCAGCAGTTTGCTGGCGAGGGGCCGATAGGCCCAAGGACTTGGCGGTCGACCTGGAGTCCTTAAAGCGCTCAAGCGCACTGTCTGCCTTGTTGCCAAAGAGGCGACGGCCATCCAACTGCATTTCCATAAGGGTGTTTTGAACATCAGCCGAAAAGTTGGCGTACCTCAGCCAGGCGTGGCGACGAATCGCCACCGTCGTTGCCATCGCTCTACCTAGTGAGTCCGTTGTATCCAGCCCACACCGGATGGAATACCGTGCCGCATCTCGACCCTCCGCAAGGGCTTGGGCGAGTTTAGTCCGGGCCTCCTCCATACATTGTGGCAGCACGTCCGCGACCTTGTCCCACAGTGAGTGGGAAAAACGGCCCAAGAGGCACGCAGTGTTAACTGACCGCAACCCCAAACTAAGTGAGGAGAACATCTTCTTACCATACTGTTCGTACCTCTTGGATTCCCAATCGGGAGGAGCCGTCGGGAATGTATGACCAGGCTCTCGGGAGTGGGATGGGTGGACAGGAAGCAAGGGTTGCCCCGAGCCAGGCGGTGGTGTCCGGCCACGTTCCTATCTACAGGTGAACCTCTAGCGGGCCTGGACCAGGTGCCCAGAAGAACGTCAGACAAGGCCTCATTAAACGGCAACAGAGGCTCCGAAGAGCTTGCTTGCGGTTTAAGTACCTCAGTGAGGAGGTTAGTCCTCACGGCGAGATCAAGGGATAAGGCCTTGGCCGCCCGCGTCAACACCACACTATAGGCAGCCCCCTCCTCCGAAGCCACGGTAGGAGGGGAGAAAAAACAGTGTCTGGCGAAGTGTCCAAACCACTGGCATCCCCTAGCTCACCTGCCCAGTCCTGATAAGACTGGCACTCACGGGCCAGAGGGTCCTCAGACCCCTCCCAATCCGCCTCGCCACCCATCTCCTGGTATGCAGGGTCAAACGATGAGGCCGGATCATAGGAGAAAAAGTCTTCTCTCGACTTCAAATGTGGCGTTGAGCGGCGCCGCTCCGGCGCCGGACCTGGGTCGAGGGGGGGGGGGGGGGGGGGGCCGGGGACGAAGTTGTTCGGGGACGGCGTCGGGGGCGACACTCTAGGGGCCGGCGAGGTCTTAAGGTCGACCAGCGACGACCCGGATCCGGAACCGGATCCAGAGGGGCCCTACGGCGCCGGGACCGAAGTCGCCGACGGCGCCGGGCCTAAGCACCTGACGGCGCCTGGCCTAAGCACCTGACGGCACCGGGCCTAAGCACCCGGCCTCCTTAGGCTCCCAGTCGGGACCGCAGAACCCGACGGAGGAGTGAGGGACCTTATGGCCATGAGGAAGGCATCGATCTCCTCCGGCGTCGCGTTCTACCCAGGGACCGGCAGGTATGGAGCAGGCCGCGACGCCTGCGGCTCTGGCGGTGTCGCCCCGGCCGCATCGCGCGAGCGGCGGGGGGAGTCAGAAGAGCGATGTCGCTTCTACGACTTCTTGTGCCTCTTACCAGGACTTTGAGCGAGAGGAGTGGTGCCCACTCCCTGAGCTGTGATGACTCCTGCCCGCGACCGGTCCCGCGACCTCCTTCCGGACCGGGACCTCGAACGGTGCGGGCCCGACTGCCGGAGCTCGAGGCGCTTGCGGGACCGCTCCCGCCTAGCCTTCGACGTCAAGGCCCGGCAGTCAGGGCACGACTTGTCATCGTGGTCGGGTCCCAGGCAATGTAGACACCTGCGATGGGGGTCGGTCACCGACATCAGTTGTCTGCAGTTGACGCAGGGTTTGAACCCGGGCATCCCTACCGTCACTGTCGGAGTCGTTCGACTTCTAAGAAAGATCAAAAATTAGCGAAAAAGTTTAGTCAAAAATTGACTAAGGGTACCACTTTTTCCGGATCGGCGCTTGCTGGCGGGGAATAAAGAAGAACTGACGTCAGCGCGCGAGGGCGGCGTCTAAGTACTCCGGCGACGTCATCCCGGCGCCAACGACGCCAACGACAGATGCAGAGCCGCAGAAGAGGCCTACCGACTCGCAAGGGTACTGCTACGCAAAAGTTTCCGGATCCAGTTTGACGCCTGGGGTTATTCTAAGGTAAGGAATCTAATACCAACCTGTTTCTTTCAGATAAGGTCTTTTTTGGCACCACTTCACCATTCTTTGCCCCAGAGAACACCACGAAAAGCAGATTGTTCACCCAATGGTCTTTGGTGAGTCTTAAACTCCTCCCTAAACTGGAGCAGCTGTGGGGTGTTCCAGTTGGTCTAGTTCGCAAGTGCACAGATTTAAACAAGCATTTGCAATGCAATAGGTCTCGCATTTACGCAAGTTTGAGCTATTGGCATTGTAAATGACAATTACTTTTATTTATGTTTTTGTTTTTAAAATGTAAATAAAAGGCCTTGTCATTTACAATGTCAATAGCTCTAAATCTCGCAATCGCGAGACTTATTGCATTGCAAATGCGTGTTGTTTTTGGCTTCTTTATGGTGTTAATTAATATCTTTATTCGACGCTATATGTTGAGCTATGAGACAAAGTTATTAATCACAATGCTTATATTTACTTCTCGGTGTAATGTGTTGTGTTTGGCTGCTTCATTTTCTAAAAGGTTTAGGTGCGTTTATCAGTTAAATACACATGCACTTGTACGCCTCCCTTTATTCTCAAAACACAAAACAAATATGGAGAAATACCAATACAATGAGCGAAAACAAATAGAGATCAATACAAACGGAAATATTGAAATAATTATTGCCATAAAACCAGGAGCTCGAATCATGATGGTACTGGGGTGGGGGGTGGGAGGACAACAGGGTGCAGAATTCAGAACTTTCCAATTGTCATACGTGCTCTGGCTTCAGGTTGAGTTCTTGCGCAGTGTGACCAGCAGCGCACGGCACCAGCCAGTCAAGTCCCCCTCAGCCCCCCCACCTGGTCACCACTGGTACATGTCACTGGAAAGCCCGGGAGCCCTAATTATGATGGTATTGGAGGGAGGGGCAAAGTACCTTCTAATTAACTTACGTGCTCTGACTGCAGGGTGAGTCCTTGCGCAGTGTGACCTGCGGCGCACGGCACCAGCCAGTGAAGTCCCCACCCTCCTTCCTGTCACCACCGGTACATGTCACCTGAAAGCCCAGGAGCACTAATTATGATGATGGTATGGGGGCGCGAAGTGCTTTCAAAGTACCCTCCGTGCTCTGGCTGCAAGGTGAGTCCTTGCACACAGTGTGACCTGAAAGCATCAACTTTCTGAAATGTTTGAGAGTAGAGATGAAAGAAATCTGGGTTTGGTGTGATAAAAAGAGCCTTGTCTCCAATCCTTCTGGCTACTCAACCCCAATGCAATTGGCTTGGAAATTTGCATCTTTCGAAAAACATTCAATGATTTAAAATTTTGAACTGGGAACTTTACCCCAGGTTTAAATATTGTTGGCAAGAGACCTGTAGTGGTCTTAAATCTTAGGATCGTTTTTTTTTTTTTTTAAACAAAACGGCTTTACTGTTCCCACCTTCGAGCCTCTTGAAACAATGCCCGTTTAAGAGGAATTAGGATGAAGACCTAGATTTAAGGATGCTCACGGGCACAGAGCATTCAGAGAACTGAATTTACGGGGCACGGTTCTTGCGAGAGTCTCCCTTTCATGGAGCCCTGGGCTGCAGGTATGTTCACTCAGATCCTCACAGACAAGGGGGAAGATGGGGATAGAAGTGTTGTCCTTTAGTAACTCTACAGTGCTCGACTTCCAAGAGAGAATGAAGATGAGGAGGTAGGCAAAGTCAGAGCTGCCGGATGTAGACCAGCCGATTGTGAACCTTCAAACGGAAAGTATTTCAAATTTGGAGAAGCTGAGGCTATACATTTTTTCTTTCCACGTTTTTACGCCTAGTGCAAGTACTCTTGCACTAGGAAAAAACCCTCAAATTTCCTCGGCCAAGTTAAGGAGTAACTGTGTAATCAGGGTGAAAATAAGGGAGTACTCAGAATCATGAATTCGTGAGAGCACATGGAAGCGTTTTACTGTACAAAAGGCCAGTATTATTCCTCATTGACAAAAAGAAATAACAGCAAATTCGGTTTTGAGTTTCATATGGATATATGGAAAAGCAAAGCTGTTACATTTCTGTACACCGAAAGAATTACGCATCTGAGAACTCGTGCATATTTACAAGTTGTAGAACCGATGATGTAGGGCAGAGCATTTGTCAAACAGATAGACTGTAGAACAACTACATGTAGCACTGCGAAAGGTTACCAGTATTCTCCCTTTTATTAAATAGAACTAATGTTGTTGATTTCAACTTACCAGACCCTTGAGGTATAGAGTTTAGTGCTTAGATGCTTATAAGTGGACTAGTTTAGCGCGGATAAGATACTAAGAACTTGAGGTGTGGCGGCTGCAAAAAACACAGTGTGCACTCATCACAGGAAGCCACCTTGCATGATGACTTAACTGTAAAGGCATTCAAGACAATAAATACATTCAGTGGGTTTACTTTATTATTTATTATTTAAAATCTTTATTTCGGCAGAATAGCCATAAAAGACACATATGTATGCATACATAAAACACGAGAACAGTCAATTACACATAATAATTCATAAAAACGTGCTTGAATTTTTCCTTTTAAAAATAAAGTGCAAGAAGTCACAATTCATCAGTCTCCTTATAACATGTTTCATTTGACCTAATTCATTTAACATAATTCATTTAGCAGCAGGAGTGTAATATAAAATATACCTTCTTGGAGTATCTGACCCAATTTCTCAAAACATATGACCCAATTTCTTTCGTATAAAAAACACTGAATGAAGGAATCTGCTGATACTAAATACAATGAACTGGGCAGTATCAGTTTTAACAATCCTATATGCGGTAAGACAATTTCTAGTTCCTAGGAGAGCACACATAGGTTTTAGCCATTTTTTTCCGGGCTTTCATGTATGCGTTACATACAAAAAGCATGTGAACTTCGTTCTCCATACAGGAAGCTAAACACATAGGACATATTCTATTATTGTCAGTTGTATATGCCACACTCTTCTTTGACCAACGTTCTAAATTAGAATTTAACATAAGAATCCCATATCTGAATTTCAGATAGAGGGTCTTTGCCACAGGAGGCTCAATTTCATCCAGAAATGATTCGAAACAGGGTTCGCCTTTAAACAATAAAAAATCTTTAGTTAAGGTCCCAATTCTACTCTCGTGTACATACTTATTGTTAATATAGGACCAAAAAGCTCTCTTCACCATGGTTTTAGCAAAAGGTGGAAGGTTCTCCGGGTGTTCCCAGAATGAATACAGACCCAGCATTCTAAACCATTTTTGTATATGTCCAAACCATAGGATAGAGTTAAAAGAATCGAGGTTAAGTACCTCTTGAAGGCAGTTCCTATAGTCTAATAATTCTGGAGTGGACCAAATTCTAATCCAGAACATCAAAGGTCTTATAATTGTAAAGAAATCAGTTCGTTTGAAATTTAAATCAAATTGCAGGGGGATTAAGGGGGTGCTAGTAGGGACCCTTACGATTGATCTCATAAATTTGTTATCCAATCCTTGAAAACACTCTCTGGCCCAGGGGCCCCATATTTCAGCCCCGTAAAGAGTAGCAGATTGGATCTTAAATCTAAAGAGTTCAAGAACAGGTGTTACACTCTTGCTTGTACTAGCATTCAGTTTGCTCATTATAGGTTTAACATTTTGAGCATATACCACCTTACTTTTCTCAATTTGGGCCTTCCATGTTAACTTTGAGTCAAGTACCACCCCCAAATAAGAAAAATTATCAACAGCTCCAAGGGTTTGTCCATTCAGAGTCAGAGTCCCTCTATCAGGTCTGCTAGGATTTAATGCCATACATTTAGTTTTGTTAATATTTATTTCTAGGCCCTTTTTTTCACAGTAGCCACTAAAGGAGTTTAAGAGTATCTGGAGGCCCTTCTTAGTCTGGGATATTAGGATGGTATCATCCGCGAAGAGCAACGCAGGTACTCTCTCTCCATTTAGCTGGGGTGAATCGTTGTTACAGGCATTTAGATATTCTGGAACATCATTAACAAATACAGAAAATAAAGTGGGGGCCAAGACACATCCTTGACGAACGCCGCGCTCGATTGGAATATCGCGGGACAGTTCGCCATTTGGGCCCCATCTAATGTTGGCATGATTTCTAGCATGTAACTCAATTATCTGTGTTAGGAGACACCCTGGCATCCCGGCTTTATTTAAGGAACTCCAGAGCAAATTTCTAGGAACAAGATCAAATGCAGCTCTAAGGTCAACAAACGCTACATATAAGTGACCCTTCCTAATTTGTACGTACTTCCAGTAAATACAACAGAATCTGAGGACCTGGTCCAGTGTACTGGTCTTGGACCTAAAGCCGGCCTGAAATTTAGAAAGTATTGTTGACTCCTCCAGCCAATCATTTATTCGATATAATAAATGCTTGGCGTAGAGTTTTTGCAGGGTATCCATTAGACTAATGGGTCTATAATTAGAGGGATCAGATCTATTACCTTTTTTAAAAATTAATACAACTTCTGCTGCACGCCAACTTTCGGGAAATGAACAATCTTTTGAAAAAACGTTAAATAAACGGTTTATATAAGGAGCCCAGACTTCAATCGCGTGTTTGTAAAGGTCACCAGGTATTTTATCCGGACCGGGGGCTTTACTGTTTTTTAGTTCATTAATTGCCTTCATTGTTTCTTCCAATGTAAAATCAAGGCATTCGGGAGGTGGCGGTAACCATGGGTCCTCTCCAGCAACACTGGCATATTGTTTATACAGGGATGTAAAATGGTTTACCCATGTTAATTCATCTAAGAATGTGTCCTTAACAACTCTTCCTGCTTGCCCCCCATTTGCAACCAACCTCCAGAAGCCAACATTATCATTTGTTTTAGCAGCAGCCAACATATCTGCCCAGAGCAGCTCTTCCCATTCTTTTTTGGAAACCTTTAAGAAGTGCTTGTATTCTTCCCTTGCAAGTTTAACATCCAATTTGGAGCCTTCTTTAATAGCAGTTAAGAGTTTCCTTTTGGCCATCTTGCACGAACGATTATACCAAAGCTTCCCATGGCAACCCATCCTTACATTTTGCTGTTGTTTCTTTGGCATTTTAGTCATGTGAGTCTTGAGTTTGTCAAAGAAAATTTTGTGCAGTTCAACAAAATGTGCATGATTCTCAGTTAGGAAGGGTTGACCAGCTATGGGGCCAAAGGTCGAGTCAAAAAGAGAGTAGACCGCTGCTAGGGTTGTGCCATCAGATAGCAAGTGCGGCCATTTTAGGGCACGTCTATTATTATTAATGTGTACAGTTTCACATTGTTCATCAACAGTTTCCCTGTTCGTTGAATCACTGAACATATGTGCATCGATATGGAGTTCCAGGGGATAATGATCACTCTCATTCCTGTTTACTACTCTAAAATACATCATAAAGTGCCAGATGCTCAATGATACAAAAATGAAATCAAGCCTACTTTCTGATTTTGCAAAGGTTGGCTGTTTGGTTAGGTCAGACGGAAAGCGGCCATTGCATGCTCTCAAGCCGTGGTCAACTGTTAGCCTTAGTAGTTGGACTGCTAGGGTGGTGCACTTGACGTATTTTGGGGTTTCGAGCTGGGGGATGTTATAGGCTTGATCCTCATCCTCGAGTACCTCAATGATACCAAGAATCGGTTCGAAATTGCAATTCAAGTCACCTCCCAGAATTACTGGGGCATCACCGATCACCTTTTTTAAGAAAGAGTCCAAAATTTCCAGGGTAGGTGAGACCCTGGAACGACCTATGGGTCTGTTATAGACATTGATAATATAGTATTCACACCCCTTTACAGTAGTGATCTTTATAGCTAGAATGTCAGGGGTTCCTATATCTATGTATACAACCCTTACAGTTAGTGTGATTTTGATCCATATGATCAATCCCCCGGCTGGCCTTCCCCTCTCAGACTGTGTTGCCACTTTACCAAGGGTTCTAAAGCCCATCCTGTGCGGAATATCCATAGCCCAAGTTTCCTGCAGTAAGCAAATATCACCAGAATCAACATAGTCTGCCCAATCAGGGTCCTTCAAGTTTTTGCCAACACCAGCAATATTCCAAGACAGAAATTTCAATTGTGGGGTTGGCACTTTATCACAAGGGTCACTGTTAGCAGTAGGCACTATTAAGGCCGACAAGGGAACAACACTATCTAGATGTAAATTGTCTATATGGTTCTCTACATTTGTTGCCACTGCCCCTACTGCACAATTAAGGTTTTCACCATGACATTCTTTCTGCGTTTTAGTGCATACTGGGTTACCTTCAGAATTACTTTGCTTGTGTGAAGTAGTGATTCTTAGACTAGAAGGATCCTGCCCCACGCCCAGTGTACAATAAAGATCATAGAGCATTTGAAATACAGTTTGGAAAGGTCTCAAGTCAGTACACTGCATCTAGGCAACTGAACCTATTGAATGTGGGAACTCCAGACCACATGTTTGGCTCAGTTTGTCTGACCGGGTTTGGTGCATAGCCATGAAACAGTTTAGGAGTGTTCCAACCAGGACCATACTTGGGAACCCTCGGTGGAGGGTAAAAAAATGAGAGGGGTCTAGCTGTAATGGGAAATGTGTCACCGTACGATTTCCATGCACAGATTTGTTCCGCACTGTGAGGTTCTTCAAATGAGATGACTATACAGTCGCCCGGAATTGACTTTGTCATTTGTCCAACCCATGGTACCCTACGTACCATCAGAATTTTGCTTCTCATGTGATTTGGAATCGGTTTGTTTGAATTTAACCAATAAATCACCTTGTTTTTTAATGAAGCAAAATTCTCTTCATTTGGATTTTGTAGTTCGGGGACACCAGTGAGGACAATGACAAATGGACAAGCATCAGGGGGCAGGTCAATATATCCTCCCCTGAAGTTGTTATAGGGATAAGCCGACTGGAAGTTATGTGAGTCTGTTCTATTAGCCTGGGATCTATCGGGCATGAAATTATTTGGGCCCTGGGTATTATTACTCTTGTGGGGTCTAGTTGTAGGCAAGGACTTCTGCAGAGCAGAAGATTTAGGGGCTGGAGGATTAGTGGCAGGCACATTTACTGGCTGCGATTTTTTGCATTGGACAGCCACAGAAGGCTGAGATTTAGTTATGTTCGCCGGTGGCACATTCAAGGGTGTAGTAGCAGGTGCTGTTTGGGTAATAACTTTTAGATTTGAATTTTTGTTTTTGGTTGGCCCTTCTTTTTGTTGCAGGACACTAAATGGGTTAGTATTTGTGGATACAGCAGGTGCCAGAGTTGGAACATGTATGGAAGTATCATTGCCATTAAGGCTTATACTTGCTAAAGTTATGACCCTCTTCTCTACCTCAAGTAGTTGGTTTTCAATACCAGCTAACCTAACTTCTAATGGTCTGAGAAGTGCTTTGAGCGTTTCCCAGACTATTTTCAAAAATTCTTCCCTGTCCCCTTGTGTGGAGTACCTAGATGTAGAAATATTCTCACCCTCTTCTGCTAATTCATCCATACTTTGTACCGGGTTAGATAACTCTATGTTATCTGTGCTGCATTGGTTATTAGAGGTCACATGGTCAGTCCCAGTAGTAGGGATGACAATTGGCTGTTGGTGGGCCCCCCCTAGGAGACTATGATTTGATGCTACCTTAGCCTTCTTTCTAGCGTAGACGGATGGGTTTTTACGTTTACGTTTCTGTTTAGGTGGAGGTTTGGCAATTTCTCGGGTGTCACCCATACCAATTCCCCCCAGCACTTTGTCCCCCGGGTTAGCCTCAATCAGTTGTTCAGAGGGTAGAATGTTATCTGAAACTACACTATCAGGTAGACCTTTGCTTCCTACTTCTGAATTGACAATGGAAGCTGCCTCTTCATTGGTACAGTGTACTTCAGCCAAGGTGATGATAGGAACAGGGCCGGTAGCGCGCTCCGGGGTTTTAGAAGTAGCAATATGACCTAATGAGGATTTCTTTTTCAGTGCCAGTTCTATTGACAATTTTCTTGCAGACTCCAGCTCTAAGGAGACTCTATGCTGGAGCTTAGTAATCTCATTGTCGATAGACAGGCTAGTCCTTGTGATAAAGTCATCCAGTGTCCCTGTAGCCTTTTTACCATTTGTTGTGGTTTTGCTTCGTGTAGCTCGAACGGACATATTTAAAGTTCAGGATATAGCCTTTATAAGATGAGAATTTTACAACAGTGTGGGGCGATGCACAGCCAAGGGGGATGGCCCGGTCCGGTCTTGCTCGGTCTGTAACGGCCTGAAACGGCCCTGTCTTTGCCCCGTCTTCGCCCGGGCTGCGTCCCGCGCTGCGGGAGTTTGGTGGAATAAATAGGGGCGTGGAGGGCGGGGGGCGGGCCTGCAGGGAGAGCGGACCGGAAGCTATCCGTCGGTCTCGCAGGGACTTCTGGGTATTGAAGTCCCCGCACGCTCGCAGCCCCGCTGGTTCCACACGCCCAGTACCGCCTATCCGCCTCGGTGAAAGAACTCCTCGCAAAGTGGTTCCCAGCCCCGCTACAAACAGCGAAGCGGCACCCGCGGAGCGGGTGCGGCGAGATGTTGAGCTGGACGCTGCTGTGGCTTGCTGGTGCTTCTGTGTTCCTCCGCGTGTAAAGGCAAGTTGAAGGTATGAGTGACCCACTCGCTTGGCAACAGGGACACCCTTTTCAGGTCTCAGGGGGGCGGGGGGCGGGCCAGCAGGGAGAGCGGACCGGAAGCTATCCGTCGGTCTCGCAGGGACTTCTGGGCATTGTAGTCCCCGCACGCTCGCAGCCCCGCTGGTTCCACACGCCCAGTACCGCCTATCCGCCTCGGTGAAAGAACTCCTCGCAAAGTGGTTCCCAGCCCCGCTACAAACAGCGGAGCGGGTGCGGCGAGATGTTGAGCTGGACGCTGCTGTGGCTTGCTGGTGCGGCGAGATGTTGAGCTGGACGCTGCTGTGGCTTGCTGGTGCTTCTGTGTTCCTCCGCGTGTAAAGGCAAGTTGAAGGTATGAGTGACCCACTCGCTTGGCAACAGGGACACCCTTTTAAGGTCTCAGGGGGGCGGGGGCGGGCCAGCAGGGAGAGCGGACCGGAAGCTATCCGTCGGTCTCGCAGGGACTTCTGGGCATTGTAGTCCCCGCACGCTCGCAGCCCCGCTGGTTCCACACGCCCAGTACCGCCTATCCGCCTCGGTGAAAGAACTCCTCGCAAAGTGGTTCCCAGCCCCGCTACAAACAGCGGAGCGGGTGCGGCGAGATGTTGAGCTGGACGCTGCTGTGGCTTGCTGGTGCTTCTGTGTTCCTCCGCGTGTAAAGGCAAGTTGAAGGTATGAGTGACCCACTCGCTTGGCAACAGGGACACCCTTTTCAGGTCTCTGGGGGGCGGGCCAGCAGGGAGAGCGGACCGGAAGCTATCCGTCGGTCTCGCAGGGACTTCTGGGTATTGAAGTCCCCGCACGCTCGCAGCCCCGCTGGTTCCACACGCCCAGTACCGCCTATCCGCCTCGGTGAAAGAACTCCTCGCAAAGTGGTTCCCAGCCCCGCTACAAACAACGAAGCGGCACCCGCGGAGCGGGTGCGGCGAGATGTTGAGCTGGACGCTGCTGTGGCTTGCTGGTGCTTCTGTGTTCCTCCGCGTGTAAAGGCAAGTTGAAGGTATGAGTGACCCACTCGCTTGGCAACAGGGACACCCTTTTCAGGTCTCAGGGGGGCGGGGGGCGGGCCAGCAGGGAGAGCGGACCGGAAGCTATCCGTCGGTCTCGCAGGGACTTCTGGGTATTGAAGTCCCCGCACGCTCGCAGCCCCGCTGGTTCCACACGCCCAGTACCGCCTATCCGCCTCGGTGAAAGAACTCCTCGCAAAGTGGTTCCCAGCCCCGCTACAAACAGCGAAGCGGCACCCGCGGAGCGGGTGCGGCGAGATGTTGAGCTGGACGCTGCTGTGGCTTGCTGGTGCTTCTGTGTTCCTCCGCGTGTAAAGGCAAGTTGAAGGTATGAGTGACCCACTCGCTTGGCAACAGGGACACCCTTTTCAGGTCTCAGGGGGGCAGGGGGCGGGCCAGCAGGGAGAGCGGACCGGAAGCTATCCGTCGGTCTCGCAGGGACTTCTGGGTATTGAAGTCCCCGCACGCTCGCAGCCCCGCTGGTTCCACACGCCCAGTACCGCCTATCCGCCTCGGTGAAAGAACTCCTCGCAAAGTGGTTCCCAGCCCCGCTACAAACAACGAAGCGGCACCCGCGGAGCGGGTGCGGGGAGATGTTGAGCTGGACGCTGCTGTGGCTTGCTGGTGCTTCTGTGTTCCTCCGCGTGTAAAGGCAAGTTGAAGGTATGAGTGACCCACTCGCTTGGCAACAGGGACACCCTTTTCAGGTCTCAGGGGGGCGGGGGGCGGGCCAGCAGGGAGAGCGGACCGGAAGCTATCCGTCGGTCTCGCAGGGACTTCTGGGTATTGAAGTCCCCGCACGCTCGCAGCCCCGCTGGTTCCACACGCCCAGTACCGCCTATCCGCCTCGGTGAAAGAACTCCTCGCAAAGTGGTTCCCAGCCCCGCTACAAACAGCGAAGCGGCACCCGCGGAGCGGGTGCGGCGAGATGTTGAGCTGGACGCTGCCGTGGCTTGCTGGTGCTTCTGTGTTCCTCCGCGTGTAAAGGCAAGTTGAAGGTATGAGTGACCCACTCGCTTGGCAACAGGGACACCCTTTTCAGGTCTCAGGGGGGCAGGGGGCGGGCCAGCAGGGAGAGCGGACCGGAAGCTATCCGTCGGTCTCGCAGGGACTTCTGGGTATTGAAGTCCCCGCACGCTCGCAGCCCCGCTGGTTCCACACGCCCAGTACCGCCTATCCGCCTCGGTGAAAGAACTCCTCGCAAAGTGGTTCCCAGCCCCGCTACAAACAGCGAAGCTGCACCCGCGGAGCGGGTGCGGCGAGATGTTGAGCTGGACGCTGCTGTGGCTTGCTGGTGCTTCTGTGTTCCTCCGCGTGTAAAGGCAAGTTGAAGGTATGAGGTAAAGTTTACTTTATGCATTTCTCTTTGCTTTCCGGTGAGTTGCATATCTAGTGGTTCTGGGTCACTTTCCCTTATCTCAACTCCCCCCTCCCCCCACCCTTGATTGCAGCATCGATGTCCTCAGTATTGGTGCTCCCTCCTCTCCATGTGACATCTGAACACGGACACGGATCCGGAGGTAATCCTGGACGGATTCCAGCCTCCGCGCACACAATGAGCACACTCGCATTTGTGTCCTCGAGCCAGTGGCGTAGCGGGGGGGGGGGAGGGGTAATGGAGGGGGTCCGCCCCAGTCGGCACAATTTTGAAGGGGTCGTGCAGCACTGGTGGCCTGTTGCGGCGCCCCTTATTATTTATTTAGGGACACAGTGTTACCAGAGAGAGTCCCCCCCAATGAGGACATGCTGCAACTGCAGGCGAGATTAGTGAATGCACCAGACGTGGAGATGCGACCCGCCACCAGGAGCTGCCATGACGAAGCTGCGAGGGCCTGTGGGAGGAAATGGAACCAACAGATGGCATGGACCACGGGGTAAAAGGTGAATGGGCTGCGACTTGCGCCAGGCCGGCATCGGTCCAGAGACTGTGCCCAGAGAATGCGTGACCCAATCTGAGCCGCCTGGAGGCAAATCGCAACGCCAACATTAGTGCACAAGGCTCTTCCGCTACAATTTAAGAAGATCTAGGATTGGAGCACTGAAGGCTTCCCAGCCAATCCTACAGCGCCATACAGAATTCCCAAGTGCTGATTGGCAGTAGAGTCCGCACGTGTCTTTGTACGATCCCATCTTTCCTCTCACAGTCACGAGTCCCGCCCATCTTGAAGGGATTTGGGTAAGAGTTTAGGATCTGGATTGGGTTGGTGCCTGGGTACGAACCGACCCCTGAGAATATTTTGGCATGTCATTAACATTTGATAGCAATTTAACCCCGACTGCTCTTCCTCGTTCCCTGTTGCCGTCTCTTCTGGCATTTCCGAAGTCCCGTGCCACGCACTCTTTTAGACCGCAACATAGCCTGCATGGGTGCGCGCGCGAGCGGGCTGACGTAAGAGACAAGCGTGGTAGGCTGTACCTTTTTCTCGTGTGAGGTGATGCAGCGGAGCCTGTAGCAGCGGAAAGAGTCCCAGGGATTCCGGGAATGATGGGGTTACAGGGAGAGAGCAGGCAAGGAGTAATGGTGCGAGGAAGGTTCTCCAACTCACAGAACAGCAGCGCGGCGAGAAAAGAGCACAGTGAGTGGGTGGGGGTGTGCCAGGCGTGTGTATATGTGTGGCTGAGTGTGTGCGCGTGCGTGATCGTGATCCATGGTGACTGAAGAGCCTGCCGGAATCGGAGTGCGTGTTCACGCGCTCGACCTGATCCGATTCTGGCAGGCTGCGTGCGCGTGCCAGTCTCTTGTCTCCAAGTCCTTGAAAGCTGAAATGATTGCAATAGGCTCGCTTTGCGACAGCAAGGCTACGCCTTGCAATCGCAGGCGCGAGACCTAATAAAGGCCTGTGATCTTGATATTTACTTTTTTAAAGTTTTTAGTCTGCAGTTTTGTGTCTTCGCTGAAGGTGTGTCGAGAACCACCACAGATAGTGCGCAACTCTAAAAAGATAAGTGGTTGTGATGGCTTTGTAAATGATGCAGTTAGTTTTGAAGATGGCAGGGGGGCCAATGGAGGTCTATCAGAGTGGGGGTGATCTGATCATATTTCTTCAGGCCCTGGATGAGACGTTCTGCGGTGTACAGGTTGGTCTTCAATTGTGATCAGGATTATTTGGGACCTGGCGGTGCCCACATGAAGAAGACTGGTGTCAATTGGGAAGGTGAGAGTGAAGGACACGGCTGATGACTCCAACTCATGACTCAAGGGTGCATATGAGGGTGGGTTGGTCAACTGAAACGCAGCTAAGAGGTCCCTAAATATCAGGATGCAGGGGTCATCTGTGGTTAGGAAGGCATTAAGTATGGAGGGGCGTGGTCAACAGTGACAAGCTGGCAGCCTCTTTTTCAGCCAGTTCCGTAGCTAGGCCCACGATCCGGTATCATCAATCCGGTAATGGACATCATAGTACCAATGCAGCTGAACAGTGAGGTGCAGAGACCTGGGGGCTCAGATGAATGCTTTTGTGGTCCGGTTGACAGACGCACAGATCTGAATCTTCCCTAAAATGGGGACAGCCAGGGTGGTGTGCCGGGCACAGGCCCTACCCAGAAAGGCCTGTGGAGCCCAGGTGCAATCCTATCGGCTGAGGGGGGCCACGGTGACGGTACTCAGAGGGATGACCCACCCTCCTCCACCACCCTACTGGGCCTTCCCCAGCTGTGGGACAAACTTTGTTTAGAGCGAGTGATGCCCCTGCTTGCTCGCTGTTGAGTGGCACTGATGGACTGAGGGACATTGGAGCGCCGAGACCCAGGGAAGCCTTGTTGAAGTGAAATTTGTGAGCCTTACACTATGGGGGCGGGGGACAACAGACTGCTTGTGCCCCTCTGTCATCGACCACCTGCTTGTAGGGAGAGAAGAGGCCGGTTATCTGGCCGGGTTTCCCTGTTTCCCCCAAACTCTGATCAGATACAGGATTACTGCAACGCCATGTAGCCATGGGTGCTCTGCTGGTGGCGCCTCTCCCCGCTGCCCCTTGCCTCACCACGTGGCAACTGTGACATTGGACTGCCCACAGACACGTTTGAAGTGATTTTGGCAGCCATAGCGGACAGCACACAGGATATGCACACCAGAATTGATGCTGTGACAATCGAGATGGGCCTTATAAGGGTTGATCATAAAAACTCATGGCAGGGTCAACCAAACGGAAAATGCACTTGAGGACCTTCTGTCTGGTGCTAAGGGACTTGAGAGCGAGGTCCAATCACTGGTGCCCAATGTCCGGTATCTTGATTGCAGGGCAAAGGACTCTGAAGGTCTGTCCCGCCGCAACAACCTTCGGGACTTTGGATTCCAAAAAAGGAGTAGAGGGGCGCGACCCGGTGTCTTTCAAAAACTGGCTTACACAACAAATATCGAGGCAATATATGTACTCCACCTCTTGCTCCCTCCCCTTCAGCCTCTCCTATTACATGAGCAATGTACCATGTAAATGTCAAATATTGAGACATATTGTTGAATGATGTATACATATATCGAATTTGCATACTTAACTCTGTGAGAACTATGATACCAATGTAGCACTGATGTTATTAATAAAAAGATTTAATAAATAAATAAAAGGGGTTCACACAGGCTATAGCTCCGGTGTCACTTTCTGCTCACTACCAAGTGGAGCACGCTCACAGGGTTCCGACGAACCGGCCGCCATTAGGATCACCTACCAGATTGGTTGTGATCCGCCTTATGAATTTCAAGGACAAGGAAACCTTCCTAAAAGCAGTCTGTGCTGCTGGTCCATTGTAATATGATAATACACGCATTTACCTGTTCCCGGATTATACACTTCTAGGGAAATGGCAGACAGTGTCCATCTTAGGGGTCAAGAAGAGACTGAGACAGGTGGGTCTCACCTACTCCCCTAATGGGACTAGGTGGAGAAATGCTGTTCTGAATCCTCTGCCCCATCCGCCAAGCCACTCCGGCCTGACAAAGAGGGGGAACAGACGGATGTGGCAACACAAAAATCGCATTGAACCGCGTATGGAGGGGGGCCCCCTCCCCGGCGCGTGAACAACAGACACTTTGTCTCAGAGTGTCGCTCCCTCTCTCCACTGCATCTCACGGATACAAACACAGGTTCTGCCGCTTTGCTGTGTAACACCCCTTCGACGGCCATGCCAGATGTCACCCCACAGACTGCCGACCTACAAAGCTGAACCCATGATATTGCAGAAATGTGTTTGTGGTCATGTTTTTTGTCCCCCTCCCATTACCTCTGACCCCTTCAGGTCACCTTAATTTCCTATACTATTGTTACAAATTGAAGCCTTTGATATAGGTTATTGACATTAGCTGAACAGACCTGGAGGTAGGTTTGCTCTGACTCTTCGTTTCCTCTTCCATTACACACCTTATGGTTAGAGGTTGGCCCCCTGAAATCCTATCAACTTGCTAGTGTGTGCCTGACTGGTCACCAACAGCCTGCTACATTTAGACTTGTTTCGGACCCCTGACATGGGAGCCTTTTGCTCTCATGGGTCAGAAACCAAGCCTGCTCTGGTGTTGTGTAGTTCCCACTAATCCAAAGGACCTGTGCGTTGTTGGACAACAAACTTTGGATGAGGTGCCTAGACTGTTTCAGAGAACCCCCGCAGGAAATTTTGGCCTAGAGACCAGCTAGCACACAGTGCCACCATAAGCGCCCCCTTAACCTTACCAGGGAGCGAATGGTTTCTGCAACCACTGAACATGACAACCCTGTCCCCTCAGGGATCGTGGAAACAGATCCACACCTTTCGGCCAATCACTAGTGCTCTCTTGTACTCTGAGACATGTACAGAATACACAGTGGGACGTTTTCAATATATTTATTGAACCGCTTGTTATTCTTGTATAGAATACATGTGCTACGATAATCAGTATAAATCAGATCCAAGTGATTACAAGCACCAAGAGTAAACAGCAGATTCTATCATGGTGCTAAACCAGTGTATATATGCAGAAATATAAAGGCAGTAATCAGACTTACTACTATGCAAACCCTATTCTGAGTGTACGTAGAGTGAGCGAATACATTTATTTGATTCAATTAATAAAAATGGTTACAAAACCATGGGATGATTGTACTTAAGTTATCACATTAGTTACCACATTTTACTTCTAAAAATACATAAAAAGAAAAAGAATTCATAAGCCGTCACTGTAGCTTAAGTTGCGATTCAGTTTGGAGCTGTATCGGTTTCTTCAATGTTCATCGAAACTCACTGGCCTCCTTTTAAAAGATTTTGAAGCTGGTGCCCAAATTTAGCTAGCCCGGTAAGTCCAATTTGAGTTTTTAAATTCAAATCAATAAATTCTTTATTCGGTTCAGATCTTTGAGCCATAAAAGTACAGAATAAAATTGTGATAAAAATATATTAAAAACAGCACAGTGCATATCAGAGCAGATTTTAAAGTGCATATGCAAACTCTTGAGCAGACTAAATTTCCAATGCAGACATTGATTTTCGTGCCCGCACTGCAACTTTCAAAAACAGCTTAACACAGTTAATAATATCCTCATCTTCTAATCGGAGAAATGCCTCATTAGATTCTCTGCAATTGCTAAAATGACAGATCTTAATCAATGGAAGAAGAAAACATGTAGTGTATGGAAGATAAAAACTACAAAAGAATAAAAAGTGCAGCATCGATTGCCCAGATTTTCCATCACAGGGACAAGGACAGGTGTCTAGATTGGTTTGTAGGCCTAATGGAAAGTTCAATGAATATTTTATGGTGCCTTCTCTAAGGCGAAACAATAAACTGCGATCCCAATCACTCGTATTACCAGTCAAATAATTTTGTGGTGAGCCAACTCGTCCCTGATTCCTAGTAAAGTAGTCTGATACTCTTGTTTTTGCGGTCTCCCTTTTTATTCTCTCTTCCTGCACATATTCATACCAGCGCGCCTGCAGCTGTTGGCCCTCAGGATTTTCATATAGTTGGTTAAGGCCAATTTGCGCAAACAAGATTGGATATATTTTAAACACAGGATTTTCCTCCCATTGTCACATGCAAGGCAATCTTTTATAATATCTTTTGTTAGTGCTCCCTCAGTGTTTTGCCAAATAGCGGGCCAAAAGAGAAAAGGGCGGGCACTGATGTAATCCTCAACAAACGGGAGGCCTAGCTCGTTGTGACAAATAAAACTGGAGCTAGAGATTGCTCTCAACACCCTGCTACAGAATCGGTTTTCTACTATCTGTACTGAGGGACTACACCCTATACCCCAGACCTCTGCCCCATAGGTCGCCGCCGGCAGGCATTGTAATCTATAAATCTGCAGTAAGGGAGTTAAAACATTCCCCATCCTAGGGCGTGGCAGGCTAAGTAGCGAGCCTGTGGCTCTTGACCGTTTATTTCCGCTGTTAGCTATATGTGTTTTCCAAGCCTAAGTAAGTAAAAGTGCCTGTGCTTACTAGTCTTTGTTCGCCTGCCTTCAATGAGTGTGTTTAATATTTCTTGGGGCCGCAAGATAAAATAAAAGATTTGATAAAATTTGTTTGCAAATCTAATGACGCCATGAATTTAACTAAACCGTGCACCAAGAGAGAGAGGGCCCTTGGTGTGCGTTCGATCAACACAGCGTCATCTCTATACAGCAGAATGGTGAGGGCAAAGTTCTAATCAAGGACACATCGACTGTAATAGATAAACAGTGGAGATCATTAATATATAAAATGAATAAAAGGGGAGCTAAAACACAGCCTTGTCTCAAGCCTCCCATTATACAAACATATTTTGAAACCTCGCCATTGATATTAATCCTAACTCTGGCTTTCATCCCTCTGTGTAAATATGCTAGAAAGTGAACTAGTGCTTCGTCTAAGGCAAGAGAAATTAGGATAGCCCATAGCTTAGA
Organism: Lissotriton vulgaris; assembly: GCF_964263255.1. Taxonomy (NCBI): domain Eukaryota; kingdom Metazoa; phylum Chordata; class Amphibia; order Caudata; family Salamandridae; genus Lissotriton; species Lissotriton vulgaris. The sequence continues at coordinate 408,967,151 of NC_141700.1, read as the reverse complement.
ACGATTAACACTGTCGAACTCTGTTGACAGGTCCATAAACGCTAGGTACATAGGGGAGCTTTTTGCCACTGTGTATTTGCCTATATTTAAAGATTTATGCACTGCTCGATAATGCCCACTTCAGGTCTAAAACCATACTGGCTTGGATGCAATATTGCGTTTTCTTGTGCCCAGTTATTGATATGTTTATGTAAAACTCTACCCATTATTTTTAAAGTGGTATCTATTAAAGAAATCGGCCTATAACAACTGGGCAGAGAACGGTCCCATTTTTTAAAAATTGGGACTATGATCGATGTCGACCAAGATTCTGGAATGGGAGGACTGGCAAGGATATTAAAAACATTTAATATTAATGGAGCCCAAAATGTCGGGTTATGTTTAAAAAGATCTATAGGCACTCCGTTGGGACCTGGTGCCTTGCCCCCAGCACTCTATTGCAATGCCTCCCCAACCTCCTCCAAAGTCAGTTGGATTAAGCCAAAATCAGGGTCTGGTAGCGTATCAGTAGATAAATTAGCCTGATAGTATATTTTAGAATAATGTAACTCCCAATCTTGGCTAGAAATATGACACCCAATCCTTGGGTCTATACATTCTGGCTGGTTCATCTGTTTGACTGAAGCCCAAAAAAGATTACAATTTTTCTCATTTGCAGCTAGTGTGAGTGAATCCCAATGTTGTGTCGTCAGTTTGTTTTTCCTTTTTTTGAAGTACCTGCATATAGAATTTGTGTGCTTCAGCTATAGCTATAGGATTCTTAGGTGTAGCCTTAAGAGTGCATCGTAATTGCTTATTCGCTCGCGAACAGTCCTGGTTAAACCATTGTGGACTGTTAGACCGCTCTCAGTTGGAAACTATAAGCTCGTTTTTCATTGCATTGCAAAGACCTACAAAGGAATTAAAAAGAAGTTTGATTACTCCTTTGCAAGCGTGGGTACCATGTTTAAAAAAAAGTTGTTTTAGTAAAGTGCGGCAGATGCAAAGAAAATTGGCCACAGATTCGTCATTTGAACTACAAAATCTGCAAACAGTGACTGTCTCTAGGCATTTCCAATGTGCATATGTCTTTTATTGGAAGCAACATTAGCGGGATTGTTTAAGAACAAGTTACTTACCTTCGGTAACAATATATTTGTAAGAAACTTAGGTTAGTTATAGATTCCTTACCTTAGAATTACCCCCAGGCATCAGGGAGCGCACATTAAAAAGGTTAAGACTAAATTCAAGTCACAGTGACACATAACGAAGGGAATAGGAGGAAAGAGATGAGTTATGCCTTATAAAAACCGACTTACAACTGGGGGCTTGAAAAGAGAGGCTGAACTGGTAGTCGAAGGAAGGCCGAGATGGCTGAAAGATAGCCCTTGATAGTGCCCAGAGCAGAGCCCTGCTGGGCCAAAGAAAGGAGAAACAAGAGAACCTCAGAAAGAGGGGAAGAAAAGGGATCCATAGTTTTTCTATGCTCCATGCCACAAACTTATTCCACCGGCAGACGTATATCGTCTTAGTGGAGGGACGCCTAGCTGCCAAGATTACATCACAAACTTTGAGGAAAGGTCAAAAGACATCAACTGCCCCCGCTCCATCTCCACACAAGGAGGAGGAGGCTGGACAGGTTTGGGGACCGTACCCTGCTGCTGCGACAGAAGATCCTTCTGAAGAGGCAGACGGGTCGGAGGATTGATGGCCGTGTTTTGAAACTCAGGATACCGGACTCTTCGTGCCCAATCCGGAGCCACAAGGATGATTTGGGCCCAGTCGCGCCTGATCTTTAGCACACTGGGCAGAAGTGGTATGGGCGGAAAGGCGTACAACAGACCGCAACTCCACTCGCGACAAAAAGCGTCACCTAGCAAGTGGCGCCTTGGAAATTCCAATGCACAGAATTGCTGACATAGATCTATTCGCCACTGAAGAGAATGCGCAAACAAAAGGCTCCCCCCGCTGCTGAAAGAGACCTTGCACCACACATCCGAGTGAAGACGCCATTCGTGATCCATCATGCACCTGCGACTGAGTTTGTCCACCCTGGCGTTCAGGGAACCTGCCAGGTGTTAAACCATCTGGAATATGCCCTGATCTTCCAGCCATGTCCAGATGCGGAGGGCCTCCTGACATAGGGTCCCCAACCCCACCCGCCCTGTTTGTTGCAGTACCACATGACAGTGGTGTTGTCCGTGAACACCTGCACTACCCTTCCCATGACAGAGGGAAGGAATGCCTTGAGTGCAAGACGGATCGCCCGGAGCTCCAGAAGGTTGATATGGAGCCCGGACTCTGCCGGAGACCAGAGGCCTCTGATCTCTGCCTCTCTCATGCGTTCGCTCCATCCCAGAAGGAATGAGTCTGTCACTACTGTGTGCTCTGGTTGGGGAAGGGAGAGGGATCTGCCGTTGACCCAATCCTGGTTTGTGAGCCACCGAGATCTGGATGCAATCAGACAGATTCCCCAGGTACTGTGCCCACTGGAACTTCAGGTCCCACTGCAGAGCCCGCATATGCCACCTGGAATGATCAACCAGCAGGATGCAGGAGGCCATGATCCCCAGCAGCCTGAGAGTCATCCTGACTGAAACCCCGGATAGAGGCTGAAAGATCGGAATCATAGCCCGAATATCCCCGACTCGCTGTTCGTGAGGATAAATTAGAAACCGCTTCATGTCCAGAACCAGTCCAATGAAGAGGAGCTTCTGAAAGAGAATCCTGTGTGACTTCGGTACATTGATGGAGAACCCCAGCAAATGCAGGAGTTTGGCTGTAGTCTGGAGGTGGGAGACTACAGCCTGGAGCGAGCCAGCCTTTAACAGCCAGTCGATGATAGGGGAAGACTGAAATCCTTAATCTGCGCAGATGAGCTGCGACCACTTCCATCACTTGTGAACACCAGAGGGGCGCTGGTAAAGACAAAGGGGAGTACGGTAAACTGAAAGTGCTTGTGGCCTACAGTGAACCACAAGTAACGCCGGTGGGCCGGCAGGATGGAGATGTGGAAATAAGCGTCCTGCAAGTCCAACGCTACCATCCAGTCTTTCGGGTCGAGGGCAGACAAGACCTGAGCAAGCGTCAACATTTTAAACTTCTCGTTGTTGTCCCCGAGAACCAGGATAGGACGCAGGCCCTTGTCATTTTTAGGTACCAGAAAGTAGTGGGAGAAGCAACCACAACCTACTTCTGGGACATGAACGCACTAGATGGCTCCCTTGGCCATGAGAGCCGTAACTTCCTGTTGCAGAAGGTCCAGGTGATCCTCCGACATGCGGTAGTATTGAGGTGGTATGTCTAGACGAGTAGTCGTGAAGGGGAGGAAGTAGCCCCTTCGGACTATTTGCAAAACCCACGTGTCCAACGTGATGGTGTGCCAGTGGGGGAGGTGTTGGTGGATCCTGCCACCCACTGGCGTTTGACTAGGAAGATTTGGAGGTTGCTGCAGAGGGAGGGTTGGTGGACTGGCCCGCCGCTGGCCCCCTGAACCAAGGCGGTGATTCCCACTTCCTCGACTGCACAAAGATTGGGAAACTTGCTGCGGCCTGTGGCTATGCGCGGGACATAGTGGGGCACCCCCTCCGTAGCCACGAAAGGGGCGAAAAGCAGACTGCGCAGGGTGGCTGGAGGGGCCCAAGGACTTGCCGGAAGCCCATGAGTCCTTGAAACACTCTAGAGCGTTGTCCGCTTTGTCGCTAAAAAGGCGACGGCCACCAAAGGACATGTCCATGAGGGTACTCTGGAAATCCCCCGAAAAGCCAGTCGACCTCATCCAGGAGTAGCGACGAAGGGCTAATGACGTGGAAATCGTCCTGCTCAGAGAGTCAGCGGTATCCAAATCCTGAGTCAACTCTTTGGACTCCAGGAGCAGAGCCGCAGGAGGGGCACCGCCCGCATCCCTCGTCATGTCAGCCGATCGATGGGGAGAAGTCTAAGAGCGACAATGCTTCTTTGACTTCTTCTTATGCTTCTCCTTTCCCGACTCAGAATGCGAAGACTTTGAAGACTTGGAAGAAAGATGATGGCTTCGCAACCGGTCCCTCGAGCTCCCTTGCGACCGGGACTTCGAACGGCACGGATCTGACTGCCGGTGCTCAAGAAGCCTTCGAGACCGCTCCCGCAAAGCCTTCGGAGCCATGGACCGGCAGTCAGAGTATAGACTTTGGGTCGTGGTCGCACTCCAGGCAAGAGAGGCACACACAGTTCAGATCCGTAACCAACATCAGTCAGGAACAGGAACCGCATTCCTTGAAGCCGGGCAACCCTACGAGCACCAGGAGTCGTAGACTCAAAAAAGACGTAAAAAGTCACTCAAAACGTTCAGTCAAAAAGTTACAGGAGGTAGCGCTCTCTCTGGATCTACGCTGGCTAGGGCGGAAAAATAAAGAACTGACGTCAATTACCGCAATGTCATCCCGGCGACCACACCGCCAACGACGGACGCGGGCCGACTGACGTCACCTTTCAACGCGCAGAGGTACTGCTGGCGAAAAAACTTCCCAGATCCAGTCTGACGCTGGAGGTAATTCTAAGGTAAGGAATCTATAACTAACATGTTTCTTTCAGATAGAGGTATGTCACAGCAGAGCCACATTTTACACAGGTGGGTCTATGTGATGTTTGGCGAGTCTGGAATCCTATAGCAAGGAAGTACACATGCACACGGTGGTGGTGGCGGCTCACCATACTCACGCACGCAATGGTCTACTTTTTATGCCAGCAGATAACATTCCATTAGTTACCCAAGTGTACATTCTTCTGCAAGGAATTTCAGATGACGCCCCTTTACTCCTGCACATTGAGCCCCAAGGTGTTGCGCTACACCCTATATGGAGGCTTAATGCATGGCACCCTCATGATAAGGTTTACGCCCATCAGGTAGGGCAAACAAATACACAATACTTATAAATGAATAGTGGCTCAGTGCACTCAAATGGTACCTTATGGGCAACGTGTAAAGCTACAGTCAGGGGCAATGCCAAAAATAAACTCGAAAGGGGGAGTGGGGGGGAGGGACCAAGCAAGGCTTCAACGTCGGACACAACTTAAGGCGTCGGCCCTTCGGATGGAGGCACGACTTTCCACAGCTAATCTCGGAGAAAGCACTAGACAGATTACACCAATCAGCGAAGAGATTCAGAGTCATCCGCCTGAAGCCACAAGGAAGATCTGGGGTGCATCTACTGCACAGGTTTATGGGAGGGTGAGTGGTATAAGAGTGGGAAGCTGCTCTTTTGGCTGGCATCCAGACCCTTGGCTAGTACAATCATACCGGAGATGCACTGCGAGGGCTGTGCCCAGAAAACTTCCCATGCCATAGCTCAGGCAATCGCTTGTTATTACGCATCGCTTTATGCAGCAGTTCCAAGTCTGGCATCTGAGATGACCAATCCTCTCCTTGGTCATGTGCCTTTGCCCTGCCTTGCAGACGCTGAGCGGTGGGAACGTGAGCAACCCATCACACTTGAAGAAATTGGGAAAGCTATATCAACACTGGCATCTGGTAAGACATCCAAGCTCGGACGGCTATCTGGCTAAGCTCTACACCAAATATAGAGAGGTATTGACTCCCCACCTACTTAATCTATATTGGGAAGCGGTGGAGACTAGTTCCTTTCCGTGGGATCTTGATCAGGCGAGCAAGACGAGCTTTTCGTCTAAACGCGTTGGGTGTTTTTTTCCATCACTGGATACACCATGCTGAAATGATGTATTGAATAAACCCGCTTTTCTGCAAATACAATTCTGGAGTGGTGAGACTTTCTTGGAGTGGAGTGCATCAGCACAAATTGTTTTGCGCTTTGGGAAACTGATGATATATATATATATATATATATATATATATATATAGAGAGAGCTGCGTGTTTCTCAACTTTGGTGAATTATTGAAAAAACGAGGCTTGTCCAGCCCAGTCACGCGCACCAGCTGTGAAAAGTGCGCCCTTCATGTGAACATGTTTGGTGATAGCGATATATATATATATATTCACTGAAAAAAACATAGGTTTCACACCAGTTATAGTTAGCTGGAAATTTTACTGACATAAAACCATTGAAATTCCCACGTTATAGTTAGTTGGACTCACTATATTATAGTGAGACCATGTCATGAGTGATGTAATATGTGACGTCATCAGCAGTGCATTGCACGCGCAAGTTATAGTGACTATAACTTGCGCGTGCAATGCACTGCTGATGACGTCACATATTACATCACTCATGACATGGTCAGTGACATCACTCATGACATCACAAATGACACCATCCAGTGAGTGTGTGCCTTTCTGAAAAATAAATATTAGTGAGTAATGTTTAAATTTTTAAATATATGTATTAGTGTTTCACTTTGTGTATAAGTAGCTGCATGGGTTGGTGAGTAGCTACATGTGTATGTACATGGGTTATTAGATGTTTTTCTTAGTATCAGTATGAATGTCTATATGGTTTGGTGGGGGTATTACTTAGCACATAGATGCATGATTGACTGACTCTCTGTATGTGTTTTGAAGACAGCATATGTGCAGGACTGTATGGGTGAATGAGTGTGTATATGTGTATGTTAGTGAGTGAATGACTGTCTCACTAGTGTCTATCAGTAACTACATATGTTTTAATCTAGTATATGTGAATATTGATGTATATAAGTGAGTATATGTGAGAGTAAGAGTTTGTAAGAGTTCCTGTTTAAATTAGTATGTGTTTCTATAAGGGATTGTTTAAGAGAATAAATATGTTTAAATTTCAATAGAAGTAAGGTAGTAGTGTGTGTATAGCTCTATATGCAAATAAATGGATGTTCAATAGTTTATTTGCATGTGTGAGTATGTATGTGAGTAACTTTTGGATGACTGTCGGTGTGTAACAGGATGTATAGGTGTATCACTACTTATGAGTGACTATATGTATGAGTGAGTATATTGAACTGTTTGTGAATGAGTAGATGTGTATATAGATGGTGGAATTACTGAATTGGTTGTTGTAACTGGTATAGGCATCTCCATTTAAAAAAAACATTTAGTTTCTATTTTTGAATATGTGTTTCAAGGGTTACATTACAGTGAAAGGAGGTCTGTCACTGTCACAAGGATGGTGTCATCAGTGATGTCATGAGTGATGTCACTGACCATGTCATGAGTGATGTAATATGTGACGTCATCAGCAGTGTATTGCACCCGCAAGATATAGTGAGTCCAACTAACTATAACGTGGGAATTTCAATGGTTTTAGGTCAGTAAAATTTCCAGCTAACTATAACTGGTGTGAAACCTATGGTTTTTTCAGTGAATTTAATAGGTTTTTTAAATGCTAATTCTTAACTATAACTGGTGTGAAACCTATGGTTTTTTCAGTGAATTCCAAAGGTTTTTTAAATGCCAATTCCTAACTATAAGTCTCAGTTTATAAGTAAGACTGTTAGCGCTCTAGTTGTTCTTTAGAACACTCTGGGACATTCTGTCATTGGGCTATATTTGGGCTACATCTGGCTGATATTTGGGCTACATTTGGTTTTTTTTGTCTCTGGTGGCCATCTTTGGGCTACATTGGGCTACATTTGGGCTCTAACATATATATAGCCCAATATATATTTTTTCAAAGTTAATTTTCGTAAAAACCACTTGAACATATATCTTGAGACATAGCAAAGGCACATCGGGCTACCGGTCCCTACAATTTTTGCCAAATTTTTTTTGTATATTGTTTTTGCCTTGGAGCTCTCCCGGTGCGCGCCCCGGTGAGCACCCCGGAAAGCGTAATTATATGAAGCGCCCAGGGGTGCGCACAGGGGAGCGTCCCGTAAGCGCCAATATTGCGAACGAAAACATGATCGTGACGTTTTGGGTAGCTGTGTCCGCGTGATACGCACGGCGTAAGCGCACCCGGAAGCACTCGAGCAAATACGATCGCGCAACGTAGGCGCCCGACACGCTTACACGACGCGCCCCTGGGCACGTAGCGTAAGCTCGTCGGGTCATGTGACCTGAAAATAACAGTTTATTGGTTCATAACAGTTTTGGTTTCATAATGATGAAGCCCCTGGTCATGTGACCTGAAAATAACACTTTTCATTGGTTCAATACATTTTTTTTTTCAAAAGGATGAAAGACCACACCTTTTTTCCTTATTCTGACTTTGTCCTTTGAATTAGGAAGACCTGTTTGTACCTCTCTGTACCTTTTTGATCTTTATAATGGCTTCAGTAGCAGCAGCAGCTGGTGCATCTGCACCACCACCACCACCACAACCACCAAGAGGACCACCACAAGATATCATTGGTGGTCAACAAGAGGAGGAAGAGGAGGAGGAGGAAGAGGGGAGGAGAAGATGGCTTGAAGAACAAAATACCCCATACCAGCCAAGACCACACATTATATGGGAGTTTTTTTCGATTCCACAGGGGAAGAAAAAAGTAAATGCAGCCAAGGTGACTTGCCTAATCTGTGGCATGGAACTTTCTAGGGGGAACCCTAATAAAAAATATTAATTTGGAAACAACACGATGATTCGCCACATGCAGCGCAAGCATCCAATAAACTATTCTGCTGCAGAGATGAGGGAACTGGCCAGTAACCCTCCCCAATCCACAAGCACCACCACAAAAAGAAAGCAACCCACTCCGTCGGCACCAGAGGAAAGTGAGACGATGCCTTGCATTCAGCCACGACTTGCAGATTTCCAAATTATCTGTAAGTATTGTGGGAAGACCATCTCCTACGGAGAACAGAGCGTAAAGCTCGTCGTCCTTACTGGGGACAACCACAAATGCCCCAATAAACCCTAATTATTTATTTTCTTTTTTCTTTTTGCTCCAGTTGAGCCATTTTCAATTCCCTGTTTTTTCGTTTCTCCCCATGAAAAATACAAAAAAATATAAAAGTGTTCAGAAAACCCAAAAAAGTTTAAAATGTTCAAAAAACAATAAAAAAATATAAAAGAACAAAAAAGAAAAAAAACAGTTCTTTTTAGAACTACCTCCAATTTCTAAAAGAAGGCTACATTTTTAAAAAACTATTATTCATTTTTCCCCATGGGACGCTCCCCGGTCCGCTCCCCGGTGCACGTACCGGGCGCTCCCCCGCGCAAATCAAAAAAAAAAAATTGTTTTGCTCCGCTGGGCCCTTTTATGGCCCCCACATCAAACCTAGGGGGTCAGGGGGGTCTATCCCTGCCCCCTTATGGTCATTTCCCCCTTTGATTTTTCCACCTCTTATGTCTCGATTTTACCGAGACACAAGATGGCGGCCGCTCCGGACTGTTTCGAATGTTTACAGACACCCGAGAGCCAATCAGCTTTCTGTGCGCAAGTCGCGTGGCGTGCCCGGAGCGCTCCCCGGTGCGCGTACCGGGGCGCTGCCATAGATATATATATTTTTTTAACCTAAATTAATCAAAACCACTGGAGCACATATCTTGAGACATAGCAAAGGCACATCGGGCTACCAGTCCCTACAATTTTGCCAAGTTTGGTGCAAATCCATTCAGCCGTTCGGGCTAAAAGTGAGTTCGACCACCCTATGGAAATTAACATGGGGAAAACACGTTTTGGGACCACCCTTTTATCTCGGCCCCCGCTTGACGAATCCCCCCGAAACTTTCAAGGAAGGACCGGAGCTCCGCGAGGCAAATTTGAGGAAGTTTTCAGGCAGATTCGTCAACCGGCGCCAAAGTTATTCCAAATAGAATTTTGAGATTTTGCATTGAAAAAAATCCTAACTATAACTACCTGCTGGCGACCACCAGTAGGTTATATATATATATATCTCTCAAGGCGTGTTTTGGGAACGAGCAGCACACGAGCCACGGACCTCTTGTTTCCCAACAACAAGGCTCTTTATTAGTATGGGCAGCCACACGCACACCAGTACATTCCATGTATATCATACCTACTGGCGCCTGCCAGTAGGTATGATATATACACAAACACACACAAACGTGTGTGTATCTATATATACATATACATATATATACATATACACACACACACATACACACACACACACACACAATGAAGCAGTTTGTCAACCAGCTCCTAAGCGAAAAGCATTGTTCGGCTTCTTCGAGGGCTACTTACCTTACTTCCCTCAATTTCATTAAATTAACAGAACAGCCTTTACTGTTTTCACATCAAATGGGTTTGTGACATCACAAGATGGCGGCCCTTGCTTCTGTATATGTTGCATTCAATTTAACTTTGGTGGGAGGTATAATGAGTGTACTTGACTGCTTGTATTTCACCTGTGAGCAAGGTGGTTTTGCTGCAAGGAGTCAGGTGCAGCCGATGCCCTGATGGATGAAATTTAATAAAGATATTTGCAGTGACTGTTTGGAGTGCACACCTACGTCTGGACAAAAAAAGTGATTTCAGTATTTTTCTCTCACACCCAGTGTGCACCACTGTCATCAGAGGCGGGGTGGGGGCAGTAGTTGTGAAGACCGCAATTACCATTGAAAATATATATGTACACACAGAATGCTCAGCTGCTTTAGGGTACCAATATACTTTGTCGGTAAAAACAAGGATGGCTACTTTTGCCAATACAGATGACTTATTGCAAAGGTATATCATTTGAGATGCTATATATTTACCTTTTTTAATTCCCTTGTACTATGAATATATATTAATGAATGAAGCATTGCTATAGCGCACAGCTACTCAAAGAGTGTTCCAGCGCTTTTAGGTATGCCGCAGGTAAATAGCCACAAAGTCAATGCCCATATTCTCCCTTGGGTTCAAATAGGAATATTTGCAGTTCCTATTTGAATTTACTTTTTTCAGGGATCTGTCTGTCCGGTAGGGTATTCCACATATTCACAGCCTTGACGGGGAAGGAAGAGCCACCCCTCCGATGTCTCTGGAAACAGGGCACTGCAATGACACCTGCTCAGCTAGAAAGCAGCAGTATCCTAGGGCAGTATGCTTTGACACGTCATTGAGATACTTGTGTCCCTGATTATAGAGGGCTTGGTGTCTTAGGGCCAGTGCTTTATGCTTAATCCGCTGATGGACTGGCAATCAATGGAGCTTATTCCGCTAACTTGGTACATAAGAAAGGGGGGTCCCCGTAAGGAAAGAGTGTTAAACTAGGTATACTAACACTGAAACACAATACTAAAATAAAATGAAATACACATTTTTATGAAACTTGACAACATATTGTAGTTTATTAACAACACTGAGCACCCAAACTGGTGACAAATACGTACTACTAATCAATCTATTAAGAAAGCCCCAAGGGAAGGGGAGAAAGGAAAAGAAGGGGGGTGCTTAAAGGTGTGAAGTACAAAAAGAATTAGTCATAACTGGTAAGAGCAATCAAATAGTGTCAAACCAAAATTAAACATTTCATATACAACAAACCGGAATTTGAGGCCAAAGATTTTTGTAAAGTTTAAATTGACATTCTACGGTCACAGCCTATCAATAGAAAAATCGGGGACTTAAGCCGGATGTCACATAAACAACACAAGCCGTCGACGTTTCGACCCCTGTATGACAGGTCAAATTAGGTCCTTAGGTGGGGTCTTCATCAGGACAAAACAAGGTAGGGGGTGGTGGGGCAAGGATATCTGAAAATCAAACACAAGGGATCAAACTCTCAAAGGGGTACATCTAATGTTACACATCAACTTAGAATGTCATACATACGACATCAGAATTACGTATAATAACATTTACCATGGTCAAACAGGCCCAAGAAGGCTCCGGAAGGGGAACTGGGGTATACCACTCTGTCGTAGTGGAGAACCGCCGCGACACCAAATATCGCAACTACAGAGGAATGAAAAATAAAAATAAAATTGAAAATAAAAATAAAATTCAAAACCAGCAAGAGTCCATTATTATATACACTGGGGTTCCAGACGATCCTAGCAGATGTGAAACTCACAGATATAAAACTCAATGATTCAAAACAAAGAGGACAAACCTCTTGTATCAGACAATTGGGATTTTATCAGAACACAGTGGCCCGTAGTCATTTATTAATAAGGGCGATTCCCAAACTACTCAAAGTATAGTTACTACATATTGTGATATAGGGAGAGATATATATCATCATGGTCAAGTAATCAACATCCATGATCATGGTGCTGGCCTTTGTTTAGAAGAGGCTATCATGGGTTTAACAGTATTCTACATACGGTTTGTGGATACCAACGATATTGTAAAGGGCTAAGTACAAGGCTATTAAGAATTGGAGCAACTAACGCTTACCCTTGCTTGAAAAAGACTGGGCTTTAGTCGGTTTACCAGTTTTCAACACGTGGTCCGCAAGGGTTAAGTGTACCAAAGTTACGGTATCGCAGAGGGATGTCACTGCAAGGAAACCCACACTGTGGGCGGTGAAATAATCAGTTTGGTGAACGAATTTACAATCCATAAAGTCATATCGTACATAGCTGAGTGTTAAGGATACCAGACCCTTGTTATGTGCGATGTACTTACTATTAAGGGCTGCAATTGAATGGAACATGATACCAGGAATCTCTTCAGTAAGGTGAAGGGCGGGTTTTAACCGCTAGATGTGTCCCATAAAATGATCGCTGTTAACGGGATAAACAAACGGAAAGGGATCCGTTACTCGTTAATGGGGGCAGCTTCACATAGTCTAATAATGCTTTTAACTCAGAAAAGGGGGGCGGGGAGGGGGGAATTAACTTACGATAAGCCTATCACCAAAAGCCGTCCCGCGGGTACTAAGGCAGCAGCACCACTTGACACTACGCGTAGTTGAGAACTACCGGGTCACGTGTCCCAATCGAGAGTGAAGACATACTTTACAATGGGAGCGGATCGTATGATTTTGAAAAAAACAAATGTGTTGATAGATTAAAAACAAACTCAATATGTTTGTTGGATTTGTTCCAAAATATGAGGAGACATCTAAATTGTAATTAAGAAAGGTTAGAGGTGCCGAGTGACACTACGCGTAGTAGAGGACTACTGTGTCACGTGTCAAGGTTGTAAAGGCGAGTGAAAGCATGCTTCATCATGGGAGCAGATCGTAGCATTTTTTAAGGAGAGAAAAGGGCCTTAACCGGACTCAGCACTAACAAGGAGGTTGTCATTAAACCCGCCGATAAGGGCGGGGCAATTGTTATCCAAAACCTTGACCAATATAAACAAGAAATATACAGACAATTGACTGATGGAGTAAGCTATCGCAAACTTACGAGTGATCCCTCGCGGGAGCTTGCTAATACTATCTTATCCATCACACAGAAAGGCCTTGATTCTGGTTTTCTAAGCGAACAAGAATTCAGATTTTTGAATCAGAAATTCCCTAGGTTAGCCACGATATATACACTACCAAAAGTGCATAAAAACCTGGAATGCCCCCCAGGCCGGCCAATCGTTTCAGGCTGCAGATCTATGCTTGAACCGTTGTGCAAGTATGTTGACTTTTTTCTGAAGCCCATTGCCTTACAGACCAGAACCTACCTGCGAGATACTACACAAACAATTAATCTCATAGATGAGAGACCTTTCAATCCTGCTAAAGAACTTCTGGTAACATGTGATATAGTGTCGTTGTATACCAGCATACCACAAATGGACGCACTAGAAGTGATGCGATAAGCGTTGGACAAAAGACCAGCCCCTGTTGCGGTGCCCACTGACTTCATCATTGAACTATTGCACATTGCCATGATGAAAAATTTCTTCATTTTCCAGGATGAATTTTTCTTACAAACAAAGGGAGTGGCTATGGGGGCCACTTTTGCCCCTAATCTGGCAATCATTTTCATGGACCACTTTGAGCATCAATTTATTTTTGACACCAATAACCCATTCCAGTGTAATCTTACCCTCTGGGTAAAATACATTGATGATGTCCTATGCATCTGGGACGGGAATAAAGAACAGCTTAGTGCGTTCCATGCATGGTTGAATTCTTGTAATCCTAACATTCAATTCAATTCACCCTTGAATCCAGTAATGAGAGCATCCCCTATTTGGACATCACCATATATGCCAACGAAAATCGACTGCAGACCACTTTGTATAGGAAGCCAACCGAACGCAACTCCTTACTACAATATGGCAGCCACCATCCTAGGGGCCTTAAAGACAATTTACCCATCGGCCAATTCCTCAGGGTTAGAAGAAATTGCTCGACTAGAAGCAACTATATCCAAGAATCTGAGATTTTGTGCGATCGCCTCATTACCCGCGGATACCCGGCTCGGATGGTTAAACGAGCGAGGAAACGTGCCTGGTACAACCCACGGGACATTTTACTCAACCCAGAGTCAAACAACAAAGGGGAGATGGACCGCATAGTATGCGTTACCACTTTTTCAACTCGCAGCAATGAAATATAGCAAATCATCAATAGGAATTGGCACCTTGTGGCCGAAGAAATCTCACACATGAACCCACCCCTTCATTCCTTTAAGAGGGCTAAGAACATACGGGATATGGTAGTTCACTCTTACCTGGAACCTGAAAGTCAACCTACTATCACCACCCTATGGAATCTACCCCATCTGTTGGGACATTATAGATGTGGGACTTTTATCGCTTGCGATACCACCATTCAGGCCAAAAGCTTTGAGCATGGTGGACGCACATTCCACCTGAAACATCACACCAACTGCAATACGGCCTGTGTAATTTATATCATTATGTGCCCATGTAAACAGATCTATGTAGGCCAGACTCAGCAAAAGGTTAAAGCTAGGATCTCATCCCACAGAAGTAGGATAAGGTGCAAAGTGACAGGGGCACCTTTGGTAGACCACCGGCAAAAAACTGGCCACTTAGTAAGTGATTTGAGGTGGCTGGTTGTGGAAAAAGTCACCCTCGGCAGGAAGGGGGGTAACGTTATAACTGTTCTAAACACACGCGAAGCAAAATGGATGTCCCTTTTGGATACCATTAAAAATGGCCTAAACGAACAGGACAGTAGCCTATCCCAATTGGCAGCACTTGGCTAACCAGTGGAGTATGTGTAATATGTAGTCTTATGAGGCTGAACTGCATGAACCATTTGTTTCAAGTTAACAACACTCGTTTCACTCTCGTGCCAGAGAAGTGCCCGAGTTTTTCATGTTTGACTAATTTTCTGCAACATTCTACGAGAGTACTCACTGTTAACAAATGTGAGATTGAAATCAAGTGTATGGTATTCTGTTAAATATACTGTGATGTGGCAACCTATCCGTTGGATAGTATCCATTTACAAACTCATGTTTGGAGATTTGCACGGACAGCTCCTATAAACTATTTAAAGTGATTCGAGTGCGTATGATCCAACACCACTTTCGAGCCCCCCAGATGATCTTCTAAAAATATAAGTTGTAACAATATAATGTCAACATGCTGATACTTTGTGACTGTGGTGAATCGTTTACAACCTCATGTTAGAGAGTTGCACGATCCTTGTTTACAAATAGGATGATCAATATGATTCGACCTTCCCCTACACGTGACCATGTACTGGTTTCTCTTTCTCTTTCTTTTTAAACCCATTGGTCTTTTTTTAAAAAATATGCTACGATCTGCTCCCATGACGAAGCATGCTTTCACTCGCCTTTACAACCTGGACACGTGACACGGTAGTCCTCAACTACGCGTAGTGTCACTCGGCGCCTCTAACCTTTCTTAATTACAATTTAGATGTCTCCTCATATTTTGGAACAAATCCAACATACATATTGAGTTTGTTTTTAATCTATCAACACATTTGGTTTTTTCAAAATCATACGATCCGCTCCCATTGTAAAGTACGTCTTCACTCTCGATTGGGACACGTGACCCGGTAGTTCTCAACTACGGGTAGTGTCAAGTGGTGCCGCTGCCTTAGTATCCGCGGGACGGCTTTTGGTGATTGACTTATCGTAAGTTAATTCCCCCCTCCCCGCCCCCCTTTGCTGAGTTAAAGGCATTATTAGACTATGTGAAGCTGCCCCCATTAACGAGTAACGGATCCCTTTCCGTTTGTTTATCCCGTTAACAGCGATCATTTTATGGGACACATCTAGCGGTTAAAACCCGCCCTTCACCTTACTGAAGAGATTCCTGGTATCATGTTCCATTCAATTGCAGCCCTTAATAGTAAGTACATCGCACATAACAAGGGTCTGGTATCTTTAACACTCAGCTATGTACGATATGACTTTATGGATTGTAAATTCGTTCACCAAACTGATTATTTCACCGCCCACAGTGTGGGTTTCCTTGCAGTGCCATCCCTCTGCGATACCGTAACTTTGGTACACTTAACCCTTGCGGACCACGTGTTGAAAACTGGTAAACCGACTAAAGCCCAGTCTTTTTCAAGCAAGGGTAAGCGTTAGTTGCTCCAATTCTTAATAGCCTTGTACTTAGCCCTTTACAATATCGTTGGTATCCACAAACCGTATGTAGAATACTGTTAAACCCATGATAGCCTCTTCTAAACAAAGGCCAGCACCATGATCATGGATGTTGATTACTTGACCATGATGATATATATCTCTCCCTATATCACAATATGTAGTAACTATACTTTGAGTAGTTTGGGAATCGCCCTTTATTAATAAATGACTACGGGCCACTGTGTTCTGATAAAATCCCAATTGTCTGATACAAGAGGTTTGTCCTCTGTTTTGAATCATTGAGTTTTATATCTGTGAGTTTCACATCTGCTAGGATCGTCTGGAACCCCAGTGTATATAATAATGGACTCTTGCTGGTTTTTAATTTTATTTTTATTTTCAATTTTATTTTTATTTTTCATTCCTCTGTAGTTGCGATATTTGGTGTCGCTGCGGTTCTCCACTACGACAGAGTGGTATACCCCAGTTCCCCTTCCGGAGCCTTCTTGACCATGGTAAATGTTATTATACGTAATTCTGATGTCGTATGTATGACATTCTAAGTTGATGTGTAACATTAGATGTACCCCTTTGAGAGTTTGATCCCTTGTGTTTGATTTTCAGATATCCTTGCCCCACCACCCCCTACCTTGTTTTGTCCTGATGAAGACCCCACCTAAGGACCTAATTTGACCTGTCATACAGGGGTCGAAACGTCGACGGCTTGTGCTGTTTATTGTGACATCCGGCTTAAGTCCCCGATTTTCCTATTGATAGGCTGTGACCGTAGAATGTCAATTTAAACTTTACAAAAATCTTTGGCCACAAATTCCGGTTTGTTGTATATGAAATGTTCAATTTTGGTTTGACGCTATTTGATTGCTCTTACCAGTTATGACTAATTCTTTTTGTACTTCACACCTTTAAGCACCCCCCTTCTTTTCCTTTCTCCCCTTCCCTTGGGGCTTTCTTAATAGATTAATTAGTAGTAAGTATTGGTCACCAGTTTGGGTGCCCAGTGTTGTTAATAAACTACAATACGTTGTAAAGTTTCATAAAAATGTGTATTTCATTTTATTTTAGTATTGTGTTTCAGTGTTAGTATACCTAGTTTAACACTCTTTCCTTACGGGGACCCCCCTTTCTTATGTACCATATAAGCGCCCAGGTCCCCGTGACTGCATGGGTAAAACCCCCCTTTAGTGTAATGTATTCCGCTAACTTGACACTGAGGTACATTTCGGGATTTTGTATATTAAACAAACTGCCATGTTCTGCATGACCTGCAACCTCTGGATCAAATATTACTGGAGGCCCAGGTACAGCACATTAGCGTAGTCCAATGTAGATCAAATCAATGCTCTAACCACTGTAATTTGAGCCTCATGATTAAGTAGATGAATAAACTTCCTTAACATGCGAAAAATCCAAAAACAAAACTTCACCACTGCTGGCACCTGCACCCCAACTGAGAGAATGAGAGCTGGTGTTCAAACAGTACCCCCAGGTTTCCATGGTTGGAAAGAGGCGGGGGGGGGGGGAGATGAGGAACATCGTCAGGCCAAGCATCAACCCATCGAGGGAGGGGATCTCATCGAAATAGTAGGACTTCCGTCTTATCTGGGTTGCACTGCAGTCTATTTGTCTTCAGCCAGTCTAAAAGTGCTACTACCAGACAGTTGGCAAAGGCTGCTCTTGCCCTCTCAGGCTTCCCTTCATATACAAGCAGGAGTTAGGTATCATCAGCATACAAGATCTTGATATTGTGGGATTCCACCAAATGTGTCAGTGGAGACATAAATGTTGGAGTGTAGGACTAAGCGACGAGCCCAGAGGCATCCCCCACTTCAGTTCTTTACTACCCGAGGCATGTGGCTTCGTCCAAACTACCTGTTAGCGACCTTCAAGGAAGGTGCAAAGCCAGTTCAATGCTGAACCTGTTATACCAAGGTGTTTTAGCATGTGCAGCAGGATGTTATGATCCACTGAATCAAATATTGCTGACAGGTTCAACAGGACCAATGCCACATTGAGGCCTTCGTCAAGATTTCATTTAATGGACTCCAAGACTTCTAACAGAGTGGACTCTGTACTGTGGTGCGCTCTAAATCCTGATTGAGAGGGATGTAATAGGTTATAATTCAAGAAGGCAGTTAATTGTCGGTTTACTGATTTCTCCAGCACTTGTGAAGCTGCTGGCAGCAACGATACTGGTCCGAAGTTTGCTAAACATTCTGGATCTGCACTAGCCTTTTTTAATAAGGGGATTACCGTAGCTCTTTTCAAGTCATTAGGTACTACTCCAGTATCGAGGGAGCTAGCAAATAGCTTTGGATACACTGGAGCAATAGTATCAGTTACAGATTTTAGTACATAGGGCGGTATCGGATCTGTTGGGGACCCAGTTCTGCAGTGTAAGAAGGAGGCGTTTACCTCCTCTATCGATGGCGCCTGCAAGGCGGCCAGTGATGCAGGTTATAATCGGTCCTCTGGAACTTCTAGATACAGCTCTGCTGGTACACTATTCTCCCCAGACAAATTATTCAGAATTTTGAGGATTTTCTCTTCGAAAAAGTTCCTTCGTTTGGAACATAGGTCTTGGCTGGGGCTCAGTGGAATGGACGTCGTGATAGGTTCTGAAAAATTGGCTACAATCTTAAAGATCTACTTCCCATCATTCTCAGCCATCGTAATGCAGTGTAAGTAAACGGTTATTTTAAGATTCTTGTGATAGGCATTCAGAGGCAATTTATAGTTCATTTAATCAGATTCCCGTTACACACGGCACCATACTCTTTACAGTTTCTTGCATGCTGTTCTTTTACACATCAATTCTTTTGAGAACCAGCGAGCTGAGTGGGACTTTGTGGCCTTTCTTCCCGCCGATGCTGGGGCTACAAGATCTGACACCTTCCTAAGCCATGGGGTGAGCTCCATGGTCCCCTAAGTACCAGAATCTGGAGTCCCCGGTTTAGAGTCTAAAAGGGTATTTGTTACCGCATCTAAGGGAACCCTAGCCCAGCATCTGTTTCCGGATTGCAACAGTGCAGGGTGGGTCTCCTTTACACAGACACAACCACGAGAAAGGCAGGTCAAATTGATTAGACCATGGGACTTGTTGAGGGGACCCTCCTATTACTGTAGCATTCAAAAAGATGCCATCAATTTTATGGCCTGCTCTATGGGTTGGCCCGTATGAGCTTTCACCATGTTAAAAGAAGCTAATGAATCTACTAGACGTCTCGTTAGAGGTTCCTCAGCCCTCTCCAAGTAAATATTAAAATCACCAAGCAAGGTGAAATTGGCAAATGAAATGCAGTTAGGTGCCACAGCTTGTTCAAGGGATAAGATGAGTCTCCTGCATATCCTGGGAGGATGGCGATAGACTAATATCCCTGACAGTGTTGATAATCGGTGGAGAAGCAAAATCCCAGTGTTTCTTCGCTCTGGTAAAAACACTTTTAAATTTAAATATGCTTTTAAAAATAATCGCCAGATGGAGTAGTCGCTAACATGGAGGTAAACATACTGTATTATTTCCATCTCAGATAGCTCATTTGAAGATACTAAAGATCCTTTAAAATCTAAAACATTCAATTTACCTCCTCCATCCTCACGAAAACATTTCAAGACTACCCATGGAAGTTTCTAAGTGTGTTATATCATATAGAAGGATAACATGATGAAAACATACCCCACCAACGCTGTTTTCTCTTCCACTCATGCTCTGTAAGACAGCTTTGTCCAGACCTAATTTTAGACTTGCTCTGTCAAACATCTCTCTCTCATACGAGTTTCGGGTAATTAATCTGTAAACCTTAACAGCTTTATTTTGACCAATACGGTGACAACGAGCCTGAGCCTAGGAGAGTGGAAAAAATAAGTTAAGAGCTATTTAGTAAAATTAATGCATAACTTTTCATCAAAGTAAACATTTACAAAGTATATAAGCATGCAGACACTAAGCAATTAAAACTGAAGGAGACCTATTGACCTTCAGCCAGGAGTTACACAATTTACAAATAACTTTGTTGTCTTTAACTCTGTAAAGGAAGAAATTCTGGCATATAGGGAAACAATGATCTCATAAAACTAACTACGAAATCATAGTTGCACTCAAAAAAAGAAAAAAAAAATTCTTAGCATCTGTGAATTCCTGCTCCTGAACCACAATTTGTTTTTATATCCACTTGACGGGAGATCTGAACCAATGGTGGGAAAGGTGCAATACATTTTTAATGATAGGGGAGTTAAAGTGTGGCAAGTATGTCTCTGAGGTTTCATGCAGATGAGCACCCTAAAGAATACCCACAGATGCTGCTGATTTTTGGGGAAAAGAAAAGAAATCTGCAAAAATTAGAGGCAATCTTTGCTATACAGCATAAGCATGAACGTGGGAGACTGCTTGATGGGGGAATAGGAATCAGATGCCTAAGTCAAAAAGAAATGCAGCAAGACGAGTTGCCAAGGAGGCAGCATCAGTGAGGTTGAGCAGAAAGACAGTGAAGCTCCCATGTAGTAGGTTGTGTATTTGCATATATTTCACAAAAGATACTCCAATCACACTCTATTAAGACAAATTGTCAAATAGTGTGTGATGTAAGGATAAATAAACATCTGTAGTAGTAAGGATTGTGCACGCAACCACTTAGGGAATGAGGGTCATGCTAATCATGTCCGTGTTGTCTAAGGGAAGAAAACTAGTTCTTATTAGTTACCCTCACACACCCTAGTGGTGTCATGCTTCATCATTGGGTCACCCCGACCCCTAAAAGTCGAGGTGGGCTGAACCACAGTGTTGGGTAGGTCTTTGGATAGATGAAGGAAGGGGGACTTAAAGATAAGAAACCTAAATCTCACCCCTGGTTTCCCTTTATTCGTGTCAGATCGGGTTATTAAAAATTCTAAAAAACTGGTCTTTTTGGAATTTCATGGTCCTAAGATCCTTATGTTAGTGCCGACATGTCTCAGTGGAGAAGTGTGGCTCAATGATTAGAGCGGCAGACCCTGATACAGAGGTCTAGCCCGGGACCAGGGTTCAATTCCCCGCCTCGGCGGGTCTTCGGCTCAAAATTCCACGGACTTGATCATTCTCGCCTCGGTGCCTATTCCAATCAATGAGTCCCACTCTGCAACTCTGGGCAATAGCTTGCTTAATCTACACAACGGCCCCCACAACGCTAAGGATGCCTGGCCTCCACCTTGGGGGTGCCCAGGAGTGGACGCCTCACAGGGAAATCCAGGATGGGTTCCACAGCGGTATTCGTACAAGCGCCTTGAGACCCTTGCGGGTGAGTAGTGCGCTGTACAAGTATCAATTTACATTACATTACATTACAGTCCACGAGGGCCATAAAGGTCCAGGACTTAATCGAAGAATCCCCCTCTATGTGTAGGGAATTAAAGGAAGGAGGTCCCTATCCTATTTGTGTACCAAGGGAAGAGTAGCTTCTCCTTGTGAATGTTAATATGTCTCTGTATTGCCAGGCTCCATCTGTTGGGCAGAAAAATTACAAGGAACATAATTATATACACATTGTGAATATAATATCAATTTGTAGTGCGTAATCCATAAAAACGCATGCTTCCTTGTGTGTGCATGCCATAAGAGTGGAGTGCATAACCCCACTCAGTGCCAGTCATCCATATTGTGATTGCGACAGGCTTTCAAAAGTGACACACTCATTGGGTCATCCCTTATATTCTAGTGCCTTGTCGGTATATAGAATACTTGGAAGCAGTGAATAAAAACCAGTAATAGTAGTCTCAATTGCAGGAGGGCACATTAGCATACAGATAATATTGTGCTATCAACAATACATTCACACATTCATACCACGTGCACGTTAGTTTTTCCATACCGTGCTAACAAAGCACTCGTCCATACATACCAAGTGCACGTTAGTATTTCCATTAGCACGTACCCAAATTTTGGGGGCTTTGTGCGTCTCAAAGGACAAAGAAATGCGGTGTGGTGGTCCTAATTATATAGTAGAGAAATGAAAGGTGTGGCAAAAACGTTATTGCGGAAGATAGGAACCCCAAGGAGTTGGATACCGTGATTTAAAAAAAAAAATACATATATGCGAATGTTATCGGGCTGGCTTGGTCATCTTAAAGGCACAGCTCTTGTCAGAAGCGTATCTTGATCACTTACTCAGTTGGAGGCCTCACCCATCTGTTCCACCTATGTTGGTCCGGGTCCCCGGTTTGGCGAGAATGAGCAGCTGGGAGACCGGTCTTTAAAGCCCCTACGGTCAGGTCTCCTCGTTTCCGGGATCCGCGTAGCAAGTACGCGTGACCCGCCAGTGACGCCATGACGTTCGGTGCAGTTTTCTTTGTGTTTTCGGTTGTTCATATAAAGGATCATGGGACAAGCAGTCCCAAGCCCCGATTTCGACAAACATCGTGTCTGCCGGACAGAGACAGTAAAATGTAGCTACGATCTTTTCGTAGTGATCCTGCATTCCTTGCCTTATTTAGAAAGATAAATAAAGATAAACTAGCGGTCTCCATACAATGACTTGTAATGAATGAACAATATTTCTATTGAGCATCAATAGAGTCTCTCGTTGGCTGAGACGATCTTGATGATGTTCTCACAAAGGTGAACCTTGTATGTAAAAAAGATTTTTGTATATTGTACATGTATCACGTGAAAAGATGAATGTAGAACAGTTTTACATGTACCACGTGAAATGTGGAAGAGATTGTTCCAGGATCAGGAGGTCAAATACATGTTGTGCTTCGGTCTTTAAAGTAATTTACACATGACTGCTTACAATTGTTCATGGGCGCACCACACAGTCTGTATCATTATGTTCTTATTCCCTTAACTGACCCCACGGTCTAGAGTTATTTAATCTCACATCATGTGTTTTTAAATGGTATACCCACCATTGTTCTTTTTCCAATAGTATTTTTTGTAAGTTGTTGGTGGTCTTTACTTTCTCAATAACAATCCATTTGATATCTGTGTCTTTATGACCATTTTCCACGTAATGGGCTGTCAGTTTTGTTGCCGTGATGGTTCACCTGATAGTACTTCTATGCTCGCAAATGTGAGTCTTTATTTTGCGAGAAGACATTCCTACATGTAGCAGGTGGCAAGGACATTTCACGAGATAGATTACTCTTTCTGTATTACAATTTGTATGCGACCTCTGTTCTGTGGCTCCTTCAGTAGCAAACATATACATGGCAGCTTTCGAACAGAAATTTATTTTCAATGAAATAGCTCCATTTTATGAATCTGTTTCCCATTAGTCCAGATACATAGATGACATCTTTTTTATCTGGACTAATGGGAATGACTCCTTGATTGAATTTTTAGAATGGATCAATGCGGTTGACGTAAACCTTAAGTTTACTGAACACACAGGTAATGTCCAGGTTGAATTCCTGGACATCATAATTAGGAATAATGTATGTAAGTTAGAAGTCGACCTATTCGTTAAAAGCACTGCAAGAAATACCTTATTGCACTTCAGTAGTTTTCACCCACGTAATCAAAAAGAATGCATTCCCTTCTCTCAGTTCCTAAGGGTGCGAAGGAATTGTTCTAATCTCAAAGATAACGATATACAAGCGGCAACCATGAGAAAAAAATTCTTGGAGAGAGGGTACCCCCATCGGTTGATACGAGGATCTTATAAGAGAGCTCGGTTTTATGATAGAGACTACCTACTTAAAAGAAATGAATGTTCCACTGCCACAAATAAAAGCAAGCCACTTGTATGTGTCACTAGACACTCAACTGTAGACAATAAAATCAAGCATATTGTAAATGCGAACTGGCATATTTTGAACAGCAATCCCAGCGATAAGAAACTTCAAAAACCACTCTTCGCCCATAGGCGAAATAAAAATCTAAAAGATTGGGTGGTACACTCCAGGTTTTCTAATAAAAACACTGTAAAGGTACAGAAATCAATACATAGCACTAAAATCATTAGAGGTACTTTTAAATGCTCCTCATGTAAGTCATGCGAATCCATACTTGAAGGAGAATCATGGACTCACAATAGCATTACTATTAATGCTTCAGATATGTGGAACTGTAAGACGCAGAATCTTATCTATCTAATACTGTGCCCCTGCAACCTAGGGTACGTTGGAGAGACGAGTAGAGCTATACAAACGCGACTGAATGAACATCGTTCAGTGATTAGAACAAAAAAAGTAACAGCACCTCTAGTCAAACATTTTATTGAGAAAGATTATGCTCCTGAGGCTCTGAGGTGGAGAATCTTGGAAAAAATACATACCTCTGATACAAAAGGAGGTGAAAAGATAAAAAAACGATAAGTATTTTGGATTTTCTATTTAAACACGTTTAAAAGGGGTCTAAACTCAGATATACCTTGGGAAAATGCAATTATATAAATAAGATATACCCTTGCTGCCAGTAATCAAGCCTATTGCAGTCCCAACAAAATAATTTTGACTATTTCAGAAAGCATTTTTAATATCAATTTCATTCTATAATGGTGCAATGTATATTATATTGCAAACCAATTATAGATTGTACCGACTAAATAGATATGGATAGAGTTCACATTTGGTCTGTGTGGACTCTTAATTAAATTATTTAATTAATTATTATTATTATTATTATTATTTAATTAATTAAATAAATAATTTAGAGATGGTCCCTTGAATTGTTCTCAGATAGAGCATGATATATTAGAATAAAGAATTTATATGCGTGTCATATTAATAATCACATTCTAATTGTATATAATGAACACACATAAAATATAATTGTAGGGATTAATATCCGTCCCTTCGATTTTCACGCCGGTCGAAATAATCATTTTTAACTGAAGTTAATACATTTTGAGACGCTCCCTATGACCGAAGTTAGCGTATATATGCAACCGATTGGCTCATGAAAACACGTGACAGGTCGCACTAGAAATATGTAGTTCCCAAAACAACAATCTTTTTTCACCTATGTAAGTGAAATACACATCTGATTGGATGGCCTAACCATGTAGCACAGGTCGCGCCAAAAATACGTACTTCTAATAAACATACGTCACCCGAGATTTAAACGCCAACTTTTCCCGTGTCCATATTTCACCATCTCTGGGACCATCATTCAGACGCATCATCCTCTATATTCGGGTAAGCTTTAGCGGAATTGCCTTTTGGCATGTAGGTAGCAAAGTAATTCGACTCGCTTATTGAGTTTTAAGTACCTACTGTCTTTCTTGTAGATTATCCAATTCTATTCTCATGTGCAGCCTTGTTAATCAAGCTACCGCCGACACAGGATACGCTGGTCAGCAGAAGCACTAAGCTGTAAACAAAGTATAAAACATATCAGCCAAAATCAGGTATTATCTCTACGTTAATATAGTTAAACAAAAGGCTTTAATTGACAAAAATGGCCCTTTTCATTCGCCTATTTTTATTTGATTGCTGATATGTTTCCTTCTTTTAGACGTAGAATCCCAGTTCACGTCGCATCCCAAAACCTGATATTAAGAATAAGTTCTACTTCTTAATGATTCGTATACCGGACCATTGAATGTGTTTATAGAAGTGAGACTCCGAATAACAATAGGTATACTATATAACTTTTTTTAATGTTTCAATTTATGCCTATGTAAATATAACCATTGTGTATGACGCTACATTAATGGGCCCGAAAGTACAATAGTTTGCGGTCTGTTGTTTATCATCCGCTTTCCAGACGTCCTTCATTTTTTCTTAAAGGAGGAACATAATAATCCAGCTAATATGTCCTGAATATATCTAGAGGAAGTTAATAATAACTTAAAATAGATAAGCATACGAAAAACAAACGTGACTGTCATTGGCTTATTAGCCTTTTTTCACTCATCATATGTATTACTTATAGATCTAACTACGAAAGGCCCTCAGTCATTATCGGTGACTATCTCATCAAGATTATTTACCCGACCACGAGTGCCCATTCTAAGGATGATTATTGAACTTGTATACACATAAGGTAATCGTGTGAATTATATATAAATGGTATCACACTTAGTCATATGATGAACTTTATGTTAAATACATCCTTTTTTAACTACTAGTGAGGGATAGAAGGTTTTCTTAAATATGTCCTCTCCCTTTTTAATATCGCTACCTTCCAAACGTATCCATTATCGAATTTGACTGTAATTACTCGTTTTCATCTATATACGAGTTACTTGAAACTTACAGGAATTTCAAAATTAATATCATATTATTTAAATAGCATTGCAATTAGTCATATGATGTACTTGGAAGTTAAATACAGCCCTTTCTTAACTACTAGTAAAGGATAGAAGGTTTTCTTAAATATGTCCTCTCCTTTTTTAGTATCGCTACCTTCCAGACGTATCCATTATCCAATTTTGGACTTTAACCACTCGGTATCATCTATATACGAGTTGATTGAAACCTACAGATATTCTATATTGTATTAATAATTGTGACTTGTATCACAACACTAGTTACTGAGATATTTCTAGACTAATATTCTAGTACCCACTTTTTTAACAATACATTTAGACAATTATATGGAACACTATGGAGTATTACATTAGGTCTTGTCAGTAGGCCTGACAATATTTTAATTCTTGAGTGTCGTCCAATTAATGGGAGTCAGAATAATTGTATGTTGTTTTTTATAAAAATGCAATATGACATGGATTAGTTTACAATTGTACTGTGTATTTTTTTAGACTCTGATA
This sequence comes from Lissotriton vulgaris, assembly GCF_964263255.1. Taxonomy (NCBI): domain Eukaryota; kingdom Metazoa; phylum Chordata; class Amphibia; order Caudata; family Salamandridae; genus Lissotriton; species Lissotriton vulgaris. The sequence continues at coordinate 408,940,161 of NC_141700.1, read as the reverse complement.
TGAAGACTAATAGAAACTTTTAATTGCTAATATTAGTTTTCCATGTACTTCTGTTATAAATAGATTTTAATCGTGGCTCTCCTGAAGAAGGCTTCTCCCCTACGCCGAAACGCGTGTCGAAAGAATTAACCTTTGCCACATTTTATTTTTCACTGTATTATGTTATTCCTGATTATAATGCACTGTTTTTTGGATGATAAAGACAATTGATGATGATGATAATTTATGTATGACAATATGAGAATTTATTTGTAAAGACTTTTTAATTTTTTATATAAATAAAAAACAACTAATCTTGAATTTTTTATTATTGATTCTATTGATAGTAATAACTATATGTTCTTTGGCTACCATATATAAGATATGGTCAATTGTATAGTCTGACTTTTTCATTGATTGGTACACTGTCTTACATTCATGATTGCCTAGGAATGATAAAGCATTGGTGACCTCTGTTCCCAAGGCCTCCCCTAGCTCACCTGCCCAGTCCTGAGATGACTGGCACTCACGTGCCAGAGGGTCCTCGGACCCCTCCCAATCCTCCTCGCCACCCATCTCCTGATATCCAGGGTCAAAGGATGGGGCCGGGTTGTAGAAGTAAAAATCTCCCATCGGCGTCGAATATGGCGTCGAGCGGCACCGCTCCGACGCCGGACCCGAATCGAAGGTAGAATCGGGGTCGATGTCGTCCTAGGACGGCACCGGAGGAGACACCCTGGGGGCCGGCGTCGGCAAGGTCGTAAGGTCGACCGGCGACGACCCGGATCCGGAACCAGATCCAACTGGACCTTGCGGCGTCAGGACCGAAGTCGCCGACGGCGCAGGGGCCGAAGCACCCGGCCCGCGTGAGGACCCAGTCGGGGCCGCTTGGCCCGAAGGCGCCGCGGAACCCGAAGGAGGAGTGAGCGACCTCATGGCCATGAGGAAGGCCTCGATCTCCTCCGGCGTCGCGTTCTGCCCAGGGACTGGCGGGTATGGAGCAGGCAACGATGCCTGGGGGCAGTGTCGCCCAATACCCCGGCCGCGTTGCGCGAGCGTCGGGGTGAGTCATAAGAGCGATGTCGCCTCTTCGACTTCTTGTGCCTCTTACCTGAGGATTTCGAGCCCGAAGACTGATAACGACTCCCGGAACTGTGGTGACTCCGGCCCCGCGACTGACTGCCGGAGCTCAAGTCGCTTGGGGGACCGCTCCAGTCTAGCTTTGGACGCCAGGGCCTGCAGTCGGAGCAGGTCTTGTCGTCGTGGTCGGGGCCCAGACAGTGAAGGCACCGGCGATGGGGGTCGGTTACCGACATCATTCGGTAACAATCGACGCAGGGTTTGAACCCAGGCATCCCTACCGGCAAAAAGGATCGAAAAAGTTAGTCAAAAATTTACTATGGGTACTACTTTATCCGAATCGGCGCTTGCTGGCGCGGAAAAAAGAAGAACGGACGTCAGCCCGCGAGAGTGGCGTCTAAGTACTCCGGCGACGTCATCCCGGCGCCAACGACGGGCGCGGAGCCGCAGACGACGCCTACCGACGGGCAAGGGTACAGCTACGCAAAGGTTTCCGGATCCAGTCTGATGCCTGGGGATATTCTAAGGTAAGGAATCTAATACTAACCTGTTTCTTTCAGATAGAGGGGGCAGGGAAGGAAAGGCAGTCTGCAACACAAACCCCTGCGCATCAGGGTGCACAAAAAGACAAAGAAGATCATGTGGAGCTTGACGGTGTCCGTGCAAAACTGAGCGAGCCATCGGGTCATCTGAAGCAGGCCGTACGGCACCAAACTCTCTTCAGAGGCCTCTAGAGAAGAGTCCACCAGCCAGCGTGGACACGGCGCCAAAGCGACACGTGCCGGCGCCAATCGTGCCTCGTCAGTCCCAGTCTCCGCTGCGTCCAGAGCCGAAACTATGACAAGCTCCCCTTCCGAGGAAGGAGAAGGTGCCGGAGCCAGCGAGGCAAGCTTTCGGTGCCGCTCCGGCGCCGACTCTCCCTCATCCATGACAGGCTCCGACTCCGGCGAAAGAAGACAGGAGACGCCTGCCTGGAAGCCCAGGGTGTGCTCAAGGCTGTGAGTACCGTGAACCACCTGCAACGCCACAGGGAGTCCAGCGGGGCTATGCAGTGCGGCAGAGGTGCCATGGTTCGTAGAGGTAGACCCAACCGGGCCGCGCCCTAACACGACATCTCCGACGTTCCTGGGGGTCAAAGGCTCAATTGGCGCCGGGAGCAAAACCGCTGGAGAGTCTGTCTGAGATCGCACAATAAGCGGAGGTTCTGCAGACGCCCCAGGAATGGGAGAGGACCCAAGGGAGGCCTGCAGAGCAGTACCATAAGCCTCCATCTAGGCTGAGTCGCCCCCCACCCGGAAAGGGTGGATAGGGAGGGGGGGGGGGGGGGGGGGGGGGGGGGGAGACTGTCGGGAGCGCATGGCTGGAATGTTCCGGGAACCAGTGCCCCTGACAACAGAAGAAGGGGAGGACAATGACCTCGGCGACAAGCGCCTCGACATACCAAGTGGTAAACAACAGTCTTGGACCCCAGAGGGCGATTGACGGCTGTACCGGACAGTAGAGGGACGAGGCCAGGGGCGAGACGACTCCGACCGGGACAGCCGTGCAGAGAGAAGCTTCATACGGCGCTCCTGCCAAAACTTCGGCTTCAGGTTTTGGCAGGCTTCGCAGTCCGTGGAGTCATGGTGTTCGTCCAAACACCACATACAATTAAGTTGTGGGTCTGTTGCGGACATCTGCCGCGAACAGGAATTACAAGTTTTAAAGCCCGAAGGCATCACACACTGTTCCTGAATCGAAGCGTCAAAAAGGAGACCTGAAAACAGGCCAGAGGAATCGCTCACTCCGGATCCGCGTTGCATGCGGAAAAGAAGGAAACTGACGTCAGCCCGCCGAGAGGGACTTGTATGACCTTGCTAACGTCACATAGGGTAGATTACGTCAGGGGGGGTCGTGTGGCACCGTCCCCCGGCGCGCAGAGTTGCTGCTGCAAAAGAATTCTGGATCCAGTCTGATGCCTGGGGATATTCTGAGTTAAGGAATCTAAGTTAAAGAATCTGCGGCTAGATGTCTCTATCAGATATGCATTTTGCTTTTTGGTAGCATATTGGAGTGCATTTACCTATCCACCTGGCAATTCCAGCTTTAGAGATGGGGTTTCATTCATGCGGTGAGGAGAAAGCTACAAACAGTTGACACGAGACATCATTGGTAATCGTGCGCTGTATAAATTTATAACATAACATAACATTTTTCTTTCTAAAAGGGCTAGTCCTGCCAATGTAATAAAGTAGAGCTCTTTTTGCGTCTAGTGTGTGAAGAGCTCTCTCTGCTACGCAATCTGGGGTTCGAAAGAACACTGGTAACTCTACAGATTGCTTAAGATGAAAAGCAGACATTACTTTGAGAAGGAATTTTGAATTAGTTCAAAGAACCACCTTGTTACGATGTATTTGTAGTAATGGTTCTTGTATGGTTAAAGCCTGGATCTCACTTACTCTCCTGAGAGAGGTTATTGCGATAAGGAAAGCTACTTTCCATGTAAGGAACTGTAGTGAAGGCTGGGCCCTGCTGCCACACATTGCTATGTTAGCATAGGCTTATTAGAAGTTAAAGCCATTTTACCACTTTGTAGCTTTTGCACACGACAGTACATGTAACTGTTGTAAGTTAAACTGCTTAAGTTTCTTTCGCATGAGAATGGTCTGTTTTGCAGATTCCTAGACTTACATCACGACCTTAGTCTGTACACTGCGTGCAGAAGCCTTCAAGGTCAACATAACAATGTAGGATGTTATTCCGGTTGATTGGCCCACGCTCTTAGACACAACACGAACACAGCTGCAGCCAACTGAAATTCTAGAGCCTTTAATATTGCACTGCATGCATGGTTTGGGCACTTGAAAGACAACCTTTTCCAGACACAGAGAGTTTTGCTGATCCTGAGATGTGATTCACCTCTGCTGATGTTGGAGGTATGGGGTTCCCCATTTAAGCCTAAGAGACATTCTATTATTATAAAACCTAGTTCCTAGCAGGGGAGGGTAGTTTACAAGGCCGTATATGACCTATTTCCACTATTATAGCACAAGTTACTACTTGTGTAACGATATATCTGTAAGAGACATTAGTTAGTGATAGATTCCTTACCTTAGAATATCCCCAGGCGTCAGACTGGATCCGGAAAGTTTTGCGTAGCAGTACCCTTGCGCGTCGGTAGGCGTCGTCTGCGGCTCCGCGTCCGTCGTCGGCGTCGTGGGCGCCGTGATGACGTCGTCGGAGTACTTAGACGCCACCTCCGCGTGCTGACGTCAGTTCTTAGCCAGAGCTTTTCCGCGCCAGAAGCGCAGAGCCATGACAAAAACCGACACTGGTGCCAAGAAACTAGGGACCTGAAAGGGGATGACCTTAACCCTAGATATCGGTTCGCAGAACGGGGAGGATGGGTGGGTCGGTAAGGAATCTATCACTAACGAATGTCTCTTACAGATATATCGTTACACAAGTAGTAACTTGTGCATCTGAAAGAGACACGTTAGTGATAGATTCCTTACATTAGAATAGATACCCCAGCAATACCATCCCCGTGGTGGTGGGTCTGCGAACCAATATTTACACCAGAAAGTCCTGGAGAACGGAGCGGCCAAAGTAGCCGTCTCTCCGGACTTGACTGTCCAGGCAGTAGTGCCTAGCAAACGTGTGCAACGAGGCCCACGTAGCTGCCTGGCAAATGTCCTGCAAGGGTACACCTCGGCCCAAGGCAGTTGTGGTGGCCGTGGCTCGAGTGGAATGAGCCCGCAGCCCAACAGGTGGTTCCTTCTTAGCCAAGGAGTAACACGCCTGGATGCACATGATAATCCATCGAGAGATGGTCCTCTTGTGCACCGCTTTCCCTTTCTTAGCGCCTGCGTTACCAACAAAGAGTTGATCATCCACCCGGAACTGGCGTGTGCGATCCAGATAGAATGAGAGCGCACGTTTTGGGTCCAGACGGTGGAGCCTCTCCTCCTCTCTCGAGGGGTGCGGAGGCAGAAAGAAGGTGGGCAATGTGATGGACTGCCCAATGTGGAAGGCCGTGACCACCTTTGGCAAGAAGGAGGGCCTAGTCCTCAAAACAACCTTGTTCGGATGGATTGACAGGAAAGGAGGCTTGCAAGAGAGGGCCTGGAGCTCACTCACTCTCCTGGCAGAGGTGATGGCTACCAGGAAGGCAGTCTTCAAAGACTTCCGCCACCGTTTCCCACAGAGAGTGGGTGTAACGGCCCAAGAGGCATGCGGTGTTTGAAGACCGCAGTCCCAAGCTGAGGTACGAGAACACCTTTTTGCCAAAGGCCTCGTACCTCTTGGATTCCCGATCAGGGGGAGCTGTCGGGAAGGCGGTCTGGGAGTTAGAGGCCTGGATAACCAGACTCTCGGGGGTGGGGTGGGTGGACAGGAAACATGGGTCGCCCGGGTCCGGGCGGTGGCGTCTGGCCACGTTCCTATCTACAGGCGAACCTGTAGCGGGCCTGGACCAAGTGCCCAAAAGAACGTCCGTCAAGGCCTCATTAAACAACAGCAGAGGCTCCAAGGAGCATGACTGCGGCTTAAGGACCTCAGTGAGGAGGTTAGTCCTCACGGCCGCGACGGGGAGCTCAAGGCCCAAGGCCTTAGCAGCCCTCATCAACACCACACCATATGTAGCGCCCTCCTCCGAAGCCACGGTCGGAGGAGAGACGAATCCAGTGTCTGGAGAGGTGTCCAGGCCACTGGCCTCCCCAAGGTCTCCTGCCCAGTCCATGTTAGACTGACATTCCCTTGTCAGAGGGTCCTCAGACCCCTCCCAACTCTCCCCGTCCCCCATCTCCTGAGATTCAGGGTCGTAAGCGAATGAGGTGGGTTCATAGAATTGAAATTCTCCGAACGGCGTCGGGAGAGGACACCACACGGACCGACGCCGGGGGGGGTCGTAAGGTCCACCGGTGACGATCCAGCGCCCGACGAGGGCCTAGCGGCGCCCTGCGGCGTCGGGCCCGAAGGCACCGACGACGCCGGGGCCGCTGAACCCTGCGGCGCCGAGCCCGAGGGCACCGGCGGCGTCGGGATAGTGGGGCCCTGCGGTGCCGGGACCGAAGGCGCCGGCGAGGCCGGAGCACCCGTCGGGGTCGTAGCCCCCGACCCACTAGGGCCCCCAGACGGGTTCACTGGGCCCGAAGGCGCCGCGGAACCCGTCGGAGAAGAAAGGGACCTCATGGCCATGAGGAAGCGCTCGATCTCCACCGGCGTCGCGTTCAGCCCAGGGGGTATGGGGCCGAACGTGGCGCCCGCGACTCGCGAGGAGCCGCGTGGGCGGTGTCACCCGAACCCCCGGCCGCATCGTGCGAGCGTCGGGGGGAGTCAGAAGAGCGATGATGTCTCTTCGACTTCTTATGCTTCTTACCTGACGACTTGGACCCGGAGGAGTGACGCCGACTCCCGGAGCTGTGACGGCTCCGTCCCCGCGACCTGTCCCTCGACCTCCCGTGGTACCGGGACCGGGACCTCACACGGCGCGGGGCCGACTGGCGGATCGCGAGTCGCCTGCGGGACCGCTCCCACCTGGCCTTCCTCGAGAGGGCCCGACAGTCGGAGCAGGCCTCGTCCTCATGGTCGACTCCCAAACACATCAGGCACAAGCGGTGGGGATCCGTAACCGACATGGTACGGTCGCACTCGTCGCAATGCTTGAAGCCGGGCATCCCTAACGGCACCGTCGGAGTCGTAAGACTTCGATATGGTTCAAAAAGATCAAAAAGTTAGTCAAAAAGTGACTAGGAAACTGCTCTTTCCAGATCTGCGTGGCTGGCGCGGAAAAAAGAAGAACTGACGTCAGCACGCGGAGGCGGCGTCTAAGTACTCCGACTACGTCATCACGGCGCCGACGACGGACGCGGAGCCGCAGACGACGCCTACCGACGCGCAAGGGTACTGCTACGCAAAACTTTCCGGATCCAGTCTGACGCCTGAAGATATTCTAGGTAAGGAATCTATCACTAACGTGTCTCTTTCAGATACATGATTTCTCCCTTTGTGTTTTATGGAATTGTAACAATGCTGATCGTATTATTCTAATCATATGCCTGCTAATGTTAGCCAAAATACTGCATCTTAGAGCACGTCGTTAAAATAAACATTTTAAACTTTTACGTGTCTCTGATTACTCACGTTGTGGACTGGTATGAGAATAAAAACGAGTGTCCTTGATTCCCACCATTCCTGAGTACCCTAAGTTGCATGTTCTGGGTTGTCTAAATATTGGTAGCTGCGCTGTAGGACGGAGAGCTAATGAGACACTGATGCCAGCCGGTTAGGGGTTCTGGGTACTGAGGTGAGTTTTCTGGTACATCACAATTCACTGAGGTCCTGGATTCCTGTGCATAGTTCTGTGCATGAGCAGAATCCCCACAACATGGCGGCCCTAACGTTTGGTCTTATATTTGAGACACTCGATTAGTGCTTCTATTAGTCTACAACACCCTCACTCATGTGTCCGGTTGACCACAGTGACAGATTAACCTACCTATGGGAATGTGTTATAGGTTCATTCAAGCTTGAAATTTCTAAAAAGGTTCCTGTACTGAATTACTGCCTTTTTGTGCTACAATTTCTAGATAGTTTTTTTTATACTGTATCCTTATGGCTGACGTTGACATAGCCCTGCATAGTCGAGTGCCACTTCACAATCACTTATATCAGTATGGGGTGTCCGTTTAAGGGATGGCGGTCATCTGTGGTTAGTGCAGAAGCGGCTTACTCATTTGAGCTTTTCTACTCTTGGGTTAAGTTTCCTGCTGCGAATGCGGATGATGGTACATACCATATATACACCCACAGCGGTGTCTGCAGATTATGCCCCATATAGGACACAGGAAGTTCCGCTTTCTGCTTGGCAGCATCGAGTTTGGGTTAATGGCGTGCTCCCCCACACCGTATCTGCGGTTCAGTTAGGTTCCTTGTCGATTCCAGGGGTCACGTGGCCTGTATTGGCCGGGTTCAGACAGCATCCGCGTTATTTGACAGTCCCTATAGCGGAGCTACGATTACTCTATGCCTCTGTTGTTGGGGTATATAGGGCTTTAGTGCAATACATTTCCCGCAACATCCAGGTGGGAGCACATGGACCTGAGGCGCAACCAGTTGGACCGGCCGGGATAAAAATGAGTCCCATCATGCTTAATTCGGTAATGGCAAGCGCCCCCAGTATAAGTAAGAGATGCCTTATTGGCTTGCCGAGAACTTTGACCAGCTGGAAGCAGTTTTTCCTACTACGACTCTGTTGAAAAACACAGGATTCCGACAATTAGTTTGCAGAAAGACTTAGTACCAGAGGTAACACATTGTGAGACCTGGGGTAAAGTATTTGCGGCAGTCTATGCAAAGTGCTTCAGCACGCCGTCTATGACTGTCCTGCCCTCTGTGATCAAGTGTGTTCAGGATCAACCCGGTCCGGAGGCGGCTGTAGAATTGGGAATGAGGCTTGTAGGAGTGTTTGACGTAGTTTCCGATCTCATCCTTGCTATAGTTAAGGGAGATGTGGTGAGCTTTCAGGTGTCTAATGCTTTGCACAATGTCCCTGATGCCAATAAACCCCTTCAGTTACCGAAAAACATTGCAGAGGCTTATAAGACAATTGGCCGCAATAGTTTGGGTGTTAAGCCTTTTGGTAAGGTAACAGTTCGGACGCAAACTCAGACGGTTAAGTCTAATAAAGACGACCGTCCAGTTTTTCCTAAACAAAATTGGAAATCTAAGAAACAGGGGAAGCAGCAAAAAAAAACAAGGGTTGCGTCCTGCATCGCAGATTCGTGTGTCTACTGAGCACACTCATGATTTGCGCGACCGCGCAAGTATTAAGTCACCTGATCGATTTGAGGTTCCTGATCAACATTCTCCTCGTTCTTTGCAGGAAACATCGGTCTTGCAAACCGGTGGAGGGGACCTCAGCAGAGGTCAGGGTGCCCCACAAGGTTGTGAGCAGCCCCGCCAGACGGAAGGAAAAGGCAAGCAGGACGACTTTCAATGTCGACACCCTCAGTTTCAGAAAAATAAAGTTCTTGCTTTAACTGCAAGGTATGCCATGGATAGTGAGAACACAGCTTCGGAACCTGACATGGGTGCTAACGCTGCTAGACAACGCAGCTGAGGTTACAGTAGTGCGCCAAGCACTGGGTCCATATCTGAAGGCGATAGCAACTGACACGTTCATTACTGTTGAGACAGCTGACACTAGAGTGGCTCCCAGATCGACTATATGACATAGTCCTTTTAATTGAAGGCGACATAAAACGTACAATAAAAGTGATTCGGGGAAAAGCGGACTTCCACTGACTTCTGTTAGAAAGGCAATCCTAGGGGGGAGGCCGAGGTTGTCTGGTCGACCACCCCGAGACCCACCTCTCCTTCTGGAGTTGGCCGAGCACCGTCTAGAGGCCTCCTGGCGAGGTTCCTCTCCTAGAGACGTACAGGCGAGCAATCACACCACTACAAAGGGACACCACACAAGGATAGATTCTTAACGTCTTTATCAGCAATCAAGGCAGGTTATCTCAGCAATATATGTACAAATGGATCGAGGGATCCTTAAGGTTTCGGTAACTGTGGGAAGGGGGTAGCGGGGCAGTCTTGGTACCAGCCTGGTACAGAGATGCCCTGCGCTCAGCTCTCAATCCTCGAGCAGGGGGGTTCCTCGGGGTCAGGCCGCGGCAGCACCAGCAGGGCTCTGAAGATGGCTCAGCGTCGTCGGGCCGCGGCAGTGCCAGCAGGGCTCCGAAGATGATTCAGCGAGGTCGGGCCGCGGCAGTGCCAGCAGGGCTCCGAAGAGGGTTCAGCGAGGTCGGGCCGCGGCAGGGCCAGCAGGGCTCCGAAGATGGTTAGCGAGGTCAGGCCGCGGCAGGGCCAGCAGGGCTCCGAAGATGGTTCAGGGTTCCGTAGTGAGTTCGTCTCAGGGTCAGCCGCGGTTCAACCTGCAGGGCTCTCAACTCCAGGATACAACTACCGACCCATTTCAGAGCTGCCCCAGATATAGGTCTGGAGTCCTTTGATGTCCGGACCCTCGCACCTGGGAGTCAGAGGGGCCGGGATGAGAGTGTCCAGACACCCAGCAGGGGGGTGGAGCCAGCGCCCAGGGAGGCCGGAGGGCGATCGAAACCAGGCGTCCGGGGACGGCTGGAGGGCCATCGAAACTCTCCTCCTCCTTGATCCGTCAAGTGGCCGTTTTACCACCTGGTCGGATCTTGGTGCCTCGATGTCGGGGCTTCGCTGGGGCCGAGGTCGGGCCGAGACCACGGGGCCGGGACGTGGAAGGCCCAAGATGGAGTCGGGGCCTGAGGGGGTGGCCCGGGATAGGGGTCGGACCAGCAGCGTGGGGAGAGTAGGGGTCGCCATGAGTGGCGGCCCTCATGAAGGGTGGAGGGGGTAGCTTCAGGCCGGAGAAACAGGGGTCGATGTCGTCCAGGGCCCGCCATGCGGGAGGAGTGGGACCACGCCACGAGGCCGGGTCCAACACACAGCCCCCCCCAGCTGAAGGCAGGGAGAGTCACCCATCTTCTTGGGGATTCTCCTCGCCGAGGCGGAAGAAGCGGTACAGGCCGTCAGCGTTAGCGTGGTCGCTGCCGGGGCGATGCTCCACAGTGAAGTCCATCCCTTGTAGGGAGATGGACCAACATAGCAACTTCGGGTTCTCCCCTCGCATCTGCATCAACCACCGCAGGGGTCGGTGGTCAGTTTGCACCCGGAAGTGGGTGCCGAAGAGATAGGGTCAGAGTTTCTTGAGGGCCCACACCACGGCGAAGGCCTCTCGTTCAATGGTGCTCCAGAGTTGCTCTCGGGCCAGCAGAGGTCGGCTGATGAAGGCCACCGGCTGATCAACTCCTTCGGCGTTGATTTGGGACAGGACCGCCCCGACACCGTGCTCGGAGGCATCTGTTTGGACTACAAATTCCCGGCTGTAGTCGGGGGCTTGGAGCACGGGGCGGTACACATCGCTGTCTTTAGGGTCTCAAAGGCGGCCTGACACTCGGGTGTCCAGTGTACCTTTTGTGGCTGCTTCTTGGAAGTCAGTTCAGTGAGGGGGCCCACAATGCTGCCATAATTCTTCACAAAGCGCCGGTAATAGCCAGTGAGCCCCAGGAAGGCTCGGACCGCTGTCTGGGTGACCGGGGGTTCCCAGGCCAAGATGGCGTTGATCTTGGGTTGGAGGGGGGCCACCTGGCCTCTCCCCACTTGGTGTCCCAGATAGGTCACGGACCCTTGGCTGATCTGGCATTTGCTTGCTTTTATGGACAATCCGGCCCGGCGGAGGGCCGCCAAGACCTCTCGGAGGTGCTGGAGGTATTCGGCCCAGTGAAGGCTGTACACCGCGATATCGTCCAGATAGGCTGCGCTGAACTCTTCTAGCCCCGCCAGCACCTTATTCACCATTTTCTGGAACGTTGCGGGCGTTTTTCATCCCGAAGGGCATCACCCTGAAGTGGTAGTGGCCATCGGGGGTTGAGAAAGCGGACCGCTCTTGGGCGCCTGGTGTGAGTCCGATCTGCCAGTAGCCGGAGGTTAGGTCGAATGTGCTCAGGTAGCGGGCCGCCCCCAGGTGGTCGATCAGTTCATCAGCCCGGGGAATGGGGTGGGCATCGGTCCGGGTGACGGCGTTCAATCCCCGGTAGTCTACACAAAACCTTAGCTCGGGAGAAGAGCCAGGGGCAGCGGCTTTGGGGACCAGGACGACAGAGCTGGACCACGGGCTGTCAGAGGGTTCGACCACCCCAGAGCCAGCATCTTGGAGACTTCCGAATGAATGCAGGTCCGAACTCGATCAGGAACTCGGTAGGCCCGGTGTCGCAAAGGCGGGCTGTCCCCGGTGTCGACATCGTGGACGCACCACGGGGTGACTCCGGGGGTGAGAGAAAACAAGTCTGCAAATTGTCCCAACAGGTTTTGGCAGTCTCGGCGTTGATCTGGGGTCAGGGCGGAGGAGAGGTTGACTCCCTCCACGGAGCAGTCTTTCTCTGAGGCGTTCAGGAGGTCCGGTAGGGGCTCGGAGTCTTCTTCGGCCCGTCAGTAGCCATCAGGAGGCTAAGTTCCGTCCGGACAAAGTGAGGTTTGAGCCTGTTGGCGTGGAGTCCCGGAGGGGGTTCCAGGGGGTCTCCATGTCCACCAGGTATGTGACAGGGCTCTTGCGCTCCACCGCTTTGAAGGGCCCAGTCCATTTGTTCTGGAGGGCACAGGGTTCGACCGGGGACATGACCCAGACCTGTTGGCCCGGTTAGAACTCAATGGAAGAGGCATTTGATCATACCAGCGTTGCATCTCTTCTTGGCTGGCCTCGAGGTTGTCTTTGACAAGTTCCCGGAACCGCTGAGTCTGGTTTCGGAGGGTCAGGAGGTACCGGTATACGTCCGGGGGGGGGGGGGGGGGGGGGGGGGGGGAGAAGAGTATCTTGGGCGGCCACCTCCCAGCCTTCTTTGACCAGGCTGAACCCCAGGGACTTCGGAGTGACCTCCCGATAGGCGAAGAGGAGGCAGGGCAGCAACACGTCCCATTGGCGTCGCAAGGGCTCTTCCAGGCCCATGATCATCCCCTTGAGGGTTCGATTGAAACGTTCCACCAGTCCGTTCCCTTGGGGGTGGTAAGGGGTTGTAAATTTGTACGTGACCCCGCATTGTTGCCACAGGGACTTCATGTAGCGGGAAATGAAGTTCGTACCCCGGTCACTGACGACCTCTCGGGAGAAGCCCACCCGGGAGAAGATACCCATCAGCGCCCGGCCCACCACGGGAGCCGTCACGGTCCGGAGAGGGATGGCTTCGGGATAGCGGGTGGCATGGTCCACCAGGACGAGAATAAAACGGTGACCTTGAGAGGTTTGGGGCTCCAGGGGTCCCACAATGTCGATCCCCACCCGCTCGAATGGGGTGTTGACGACTGGGAATGGTTGCAGGGGGACCTTGTGTTTCCCACCGCTCTTCCCGCTGGCTTGGCAGGTGGGGCAAGTCCGGCAGTGATTGCTTACATCATTCCTCATCTTGGGCCAGTAGAAATGGGTCACCAGGCGGCTGTATGTCTTGTCCTGCCCCAGGTGCCCGGCGAGCGGCACATCGTGTGCCAGATTCAGGAGGAAGTCTCTGAACCGGAGGGGGACCACCAGCACCCGGCTGGCCCCCAGCTCGGGGATCTTTTGTTCGCTGTAGAGGAGATCGTTGTCCCAATAGACCCAGTGGGACCCCGAGGGGTCTCCGGCGGTTTGAGCGGCGGCTTGCTGTCGGATCCCCTCAAGTGAGGGACACGTTTTCTGTTCTTGACGGAACTGTTCTCGTGTGGGGCCACCTTCTTGGCGCCATTGGGCCAGTTCCGGGAGGTCGCTGAGCGGGGCAATTTCTTCACAGTTAGACCCCAGTGGACCGGGCTCAGGGTCGGAGTCTTCGGAGACGGCGGGTGGCGGCGGCTCGGGCCACTCCGATTCTTCGGTTGGGGTGGTGGCCCGGGCGGTCATGGATCGGGGGGGGGGGGGTCGCACAGACCCACTCGGGGAGGCCTAGCATTCCCAGATGCTCTCTCCGCTCGACGTCGGCCCAGGGGGAACTTTCCAGGTCGTTCCAGAGGAGGCAGTGTACGGGGGCATCGTCCCGGACGGTCACTTTCAGCATGCCCGACACTCCCCCCCCCCCCCCCCACTCGAAGGGGATGCGGGCCATCTGGCACATGCTCTCTGAATTGTCCGCCGACTGTACTGGGCACAGCACATTGGGCAGGATCTGGTCAGGGGTCAACATGTGGCAGCGGACGGCCGTCACGCTGGCTCCGGTGTCGCGGAGGGCTTCTGCCCGGTGCCCATTAATGGTGACCCACTGGTGGTACTTTTGAGTGTTGCCCGGTACCAGGGCCCGGGGGACCATGTCTCTTTCGCCCAGACATACCAGGGACATGGCGGTAGGCTCCCACTCGGTCTGGTCTTGGTCATAGTTCTCTTCTTGGCCCCTTTCCTCTCCCAGGGAGGCGGCCGCGATCTGGCGGTTTGGCAGACCGGTGGCGCCGGATCGCTGGTTCATTGGGCAGTTGGGGTCATTGGCATAGTGACCGTGTTGCTGGCATTTGTGGCAGATCACATTCGAGCGGGGCCCCGGCCGTGCTGGGGGGGCCCATCTTCTGGCCAGGGAGGGTGAAGTGTGGGTCGGGGGAGGCACCACGGGGGAGTCTTGGTTTCTGTTCCGGCCTCCTCCGCCGCCTCGGGGACGGTGGGGCCCCTGGGGAGCTCGGCCGTGGTCTCCCATCGAGTTCCGGGGGACCCGGGTGCTCTCCCAACGATCGACCTCGACACAGAGTTTACGTGGCTCGGTCAGCTTGCTGTCGAGGAGATGCTGCCTGAGTTCGACAAAACAGTTGTTGAAAAGGTGCTCCCATACAATGAGGTTGAACAGCTGCTCGTAGGTGGTGACTTGGCTGCCTTTGATCCACCCCTCTAGGGCTCTACTATAGAAGTTCACATACTCCACCCATGTAGTACCGGGGATTTTCTTACAGTCTCGGAATCGCTGCCGGTACATCTCGGGGGTGAGTCCATAGCGAGTAAGGAGGGCGGCTTTCATATGTTCGTGAGAGGTCATCTCGGTGTCTGGGAGCTCCAGTAGGGCGTCTCTCCCTTAGTTGACGAACTTCCCCCACAAGCCGCCACCCCAGTCTTTTAGCGGGACCCGGTGCGAGGTCATGGCTACCTCGTAGGCCTTAAACCATTGTTGGATGTCGTCGTTTTTATAGCATTCTCTGATGACATCTTTGGGGATGTGGACCTTCGTGTCCGCAGGAGGAGGTGGGCTCCGGTTCCCGGAGGCGCCGGCCTCCCCATTTTTGGCCTTGATCTCAAGTTTTTAAACCACGCTCGTGCTCGAACGTGAGCTTCTTCTCCTCCAAGTCCCTCTGCCTTAGTTTCTCCTCCAGGTCCCCTTGCAGCCGTAGTTGCTCAAGGGCTATCTTTTTCTCGGCCAGCTGTAGTTCTCCGTCCAGACGGAGTCGGGCGAGCTCCAATTCGTGGAGCCTGCTCCTTTCTCACTCTCGGGCGTCTTCGTGGGAGAGGCCCGCGTTTACGTGGGTATTTCTTTACTCTGCTGCGGTTGTGATGGTTTCTGGGTGCACATCTGGGATCGTGTTGTCTTCGTTCTGGGGTGGCGTTGCTCCTGACTCTACCCATGTTTGTAGGGCCTGCTTGAAATCGTCCTTGGTGCTTAGTCCAGTGGTAGCGATGCCCAGGTCCTTGCAGAATTGTTTCAATTCTTTGTGGTTATATCTTCCAACCGTTCCTTCTGGAACTCCGTGGTCGGTCTGGTTTCCTTGGTAGTCATGGTTGTAGTGT
Source organism: Lissotriton vulgaris (assembly GCF_964263255.1). NCBI lineage: Eukaryota > Metazoa > Chordata > Amphibia > Caudata > Salamandridae > Lissotriton > Lissotriton vulgaris. The sequence goes on along the minus strand of NC_141700.1, from coordinate 408,924,806 downwards.
TTGTCAGTAGTGGGTGAGTCACTCTCTGTACGATTTGCGTCGGCTCGGATCGCACCGCCTGCCATTAATGTTAGAAAGGCGATCCTAGGGGGGAGGCCGAGGTTGTCTGGCCGACCACCCCGAGACCCAGCTCTCCTTCTGGAGTTGGCCGAGCGCCGTCGAGAGGCCTCCTGGCGAGGTTCCTCTCCTAGAATCGTACAGGCGAGCAATCACACTACTACAAAGGGACACCACACAAGGATAGATTCTTAACGTCTTTATCAGCAATCAAGGCAGGTTATCTCAGCAATATATGTACAAATGGATCGAGGGATCCTTAAGGTTTCGGTAACTGTGGGAAGGGGGTAGCCGGGCAATCTTGGTACCAGCATGGTCCAGGGATACCCTGCGCTCAGCTCTCAATCCTCGAGCTGGGGGGTTCCTCGGGGTTGGGCCGTGGTAGCGCCAGCAGGGCTCCGAAGATGATTCAGCGAGGTCGGGCCGCGGCAGGGCCAGCAGGGTTCCGAAGATGGTTCAGGGTTCCGTAGTGAGTTCGTCTCAGGGTCAGCCGCGGTTCAACCTGCAGGGCTCTCGACTCCAGGATACAACTACCGACCCATTTCAGAGCTGCCCCAGATATAGGTCTGGAGTCCTTTGATGTCCGGACCCTCGCACCTGGGGGTCAGAGGGGCCGGGATGAGTGTCAAGACACCTAGCAGGGGGGTGGAGCCACCGCCCAGGGAGGCCGGAGGAGCCACCGCCCAGGGAGGCCGGAGGGCGATCGAAACCAGGCGTCCGGGGACGGCTGGAGGGCCTTTGAAACTCTCCTCCTCCTTGATCCGTCAAGTTGCCGTTTTACCACCTGGTCGGATCTTGGTGCCTCGATGTCAGGGCTTTGCTGGGGCCGCGGCAGAGGTCGGCCCCGGGCACAAGGCCCGGACTTGGAAGGCCCAAGATGGAGTCGGGGCCTGAGAGGGTGGCCCGGGATAGGGGTCGGACCAGCAGCGTGGGGCGAGTAGGGGTCGCCATGAGTGGCGGCCCTCGTGAAGGGTGAAGGGGGTTGCTTCAGGCCGGAGGACAGGGGTTGCCATGAGGGAGGAGTGGGACCACGCCACGAGGCCGGTTCCAACAACTTCCACATATAACATTGTGTTAGTGGAAGAAGACTGCCCCCCACCATTCGTTTTAGCCGAACCAAGAATGGAGGCGTTAATTCTCCCCAGTTTCGCTCACACGGTACCGAAGGAGCCGGCTCAGAATTTTGCAGAAGAGTGGGCTAAGGTGCTTGCACCGGCTTTGTACCGTACTCAATGCAGATGGGACAAACTTTCGCCCAGGCATGAGATTCCATTAGGGTCAATGCGACAGCCTCTGTAGGAAGGTGGATACCTGACTATGGTTGCCCCCAACTTTTTGCCTGGTGTTTTGCTGGTTTTCTGACTTAGTTGACCTGGGGCCCTGCCAATCAGGACCCCAGGCCTACTGCTTTCTCTCTAAAATGGATTCCATGTACCTTAGGTACATTTCCAATTGGTACTGGGCCACCTTATCAGACCCTGTAACTCAGGGCATAGGTGTACCCAGGGCCTACCAGGGGCTGCAGCATGTATTATGCCACCCCTGGATGGCCATCTAAATCTGACACAACTGGCTGCACGACAGCTGGGGCAAGGTGGTGTAATCACCCTTTGCTTTAGATATAGTATAACTATATCTAACCCTAAAAATGGACACACAGATTCCTATCAGTCACTCCTATGGCAGGCCTTGACAATCCTGAAGGCAGAGTGCTTGGAATCGTGTGAGATGGTGCTCTGGCATGAGCTGAGCCCGTTTGCAGCTTGCGGAACCAAGTCCTAATAGCTGTTCCATGATAACGCATACCATATACTCTTAAGTGCATTATAATCCTCGCGGTTAAATGCTATCTTTGGTATCGCTTTATCAAAACATGTCGAGTAAGGTGTCATACGAATTGGAATACTAACCCCTCGCCAATTCTGGCGACGGGGTTAGCATTCCACCCTTCTAGAGGGACACGACATGTATGTAACTGTGAACCCCGGTTAAAGTTAACTCAAGCCTCAGCATCACAAAATGGATGCTGCCACCACAGACACGAGTCTGACCCCCTGCAGCTGGGAGTCCTTCCAGCGAGGGGAGCTTGGACAAAGGGTTTCCTGTCAGGGGCGGTGCTAGCACCATCCTAGACAGGGTTTTGTGTATCCTGGGTAGGCAGGGCTTTACAGGAAGGTGACTGCAAGTGGCACCCCGGTGCTCACTACGCATCTGCCGGCTACAACCAGTTCCAGGGGCACACCAGCCCCTGAGCTGGGGAAAGTTCGGCATGGGAGAGGGGTGTAACCACCCCCCTTCCTGGTCCCACCCCTAGGGCAGGACCTAGTCGCGTACCCACCCCTTTCTTTAGGATAAAGGCAGGAGCGGGGACCCTTCCAAATTAGATCATCTTTGAATCAAGAAACTACTTTCTACGAAAGGAACTCGCGACTTCTTCTCAAGATTTCTCCCTTGTGGCTAAGGAGTAGTCACCCTGCACCCGCAGGCACCATCAAGAACTCTGCGGTTTGCTGCACGTCCTTCCTCCGGAATCCGACTGACCAGCTCGACGAGACCCGGCTTCCCTGGCACCTCTGACCTCTACCTACCTCTACAGCTAAGTTGAGAACCGTAGGTGCGACGAGACCTCGAGGGACCGGCCATCATCAGAACTGCACGACTTCTATCCAGCACGACCGCCAAGGGATCCTCTGGTGAGTGCTTTGGGGTCCGAGAAGCCCCGACCCTGAGCAGCTCCAGCACCGAAGTCCAGCCCCCCAGCATCCACGAGATCTGCGTGGGGGCCTTCTGCTTTTTGCTGCTCACAGCGTTGTCTGGCTACTAGCCCGCTGGCTTGTGGCCTTCCCGACGACGCCCGACGACATCACCACTGCTGGTCTGGTTGCTCCAGACTGGCCCTTGCTCCCTTCCAAAAGAGGAGCACCCCGGACCCTCCTGGTCCACTCCAGACGCCATTTTGAGTCCACCGCGTGGGCTTGAATTTGCCAAGACTTGTTGCCCCAATCCTGGGTCCAGCGACGTCGACAGCATCAACCATCGTGGGACAGCTCGCACCTCCATCCTGGTCGCCAACAAGGCCTCCTGGTCCGTGAGACTGCAGAGCCCAGCGTCGCCCACTCACCTGGTCGAGGTGACTCCCATCCGGTGCCATCCTGGTGCCCATCTGATCACTGGCTAGTGATTAAGAACTTGGTCCCCTCTGCTTTCAGGTGTCATCCATCTTCGATCCAGGCTTGGATCACTTCGAACAATCTTCACTGGTCGCCTGCCAGCAACTCTTCTTCAGGCTCCTGGTTCGTCAACGAGGATTCCCGACGTCTTTTCAGAGCTATGCAGCCGCAGCCCCTGGGCTAGGTAACTTCTGCATTTCGGTGCCCCAGCATAGCCTCACTATCCAAGGGTCCAGATCCACTGTCGTTTTCGACCTACCTTATCGGGTTCGCCCGAGAACACTAACTTTGCTTTTACTAGCTCCCATAGACTTTGTCCCGCATCCTGCGTGAGAGTGCACACTCTGCACCCGAGTCCCCTAGGCCTCCTACTAGTAATCTGAAGGTTCAGTAACGTAGTCCTAGCGATTCCAAAGCCTATTAGTCCAGTACTTACCTGCTAGTAATTTCGCATTCCACTTTTGTAGTATATGGTTTTTCGTGCCCCTCGGGCATTTGTGTAAATTGTGCAACTTAAAGTATTTTCGTAAGAGTTTTGTTGTGTGCTTAGTACCCTGTCCTCATAAAGAGTACAGGGCTGTTGTGATCTAAATAAATACACTGTTTATTTTCATAACACGTGTGTGGTGTCCTTTCACTTGGTGTTCAAGGGGTATATGTGATGGTATAACAGCTGGCTTAACACGCCCTCTAGAGTTTAGCCCGAAGATTGCTCTTGTCCATGCTACTAGGATAGCTGATCTATCGGTTGACTTACAACCAATCACCATAAGGGTTGTTTGGACTGATACATAGTGATCACTAGAATAGTGAGCATGGAATATCAGGCCAACTTCTCACAGCCTCAACCCAAATATCCCATGCGGCGTGAAGCGAAAGCTCCAGTTGCAGAAATCCTTGATCAATTGGAGTATCAAGGTGTGATTGAAACATGTATGTCACTGTAACCAAACAGGATGGGTCTTACCACCTAGTATTTGATTACCGGCATTTAAACTCATTGTCGGACCTGCGCGGTACAGAATACTCACAGTTCTGGTGGGTAGTCTCGTGAGGAAAAGGTTTAAATACAAACTGGTCATATCCAATGTCTTTTTTAGCCATAACCTGACCTCTCTTAGTAGTGAATGGACAGCCTTTACTTCTGGCAGCAAACAAAACCAGTTTAAAAGAGTAGCCATGGGCTACAAGAACAGCCCAGGCATCTTTGCCACTCGGATTGCCTCTCTTTTAGAGAGACTCGACCCTGATGCATGCTCGTATGTTGATGATATTTATCACACAGACGACAAATTATGGCCGCATCGGTGTCGCGTAGACCGCATCATTGTTATGTTTGCGGACTTCGGTTACAAATTTACCTTTGCTAAAACACACATTTCAGAGTACACAGTGTTGTAACTGATCTATGAGATCAACAATGAAGGTCGAGGTTTAGCACCTCACTTCCTGGAGAAATGAGCAGTTACACGCTCCAACAAGTCTGAAAAAACAACAATCTTTACTGGGTTTTTGAAATTTTGGGCGTACTTACATACCCGATAATGCCCAGCGCATCAAGCCACTATATGCCTTGATACAACCTACTATTACCAAATCTTGCTGGCTTCCAGAACATTCAGTTTTACTGCAATCTTTGCAGTCTGATCTTCTTGAATCTAAATATCTACTGACTTGTGACAACCACATTAACCTGGTAATAAGAATTGTGCCAGGTGCAGTGTGTTTCACGTACTTGAAGTTTAATGAAGGAGACAGTCCCTATTGCCTACAAGTCACACTTGTACACTTCGGCTGAAATGCGATTTTCTACTGTCGAGAAAGTTATGACTGCAGTACAGATGGCGATTCTGAAAGAGAGCGATGTAGAGGGGGTAACGCGTGTTGGTTGTAACACCGTAACCTGCCCTGGAGGCAGTGACGAAAGCCAGTGGACTTTACAAACTTTAAAATCAGGGAAAGTGCCTCGGGACTACATGAATACCCCTTCCCTATTTTTACTGTTTAATTTAACTGAAAAACAACAGTTTATGTCCATGAAGGCTGCAGCATATTCACTTTTGCAAATTGAAAAATTGGAACCTTTACCATTTTCTTTTGCCGAATCTGATTCAGCTGTATGGCTCATTCATGGGTTAATAACACTGCCCTTCCCTTTGTTGAAGTTCAATTCTTGCATGAAACACTATGCCATAGGAAGATATGAACCATTGGGAAACGCCTATCTCCATGACGTTTGGTCTCTACCATTCACATATAGGTGCCTGAGGGAGGGTAAAGACGTTAATTTAAAAGGTGAGGAGTGCACTCTACACCTGATCACTCACTAGTTTGCAAGAACATACAATTGCACGGCTCGTGTAACACGCAGGCGCCAAATGTAGCCTGCATTTTAAGAGGAAATCCAGTGCCAGCAATAACACCAACTTTCACACTGCTAGCTAACGGTAGCTATATACTTTTAAATAATGAAGATTGCTGCGGTATGTTGGTAGGGATTCCGTCCAATGTGACTGTCTCCCAACGTGTGCTTTGCTGTAAAAGGAATATGCTACTTACCAGTATGCATCTGTTCTTGGCAGGTAGGCTGCTGACATTCATATCTGTGCATAGATCGCCGCCTAGTGTTGGGTCCGGATGATTGCACCTTGTTGTCCTGGAAGAGTCTTTGAAGTATCACAAGATAGGTGGCTCCTCCCCTGGACTACAGTGCGCATGGGCATCCTCTCCATCTTCAGATTGTTTTTCGCCATTGTGGCAGAGATGGAGTATAGTACAGTAAGAAATGGCCATGCAAAAGAGAGACTGCTACAGCTGTAACAGGCACCGGGGAGGAGGGTGGGCGATATGAATGTCAGCAGCCCTACATGCCAAGAACAGATGCATACTGGTAAGTAGCATATTCCGTTCGAGGCATGTAGGCTGCTGAATTCATATCTGTGCATAGACTGTATAGCAGTATCTCCTCTAGGGGTGGTCACCTGTGCCAGCTCCAGCAGTTTGAAAAAGAGTTTTAAGAACAGCCTGTCCTACAGCAGCTTGCTGTTTGGAATGTACGTCTACACAATAATGTTTTGTGAAAGTGTGTATGGTAGCCCATGTGGCTACTCTACAGATATCCTCAAGAGGAATATTCCCTAGGAAAGCCATGGATGCCCCCATTTTGCACATGGAGTGTGCTCTTGGGGGGACTGTTAAAGTACGTTTAGCTTTTTGATAAATTTGAATGCATTTAACTATCCATCTGGCTATTCCTGACTTTGATATGGGATTTCCTTTATGTTGTGGTGCGAAACCAACAAACAACTGTTTTGTTTTTCTGAATGCCTTTGTCCTGTCAATATAATATAGCAGAGCTCTTTTGACATCTAGGGTGTGTAGGGCTCTTTCAGCTACTGACTGTGGATTTTGGAATAACACTGGCAGATCTATAGATTGGTTGATATGGAAATTGGATATGACTTTTGGCATAAACTTAGGGTTTGTTCTAAGTACTACCCTGTTTGCGTGTACTTGCATAAAGGGTTCTTGGATAGTTAGTGATTGTAGCTCGCTAACTCTTCTAAGTGAGGTAATCGCAACAAGGAAAGCCACTTTCCATGTGAGAAATTAGGGTTCAAAAGGAGGCCCCGTAAGTCTGGTGAGTACAACGTTTAGATTCCAGACTGGTGAAGGTGTTTTTTTTGGAGGAATTACTCTTAAGGCCCTCCATGAAAGCTTTGATTGCTGGTACTCTAAACAGTGAAAGGTGTTGTCTGTTTTGGAAGTATGCTGCTATAGCAGCTAAGTGTAGTCTTATAGAAGAATAAGCTAGGCTGCACCTTTGATATTTTGTATAGAAGCTTCTAATGGATTGATTTAGTTATTGTTACAATAGAAGAATAAGCTAGGCTGCACCTATGATATTTTGTATAGAAGCATCTAATGGATTGATTTAGTTATAGTTACAATAAATAACAAATATCTTCCATATAGCTGCTAACATGCCCTAGTAGTTGGCCTTCTTGCCTCCTTAATGATGTTCATGCAGTCTGGAGGGAAGTTTAGGTATTTGAACTCTAAGACTTCAGGAGCCAGATCGCTAGGTTCAATTGATTGGGATCTGGGTGTTTGATTTCTCCATGACTTGGAGTCAGAAGACTGGGTGTGAGTTGTAGTCTTTGATGAGGCACTACTGAGAGTTCTAGGAACGTCGTGTACCATGGATGCCGGCCCATGTAGGAGCAACTAGGATCATTGTGACTGACTGTTGCCGTAGTTTGCGTGCCACTAGCGAAATTAGCGGAGCTGGGGGAAAAGCGTACGCAAATCTGCCTGACCAGTTCATCCATATCGCATTGCCCTGTGACATTGGATTTGGGGACCTGGCGGCAAAGTACTGGCATTTTGAGTTTTCTTTTGTGGCAAACAGGTCTATTTCTTGGTGCCCCCATTTTTAAAAGAATGGTTGGAGGACTTGAGGGTGAATCTCCCATTCGTGAAGCTGATGGCTGTGTCTGCTGAGCAGATCCACTATCTGATTGTCCTTCCCTGGGAGGTATTCTGCCAGGAGAAAGATGTTTTTTTGAATTGCCCACTTCCATATGCTTTGCGCTAAGTGAGACAGTTGTAGAGAGCGCGTTCCTCCCTGTTTCTGTATGTAGTACATGGCTGTCATGTTGTCCGTCCGGATCAACACAGTCTTGTTGTACAGGTGTTTCTGGAATGCTTTTAGAGCTAGAAATATTGCTAGCAACTCCAAATGGTTGATATGCAATTCTTTCTGTTGGGTTGTCCATAGCCCTTGCACTGTGTATTGTAGTACGTGGGCTCCCCAACCTAACAGTGATGCGTCCGCTGTTATCACTATTTGTGGAACCTGCTCTTGGAACAGTCGTCCTTTGGAAAGGTTTTGTGGGTTCCACCACTGCAGAGAGTTGTATGCACGACTGTTTACCAACACTAGGTCCTTTAATAGTCCCTGAGTTTGGTTCCACTGTTTTTCCAGGCATTGCTGCAGAGGACGTATGTGAAGTCAGGCATGAGGGACAATGAAAATGCAGGAGGCCATCATGCCTATGAGCTGCATGAACACTCGAGCTGACAGGGAGTGTTGTGGTTGGAATTTGCGAATGAGCATTTTCATACTGGCTATCCTTGCTGCGTTTGGATATGCCTTTGCCACCGAGGTATTTATGGTAGCTCCCAGATATTGCTGTATGTGGGATGGTTGTAGGTGGAATTTTGGGTAGTTTATTGAAAAGCCTAAGCTGTGTAGTAGCTGAAGTGTTTGAGACATATGGCTTTTGCACTGTTCGTACGATTTTGCTTGTATCAGCCAATCGTCCAGGTATGGATACACGTGAATGTGTTGTCTCCTTAGATGTGCAGCTACTGTCACTAGACATTTTGTGAACACTCTTGGAGCTGTGGTCACCCCAAAGGGGAGAACTTTGAATTGATAGTGCTGGTTTTGTATTGTGAACCTGAGATACTTTTTAAGAGAAGGATGTATAGGTATGTGGAAGTAGCGTCCTTTAGGTCTAAGGTTGCTAGGAAGTCTCCTTGCTTTAGCAACGGGAGGACTTGCTGTAGAGTGATCATGTGGAAGTGCTCCGAAAGTATAAACTGGTTTAGGGGTCTGAGGTCCAGTATTGGTCTGAGGGACCTGTCCATATGTGGGAATGAGGAAGTATAGTGAGTATACTCCTATTCCTTGGTGATGGAAAGGGACTGGCTCTATGGCCCCTTTTTCCAGCATGCTTTTCACCTCTTGTTGTAACAGGGCAATGTGTTCTGTGGACATTGGACGGTGTCTGGGTGGTATGTTGGGTGGAGTAGAAGTCAGTTCCAGACAGTAGCCATACTGGATAATTTGTCTTACCCACCTGCCTGTGGTGATGTTGTTCCAGACTAGTAGAAACTGTTGTATTATTCCTCCGACCGGTGTTATGTGGTCTGGAGGTAGTGTATTGAAGTCACTGTTTTGTGGCATTGGAGGCTCTGTTGTTATTGCCTCCAAGTCCTTTACCCTTATTGATATTTCCTCTGTAGCCACCTCGATTGGAACCTTTATTGAAGGTGGACTGGGTATTGGCTTTATGTATGTATGTATGTATGTATGTATGTATGTATGTATGTATGTATGTATGTATGTATGTATGTATGTATTGTGCACTTGTATAGCGCGAATCTGCCACCCAAAGGGTATCCTGGCGCTTTAGACTCTACTGAACCATCTACACAGACACGTTGTTTAAGCTGTTCTAGGGAAGAGATGAGTTTTCAGACTTTTCTTTAAGGATGGAAGGTCCTCCAAGCTCCTCAAGGACAGAGGGAGGGAATTCCAGAGCTTGGCAGCTGCGTGACCAAAGGACCGGCCCCCCATCCGTAGCCTGTGCATCCTCGGAACCACCACCAGATGTAATGAAGAGGAGCGTAAAGGTCTCGCTGCGTGGTACCAAGAAAAGAGGTTCTGTAGCATGACTGGACCTTGGTCATGTAGAGCCTTAAAGACCAGGCAGGATGATTTAAACAGAATTCGCTGTTGAACTGGCAACCAGTGGAGGTCTTTAAGTGCAAGGGAGGAGGAGGCAGCTCGCGCCCTAGAAAGAACCAGCTTCGCAGCCATGTTTTGAATGCGCTGCAGCTTATTGATCAAAGTGCCAGGCCCCCAGAAGCAGTGCATTACAATAATCTATCCTGCTAAGGATAATGCCACGCACCACCTCTGGTCTAGCCTGGAACGGAAGCAGGGGGAGGATATTCCGCAAGGTACGGAGTAGCAGCATGCATGTGGAAATGGTTTTATTAACAAAACCGTCCAGCTGGAGGTTAGAGTTAAACATGACTCCGAGGTTGCGGGCAGAGTCCGCCGCCACCACATTTCCCAAGGAGGAAGAAGGCAAGAGTTGCCTCGTGCACCTCCTCTGTATGATGAGCGCCGAAAGGAACTTTTATGCTTTTGGAACTGCAGTGCACCCATTGATTTTGCAGTTTGTGTCTTTTTTCATTTTATCAAGAATATTATCTACTGCTGGGCCAAATAGGAAGTCTGGATTAACCGGCTGGTTTAGAATAGTAGATTGCACCTCGCTTTTAAAGCCTGAGATGCGTAGCCATGCGTGCCGTCTTAGCAAGACACTAGTATTAATGGATCTCGCTACGGTATCTGCTGCGTCTAATGCACATTTATTGGAAGCATTTGTAAGGAGCTTCCCCTCCTGAATAAGAGCATCAGCTTGTTCTTTGAATGGCTCAGGTAAATGTTGCAGTATGCTCTCTAGTCTATCGTAGTATACGCTATCATAGCGAGCTAGTAGAGCCTGTGTGTTAGCTATTCGTCATGAATTGGCTGCCTGTGCAGCTACTCTTTTTCCTGAGGCTTCAAGAATTTTGGATTCTTTATCGGGAGGTGGCGCTTCTCCAGTTGTTTGAGAGTTAGCCCTCTTTCGTGCATTAGCTACAACTAGTGAATCAAGTGGTAGTTGACCTCTAATGTATGTAGGGTCTGTAGGGGTAGGCCTATATTTCTTCTCAACCCTAGGGTGATAACACATCGTCTAGCTGTATCCCTAAATATATCAGTTCCGTGTTTTAGTACACCCTTTAACATAGGGAGTGTTCTAACTGTTCCATCAGAAGAGGCAAATGTATCAAAAAGGAAATCCTCCTCTATTGAGTCACTATGCATATCAACATTGTGGTATAGTGCGGCCCTATCCAATAGTAGGTTAAATGCCACTGTATCATCTGTGGGTGATGGTTTAACTGGGTAGGAGGTGTCAGGGATGGGATGTGTATCATATGGGTCTTGTTGGTTGTCCCATGTGTTATCTTGTGTTTCTGGGGCCTGTGGATAGTTACAATCCTGTTCAGGATCATCTTCTGCATAATCTACATTATACTCAGAATGTGTAGGAGAGTAAGGGGTATAAGGTGTGGTAGGTTTAGTAGGAGAGACAGGTTCGAAAGGTCTCAGTGGAGAAGTGGCAGAGTCTCTCTTTTTCTTTAGAGGAATTGGTGAAGAAGGTTCAGTGTCCACTGGTCTCTTCTTTTTGCGGTAAACTGTTACTTTGCCAGTCTCGGTGTCTATGTACAGTTTGTTTTGTTCCTCTTCAATAGGATCAGGATGAAAGAATCTTCTTCCACTGTCCTTGGTTTTGTAGTCTAATCCTTGGGTTTTGTCTTTTTTGGATCGACTTTTGTTTTTGGACCGACAGTTTTTGTCGGTTTGATAGGCTTAGGTATCTTTTCAGCCTACTTCGGGTCAAGGCTTGTTTTCGGATCGACCGGACTTGTAGGTCGGACCGGTTTTTCGGAGGTTCGACCTTTTTTGGTTCTTTGTCCAATCGATTGGTTTCTTCGGTTCGACTGTCTTTTTCGGAGCAGTTGTGCTCAGGTCGATTGGCTTTGGCGCAACCTTCTTCGGTTGGACTTCGGTTTCGGTTCGACCGCCTTTTTCGGTGCGACGTTAGAGTCGACACCCCTTTTCGGGTCGATGGTCTTTGGTTGTATAGGCTTACGTGGTACGTCGAGCTTCGGCTCAGCGGCCTTTGGGTCTGCGACTTTTGGTACGATGACCTTCGGTCCTTCAGCCTTCGGATCGACAACCTTTGGTTTTTTGAGAACGTGACTTGGGCCTGGTGTGTCAAAAGGCTTTTTCTTGGTATTCGTATTGAATGCGGGGCTATCGAATCAGTGTCTTGATCTTGGCTAAGGCCTGTTGGCGATGCCTCGACCGGAGCCTTTGTTCTCGGTAGAGTGGGTTTCAGGGGCAGTGTACTCACAGTTCGCCCTTGCGGGATCCGTTGGTCTTCTGAATCGTCCTTGACGGCCACAATCTCTAGATCCGAGTCTTTTACGCCTCCGGCCTGGTCGCCCCCCTGCTCCTCACCTTGCCTGCCACTGCAGCCCAGCCTACCTGCTGACCCTCGCCGACGCCGCCAGCAGCGCCCCAGCCGCCGCTGGGCCGCCCGCTCTGCCGGTCCCGTTCCCGCGCCTCCTGCCTGCGGCCCCGCCCCCCCGCCACACGATTGGTTAACCCCTTCCCGCCTCCCTGCGGACCCGCCCTCCCTGCTCCCCTCTTATGACGCCCCCTCAGCGACCGCGCAGCGGACGCGCGCAGCGGGAGCACCGATTGAGCGCCGAAGGTGCGCCAAAGGTAAGCCCGTCTGCGCCTGTCCGTGCCTGGACCGCGCCCAGTGCCAGGACCCCTGGCCCCCGCAGCTCCCAGCCCACCCGCCGGACGTACGACGCCGCCACACTCATCGCACTCAACGACGGACGAGTCCCGGGATGCTACCGTGCTACCCCGAGACGCTCCCACGGACCCTTCTGCTGTACCGCCTGCAAGTTCACCTGCATCCGGACCTGCCTCGCACCAGCACCCGCCAAGACGAACACCAGCAGCAACCACCTCAAGTGCATCCTGCTCAACACCCGCTCAGTCCACAGACACGCCATCGAACTCTGGAACCTCATCGACACCACTGCTCCTGACGTTGCCTTCCTCACGGAGACCTGGATGAACGCCTCCTCAGCACCCGACATCGCCATCGCCATCCCAGAGGGCTACAAGATCACCCGGAGGGACCGCACCGCCAACCAGATAGGAGGAGGCATCGCCATCATCCACAGGGACACCATCCGCATCACGACCTACACCGACGACATCCTGACCACCGCCGAACACCTACACTTCCAGATCCACACCGACCCCAAGACCACCCTCAGAGGCACCCTGATCTACCGTCCCCCGGGACCACGCACCCAATTCAGCGAGGACATAGCCGACTTCGTCAGCCCGCATGCCCTCCCCTCCGCTGACTACATCCTCCTGGGGGACCTCAACTTCCACCTGGAGAACAACAACGACCGCAACACCACCACCCTGCTCGACAACCTCGGACTCAAGCAACTGGTGACCACCCCCACCCACCTCGCCGGACACACACTCGACGCCGTCTTCTCATCCAGCAAAGACATCACCTTCAGCCACGCCACAGGACTCCACTGGACGGACCACAGCTGCGTCCACTTCACCTTCAGAAGAACGACGACCCACCACCACCAGCAACAGGTCGCCCGCAGAAGCTGGAGCAAGATCACAGCCGACCAGCTCGCCGCTTCCCTGAGCCAGCACCCTCCCGCCAGCTCAGCGAACCCCAGCCAGGCCGCTGACAACCTCACGAAGTGGATCAGCAACTGCGCGGACGAACTCGCCCCACTGAGGACCCCGCCCAGCAGACCCGGCAGCAAGAAGGCCCCGTGGTTCACCGACTAACTCAAGAGCTCCAAGAAGAACTGCCGAGCCCTCGAGAAAGCCTGGAGAAGGGAGCCAACACCGGACAACATGACCACCCTCAAGCTTGCCACCCGGAAGCATCACCAACTGATCCGCGACACCAAGAAAACTGCATTCAAGGACCGGTTGGATAACAACGCACAAAACAGCAAGGAACTCTTCAACATCGTGAAAGAGCTCTCCAACCCCAACGCCGTAAACAACGACATCACCCCATCGCAAGAACTCTGCAACTCCCTCGCCTCCTACTTTCACAACAAGATCGCGGACATACACAACAGCTTCAACACCCAACCGACGAACGCCACGTCCAACTCGACCGAACCACCGCCCCCCACCACCACCCTCCGCGCCTGGACTCCGATCTGCACCGAAGAAACCGTCCGCATGATGAACTCCATCCACTCCGGATCTCCGACCGACCCCTGCCCTCACCACGTCTTCAACAAGGCCGACGCCGTCATCGCACCCCATCTGCGTGACATCATCAACACCTCCTTCACCACCGCCACCTTCCCTGAGAGCTGGAAGCATGCCGAACTCAGCGCTCTACTCAAGAAACCAACAGCGGACCCCACCGAACTCAAGAATTACCGCCCCATCTCGCTGCTCCCGTTCCCAGCCAAAGTCATCGAGAAGACCGTCAACAAGCAGCTGGCCGCCTTCCTCGAGACGAACGGATCCCTCGACCCCTCACAGTCTGGCTTCCGAGCCAACCACAGCACCGAGACCGCCCTCATGGCTGCCACCGATGACATCCTAACCCTGATGGACAACGGAGAAACAGCGGCCCTCATCCTACTAGACCTCTCCACGGCCTTCGACACCGTCTGCCACCGCACCCTAGTGCAGCGCCTCAGCAACGTCGGAATCCACGACCCCGCCGCCGCCAGAGCCAACCTGCACGAAGGGATGAAAGAGGTAGCCGAGTGGATGTCGACCAGCCGCCTGAAGCTGAACTCGGACAAGACGGAAGTCCTCATCCTGGGATCCTCGCCCTCCGCCTGGGACGACTCTTGGTGGCCCCCCGCCCTGGGCACCGCACCCAAACCGACAGACCACGCACGCAACCTGGGCTTCATCCTGGACTCCTCCCTCTCCATGACCAAGCAAGTCAACGCCGTCTCCTCGTCATGCTTCAACACCCTGCGCATGCTACGGAAGATCTTCCGGTGGATCCCCACCGAGACCAGGAAGACGGTCACCCAGGCACTCGTCACCAGCCGTCTGGACTACGGCAACGCCCTCTACGCCGGAACCACCGCCAAGCTCCAGAAGAGACTCCAACGGATCCAGAACGCCTCAGCCAGACTCATCCTCGACATCCCACGACACAGCCACATCTCCGGACACCTAAAAGACCTGCACTGGCTCCCGGTCAACAAGAGAATCACCTTCCGTCTCCTTACCCACGCACACAAAGCTCTTCACGACCAAGGCCCGAGCTACCTCAACAACCGCATCAACTTCTACGCTCCCAAACGACACCTCCGATCAGCCAGTCACGCCCTCGCCGCCGTCCCCCGCATCCGAAGAACGACAACAGGAGGAAGGTCCTTCTCCTACCTGGCCGCCAAGACCTGGAACTCCCTCCCGACCGACCTGCGCCTGACCCAAGACCACCTCACCTTCAGGAAGAAGCTCAAGACCTGGCTGTTCGGGTAGCAGCAGCACACCCCCACCCCCCCCTAGCGCCTTGAGACCCTCCGGGTAAGTAGAGCGCTCTATAAATGCCTGTGATTGATTGATTGGTCGTCGTCGAAAATGTTTTCCGGTTCTGGTGCTGGTCTCTGCATCTCTTGCCTAGCGGCCCGTCGATTCCGGATCGTCTTTTTGGAATGGAATTGGGCACAGGCCAGGCAATCTTCTTCTCTATGGTCCGGTGACAAGCACTTGTTGCATACTGGATGTCTGTCAGTATGCGGGTACTTGGAATGGCATTGTGGGCAGAATTTAAATGGACTTCGTTCCATCGACGATAGGCCCATGTGGCGTTGAAAGGCCTAACGGCCCGCGTCGACGACCGGAGAGAAATAGGAAGTTTAATAGAAGCAACAGGCACCGAGCGAAAATACTGTCGAGGTCGAAGGCCTTTTGGCCTTTAAAAAAGTTTTGTTTCGATTCCGAACTTGGAGTGTAGGAAAAACATCCGAACCCAATGGCAGAAAAAAACAATCTGAAGATGGAGAGGATGCCCATGCGCACTGTAGTCCAGGGGAGGAGCCACCTATCTCGTGATACTTCGAAGACTCTTCCAGGACAACAAGGTGCAATCATCCGGACCCAACACTAGGTGGCGATCTATGCACAGATATTAATTCAGCAGCCCATATGCCTCGAACATGTGCTTTTCCCTCCTCCACATGGGAGACTCGATGTGTCCATCTGGCCTTCGCTTCCAACCTTGAAAACAGAGTTCAATAAGATGAGCAGAATAAGGGCTCTATAGTCCCAGAAAGAGGTCGCCCTTACTTCTTCCCGCAAAACATTTGTCCTTCAAGTGGGAAACACCTGAATCGAGGTGCATGCACTTTTAAATACTGAACTCTCACTACATTTCGGTACTTTGATTCACACAATATTCCATGCCTCGTCAACAAGTGGCTTGGCTCCTTTTTTTTTTCAAGTGGTAAGCTCTGGCCTTGTGACTTCATTCCAAACTATATTTGGTGTGATTTCGGCATTTTTTCACTCTATTTTTCCCAGCACTACGGCGGGGTACCAATAATTCTCACCTTGGCTGCTGGTATGCTACTGTTGATTTGCTTGCTCAGAAATGGCTGCACAATCTGCGTCACAAGACGGCATGCCCCGGCTGCTCCAACTTCGGAACCGGATGCTTGAATACTATGGGACGCTACCCCTGGCCACCTTGAGTGTCGCATATGGATTGTCCTTCCAGTTCTCCTGTTTTACATGTGTGCAACCTGTTTTCCATTGCATGGATTGCGGTTTTGAATGGGCTCTGGATTTGTGCCTCTGCAATACAGTGTCTCCTGACCCGTATTATGATTGACTGATGAGTCTCTTAGAAGCTCATGAGTTGGATTGTTCTGGTACCGGGATTATGGCCTGCGCAGCGGTGCATGGAGTCATGGCGAATTGGAACATATGGGCGGCTGCACATGACTTCCTGGCACACAGTTATCTCGAAAAGAACGCAAGTTTTCCTCTGATGGTGTTAGAGGCTCCACCTATCGAAGAACATTATTGTTTCTTCGCTTTATTAAATTGGATGGCTGAATTATTTTCTGATGAGAACAATTACTTCCTCTTAGAGCCTGTTACAACATACTGTGCCTATACGCTGATGGATTAATTTGGCACTCTTCCATCTCGAGCAAGGGTACTCCTCAAACAGTTTTTTACTATTTGTTTTCTATGATGGACAGCCGACCACCCCTTTCTGGTTTTTAACTTTTTCCTTGCCAATTCAAACTTATCACTTCCAAATTACAAGTTTGGCAAATTATGTACTTCGTTCTGTCTCACTCGAACTTGAACTCTGCGTTCCTTATTTGCTTCCCTTCTTGTCCGTGGTCCGATCAGGGGAGTGTGTAGTGAAGGCAGGGCCCTGATGCCACACATTGAAGTTGAAAAATTTTGTAAAGCGCTCGCTCACCATGCGGTTTCTTGGCGCTGCAAAAGGATTAGCACTAGTATGGATAAGGAAGTCATTGCAGTGGGAATGCAAGGGAGAAAAGGTGGGTCTTTAGGGCTCTCCAAAAGTCGATATAGATGGGGATGGACCTAATTGCAAGGGGGAGGGCGTTCCAGAAGGGGGGGGGGGCAAGGGTAGAGAACCTCATACCTCCTAGTTTTTTCCTGCGAAAGCGGGGGACACTGAGGAAAAACAAGGTAGAAGAATGTAAATCTCGATTGGGCACATAGGCTCTGATCTTAGAGTTAATAAAAACAGGGGCATACCGGCTAAGGCCATAAAACTCAGACAGCCCAGCTTGAATAGGGAGAGCTCTAGGATGGGCAGCCAATGAAGGGCTTTTAGCAAGGGGGTGTCTCGATGGGACTTAGGAAGCCTGTAAATAAGGCGGGCCGCCTGATTTTGGATAAGTTGTAGGCGACGGAGTTCATAGGTAGGGATGCCTACATACAGGCCATTGCCGTAGTCCAGGTGGGATAGGATCATTGCAAGAAGGAGGAGTTTGAGAGCTGTGACAGAGAATAACCGAGAGGTCTTTCGAATAGATCTGAGGGAAAGAAAGCATGATGAAACTACGGCGCTGATCTGAGGGCGCATGGTAAGATCCTGACGAACTTTAATGCCCAGAGTTTTCACAGAGGCAGAGGGGGAGGGGCCAATAGGCAGAAGTCCAGGGGGTAGAGGTGCCACCAGTCAGTACCAGCTCAGTCTTCTCAGGGTTCAACTTTAAATGATTACAGTTCATCCAATCATAAATAAAGGTAAGAGTAGATTGAAACTTAAAGATAGAATCTGAGGAAGGAGAGAAGTCGAAAATGAGCTGGAGGTCATCGGCATAATTAAATACTGTGACCTCCATATTTTGCAAGGCAGCTATAAGAGGATAGATATAGAGATTAGAAAGGAGAGGGGAGAGAGAAGAACCCTGAGGGTCACCCCAAGGGACAGCACAGGTGGGGGCAGAAAAACCCTCCAGCTGAACGGCCTGAGTGCGGTTGCCCAAGAATGAGGTGAGCCAGGCCAAGGCCGAACCCCGGATGCCGGCACCCCCGACACGGTCGAGAAGGATGGAATGGTCGACCGGCGGACAAGTCCAGGATAACCAGGGCCTGCGGGGAGTTGATGTTAGCACTCCTCCTAAGCTCATCCATAACAGAGAGGACAACTGACTCAGTGGA
The DNA here is from genome assembly GCF_964263255.1 of Lissotriton vulgaris. NCBI lineage: Eukaryota > Metazoa > Chordata > Amphibia > Caudata > Salamandridae > Lissotriton > Lissotriton vulgaris. Next base: position 408,906,455 of record NC_141700.1, on the reverse strand, counting down.
ATGAGACGGTCGAAAGCCAGCCTGATGGGAGGCCAGAAGATGGTTTTCCTCATTAAAGACTGTGAGAGAGATGTTAATGTGGCTTTCCAACATTGCTATGTTAGCATAGGTTTATTTGAAGTTAAACGCCATTTTACCACTTTGCAGCTTTTGCACACAACACTACATGTAACTGTTGTAAGTTAAACTGCTTAAGTTTCTTTCGCATGAGAACGGTCTATTTTGCACATTCCTAGACTTACATCACGGCCTGTACACTGCATGCAGAAGCCTTCAAGGTCAACATAATGTAGGTTGTTATTCAGGTTGAGCGGCCCATGCTCTAGAGTAGATCCAATACAAACACAGCTGCAGCCAACTGAAATTCTAGTGCTTTTAGTATTGCACTGCACGCATGGTTTGGGCACTTGGAAGATATCCTTTTTTCCAGACACAAAGAGCGTTGCTGATCCTGAGATATGATTCACCTCTGCTGACCTTGGAGGTATAGGGTTTCCTATTTAAGCCTAAGAGACCTTCTATTATTATAAAATCTAGTTCCTAGCAGGGGAGGGTGGTTCACAAGGCACTATATGACCTTTTTTCACTATCATTATAACATGATTTCTCCCTTTGTGTTTTATGGAGTTGTAACAGTGCTGATCGTATTATTTCTAATCATATGCCTGCTTATGTTAGATAAAATACTGCATCTTAGAGCACGTCGTTAAAATAAACATTTTAAACTTTTCTGTGTCTCTGATTACTCACGTTGTGGACTGGTATGAGAATAAAAACAAAAGAGTGTTCTTGATTCCCACCATTCCTGAGAGTACCCTAAGTCGCATGTTCTGGGTTGTATAATCATTGGTAGCTGCATTGTAGGACGGAGAACTAAGCAGACACGGATGTTAGTCTGTTAGGGGTTCTGGATACTGAGGTACTGGTTTTCTGTGCATAGTTCGGTGCATGAGCAGAAGCCCCGCAACAGAACTGCAGTTCACATTTGTGTAAAGGTTCAAATGGGGGACTCATGAGCCTAGTAAGTACGATGTTTAGATTCCACACTGGAGAGGGTGGCAGTGTAGAAGGAATTATCCTTTTAAGGCCTTCCATAAAATCTTTGATAGCAGGTACTCTGAACAATGACACTTGTCTGTTTTGTAGGTAGGCGGCAAGGGCATCCAGATGTGATCTTATGGATGAGTAAGCGAGATTACATCTTTGTAGATGCAGCAAATAGCAAATGATGTTCTGAATTGAATTAGCGGATCAATTTTGTTGTGATTACAGTAAATGACGAAATGTTTCCATTTGGCTGATTAGCATGCTCTAGTAGTAGGGTGTCTGGCTTCATTGATAATCTTCATACAGTCCATTGGGAGGTTAAGGTAACCAAACTCTAGGACTTCAGAAGCCAGATCGCTAGATTCAGTTGTGCTGGATCAGAGTGCCTTATCTCTCCATGGTTCTGCATTAGCACTGTAGGGGAGAGATGTAATTTTTGGTGTTGAACTACTGAGAGTTCAAGGAGTGTTGTGAACCATGGCTACCGTGCCCATGTGGGAGCAACTAGGATCATTTTGAGACTGTTGCTTGGGCTTGCGTACTACTGGTGGAATGAGTGGGAGTGGCGGAAAAGCGTATGTAAATCTGCCGGACCAGTTCATCCATATCGCATTGCCCTTGGACAACGAAAGTGAAAACCTGGCGGCGAAGGTTGGGCATTTTGCGTTTGCATTTGTGGCAAACAGATCTATGTCTGGGTGGCCCCACTTGTGGAAAAATGGTTGAAGAACTTGAGAATAAAGTTCCTATTCATGGATCTGCTGTGTCTGACGACTGAGCAGATCTGCAATCTGATTGTGCACTCCTGGAAGATGTTCTGCCAGAATATATATTTTTTGTGGATTGGCCCATCTCCATAAACGTTGTGCTAGCTGAGACAGCTGCAACGAGTGTGTTCTTCCTTGTTTTTGTATGTAATTCATTGCTGTACTTTTGTCCGTGCGGACTAGGACAAATTTGTTGAGAAGATGTGCTTGGAACAACTTTAACGCTAGAAAAATTGCTAGTAATTCTAGGCGATTGATGTGGAACAGTTTTTGTGGAGGGGTCCATGTAGGAAGGTACATCCTGACTATGGTTGCCCCCAACTTTTTGCCCTGTGTTTTAGCTGGTTTTGGACATAGTCGACCTGGGACCCTGCCAATCAGGACCCCAGGCCTACTGCTCTCTCTTTAAAATGGATTCCATGTACCCTAGGTACATTTCCAATTGGTACTGGGCCACCTTATCAGACCCTGTAACTCAGGGCATAGGTGTACCCAGGGCTGCCAGGGGCTGCAGCATGTATTACGCCACCCCTGGCTGGCCTCCTAAATTTGACACAACTGGCTGCATGACAGCTGGGGCAAAGTCGTGTAATCACCCTTTGCTGTAGGTGTAGTATACCTATACCTAACCCTAAAATGGACACACAGATTCCTATCAGTCACTCCTATGGCAGGCCTTGACAATCCTGAAGGCAGAGTGCTTGGAATCGTGTGAGATGGTGCTCTGGCATGAGCTGAGCCTGTCTGCAGCTTGCGGAACCAAGTCCTAATAGCTGTTCCATGATATCGCATACCATATACTCTTAAGTGCATTATAATCCTCGCGGTTAAATGCTAACTTTGGTATTGCTTTATCAAAACATGTCGAGTAAGGTGTCATACGAATTGGAATACTAACCCCTCGCCAATTCTGGCGACGGGGTTAGCATTCCACCCTTCTAGAGGGACACGACATGTATGTAACTGTGAACCCCGGTTAAAGTTAACTGAAGCCTCAGCTCCACAAAATGGATGCTGCCACCACAGACACGAGTCTGACCTCCTGCTGCTGGGAGTCCTTCCAGCGAGGGAGGCCTGGACAAAGGGTTTCCTGTCCGGGGCGGTGCTAGCACCGTCCCAGACATGGTTTTGTGTATCCTGGGTAGGCAGGGCTTTTCAGGAAGGTGACTGCTGAGTGGCACCCCGGTGCTCACTACGCATAGGCCAGTCAGAACCAGTTCCAGGGGCACACCAGCCCCTGGCCTGGGGAAGTCCGGCAGGGGAGAGGGGTGTAACCACCCCCCTCCTGGTCCCACCCATAGGCAGGACCTAGTCACCGGGTCAGCCCCCTTTTTTAGTATAAAGATAGGAGCGGGCCCCCTGTTCAAATTAGATCATCTTTGGAATCAAGATACCACTTTCTTCGAAAGGACTTCACGATTTCTTCTTCAAGATTCTCCCTTGTGGCTAAGGAGTAGTCACCCTGCATCCGCAGGCACCATCCTAAAGAACACTGCGGTCTGCTGCAAGTCCTTCATCACGAATCCGACGACCCAGCTCGACGAGACCCGGCTTCCCTGGCCCCTCTGACCTCTACTCACCTCTACAGCCCAGCTGAGAACCGTGAGTGCGACGAGACCTCAAGGGACCGACGATCGCCAAGACTGCACGACATCTTTACTGCAAGCCCACCGTGTCCTCCACTGGTGAGTGCTTTGGGGTCCGAGAAGCCCCGACCCTGCGCAGCTCCAGCACCCAAGATCAGCCCCCCTGCATCTCCACGATCTGCGTGGGGCCCTTCTGCTGTTTGCTGTGCACCGCGTTGTTTGGCTACTAGCCGGCTGGCTTGTGGCCCTCTGAACGACGCCCAACGACTTCACGACTGCTGGTCTGGTTGCTCCAGGCTGGCCTTTGCTTCCTTCTTCAAGAGAGGCACCCCGGACCCTCCTGGTCCACTCCAGACGCCATTTTAGGTCCACCGCGTGGGCTTGAATTTGCCAAGGCTTTGTTGCCCAATCCTGGGTCCAGCGACGCCGACAGCTTCTATCTTCGTGGGACAGCTCGATCCTCCATCCTGGTCGCCGACAACGCCTCCTGGTCCGTGAGATCTTCGAGTCAAGCGTCACCCACTCACCTAGTCGAGGTGGCTACCATCCGGTGCCCTCCTGGTGCCCACTGACTACTGGCTAGTAGTCTCGAACTTGGTCCCCTCTGCTTTCAGGTGTCATCTATCTTCAAGATCCAGGCTTGGATCCGACTGAACTTTCTTCACTGGTCACCGGCCAGCATCTTTTCTTCCGGCTCCTGGTCCGTCTACGAGGATTCCCGACGTCTTTTCAGACCTATGCAGCTGCAGCCCCTGGGCTAGGTAACTTCGGCATTTCGGTGCCCCAGCATAGCCTCACTATCCAAGGGTCAGAATCTACTTTCGTTTTCTCCCTACCAGGTCGGGTTCGCCCGAGAACACTAACTTTCTAATTCCTAGCTACCATAGACTTTTGTCCCGCATCTCGCGTGAGAGTGCACACACTGCACCCGAGTCCCCTAGGCCTCCTAGACATAATCTAACGATTCCCTAGTCAAGTCCTAGCGATTCCAAAAGCTATTAGTACTGTACTTACCTGCTAGGAATTTCGCATTCCACTTTCAGAGTATATGGTTTTCCGTGCCCCTCGGGCATTTGTATATACTGTGCTAACTTAAGTATTTTTGTAAGAGTTTTGGTTTGTGCTTAGTACCCTGTCCTCATAAAGAGTACAGGGCTGTTGTGATCTTTAAATAAATAACTGTTTATTTTCATAACACTTGTGTGGTGTCCTTTCACTTGGTATTCAAGGGGTATATGTGTGGTAAACAGCTGGCTTAACGCGCCCTCTCGAGTCTTTAGCCTTAGACTGCTCGTATCCACGCTACTAGGATAGCTGGTCTATAAGGTTGACTTACAACCAATCATCAATAAGGGTTGCTGGACTGATACATAGTGTTCACTAGAATAGTGAGCACTGCATATCAGGCCACCTTCTCACATTGGTGAGCAGCGGTTGGGATTTGAGCTTGCTGTTGTTTTACCACACGTATCCTAAGAATATCTTGTTGAAAGATCACATAAAGGACTGTTAGGTACATATAACTAAAGCTTAGAATACTCTGAGTTCTACTGAACCAGCTGTTGTAGCTCCTCAAGGCTTAGCACACCTTGGCTGCAACTCTTAGCAAGGGATCAGTAGGTAAACACATAGTGTAGGTAGGTGCATCACTTACACCACACTAGAATCAGCATGTCAGACAAAGGAGGAAACTCTGAGTATCCCCTTGTGTCAGTGGACCTTCCACAGGTCACTTCTAAATATGCTGCTCTTAGCTTCCATGAGATGAGACAAGTGTGTACTCTCAGGAAACTAAAACAGGGGTCTAACCCCACCACTTCCTTTCTGATTGGTCTCTTAGAGGCTTATGATGCCAGTAGGGCTGGTAACCCAGACCCTTCTAATCCAGAAGGAAGTTTGCCCTCCTTACAGGGTCCCTTTGATATCCATCCCCTCCATGAGGCAGATGATGCTGAGGAGGAGGATGAGTTGTCTGGGGATGAGGCAGATAAGGGACAGGTAGAGGTCAGTAGACTAACCCGGACCAACTTAAGCAGACATGAGAGGGACTCTAGGGGAGCCCTGGGGCCACTCTCAGGTCAGCTTAACATTGGGAATGGACGAGTTAGGTCTCTATCTAGAGGCTCTAACAGATCCCTTCATACCAATGGCTCTCAACGTTCCTCTCAAAGGGGAATGACATCTCCCCAGAGGAGAGTGTATGAGGCAAAGGAAAAGGCAGCCAATCTGAGGATTGAAAGGGAAGAACTTGCCCTGGCCAAAGAAAGGCTTGCCTTTGCTAGAGAGCAACAATTGAGTGGGGCAGTCCCCACTGGTGGCAGCAATAATCCTAGCAATAGGGAAAGGAGTTTTGATAAAAAGCACCTGAATAAGATAGTGCCCCCCTTTAAAGAAGGGGATGACATCCACAAATGGATTACTGCTTTGGAGAGAGCCTGCACTGTGCAGGGTGTTCCCCAAAGTCAGTGGGCAGCTATCTTGTGGCTCTCCTTTGATGGTAAAGGTAGAGATAAGCTCCTCACCACAAGGGTGGAGGATGCTAACAATTACCAAATCTTGAAGAATACACTGGTTGATGGGTTTGGTTTAACCACTGAACAATACAGGATGCTGTTCAGAGACACCCAGAAAACTCAGTCTCAAGATTGGACTGACTTTGTTGATTGTGCCACTAAGGCTTTTGAAGGCTGGCTACTGGGTAGTAAGGTTACTGATTTTAAAGGATTGTATAATCTAATTATGAGGGAGCAAATCTTAAATAATTGTCAGAACCAGTTATTACATCAGCACCTGGTAGACTCTGATCTGACCTCTCCACAGGAATTGGGTAAGAGGGCAGACAAATGGGTCAGAACCAGGGTTAGGCCTAAAAACCAGGGTGGTGACCAGAAAAAGGAATCAACCAAGCCTCAAGAGAAGGGTGGGGATAAATCCTCAGAGAAGACTTCCCAAGGGCCCCAAAACTCCAACAAGGGTGGTGGGTCCCAGAACACTCCTTCAGAACAAAAGAAACCTTATTGCCATACCTGTAAACAGGTGGGTCATTACAAAAGTGATGTCAGTTGCCCTAAAAATGGTAATAAGGGAAACATACCCCCAGGTAATACTCCTAAACCTCCTGTTACCACTAGTGGTAATCCCCCAGGTGGTGGGAGTGCCCCCAAGAATGTGGTGGGCATTACTTTGGGCAATCAGGAGGACTATGGCCTAGCCAGGTTCCCTGACCACACTCTTGTCTGTGAGACTGGCATGGGGTTTGCCAACTTCACTACTGGACCCCACATTTTGGGAAAGTATAGACAAGAAGTTTTAGTGAATGGTCGGAAAGTTGAGGCATTCAGAGACACAGGGGCCAGCCTCACCATGGTGAGTGACCATCTGGTCCCCTCTGCTCAACTGACCCCTGGTTTTACTTATCAGGTGACAGACATTCATGGAGTGAAGAGAAGGCATCCCATGGCAGTAGTCAAGCTCAGTTGGGGTAATGTCACAGGGCCCATGAGAGTGGCAGTGACAGATAACCTACCTGTAGATTGCTTACTGGGGAATGACCTGGAACTCTCAGCATGGGCTGAGGTGGAGCAAGAAACTCACTCCAGAATGATAGGCCTATCCAGACAGGTTAGTGGGGCAGTAATAGATACAGCCCCAGTCCAAGCACCATTCCTCCCTGAAAAGGTTGGAAGGGCAGTGGTAGCCACTGCCCAGGCTCAGACAGACTTTCCAGAACAGGATAGGAGGGCTGTGACAGTCACAGCCCAAACACAGACTGAGTGCCCTCCTGAAAAGGTTGAAATGGTCTCAGCCTCTACTCAAACAGATAGTGAGGTTGTGAAGCCTGAAACAATGGATCACTCCACTCAAACAGAGAGCATTGAGGAGGAAGAAGAGTCTTCCCCCTCCCAGACACTAGGTGAGAGCCAGCCTCCTCAGGGAACTGACTCTACCCCTGTTGAAGGAACTGCCCCAGAGGTAGTCAGGCCTAGCCTGGCAGAGCCCCTGATGGCAGTGGACCCTTCCCAGGTGGGACCCAGTCTGGAGCAGGTAACCTGCACCTCTCTACCCTGCCTCAGTCAGCCCAGGGCTGTGGAGGTCAGGGAGGCCAGTGGTGGACCCAAAAGGGCCCCCTGTCCAAAAGAACCCCTTAATCAACAGATTAGGATCACTGAAGCTGGTAAACCTAGCCAAGTGAAAATAGAACAGACTCCTGAGGGATCCCCCTTAAAAGTAGTTAGGGAACTCCCACAGCTGGACACTGGTGGGCACAGCCAAACATGGGGCCTAAAAACCCCAGACCTGACCTGTACCTCCAGTAAGCCAAACAGAGGGACTCAGCCTCCAGCTTTAGGTAGCCAGAGGCTGACCCTGAGAGCTCAGTGCATCTCAGCTAAAGAAAGAAAGGCACACATGATGGATGGTGATTGGAGGAAGTTGAGCCCAAAGGTAGAGGAGCCTCACTTCAGTACTCCAACCCAGCATCAGCCTTCTTCTTTCCCAAGACACACCAGAAACAGAGATTCCCTATGGTGGAGACCCTCAGATACCCTTAGGGTGAGGGGTTGCCTAGTGGACCATGACACAGGGGGAAACCAAGCCAGAGCTGGTCCTTCCTTATATGGCCACTTAGGTAATAGAGGCTTACCTGGGCAAGGATAGCCTTATCTCCTTTCGTTTGGGGGGGGGTTGTGTAGGAAGGTACATCCTGACTATGGTTGCCCCCAACTTTTTGCCCTGTGTTTTAGCTGGTTTTGGACATAGTCGACCTGGGACCCTGCCAATCAGGACCCCAGGCCTACTGCTCTCTCTTTAAAATGGATTCCATGTACCCTAGGTACATTTCCAATTGGTACTGGGCCACCTTATCAGACCCTGTAACTCAGGGCATAGGTGTACCCAGGGCTGCCAGGGGCTGCAGCATGTATTATGCCACCCCTGGCTGGCCTCCTAAATTTGACACAACTGGCTGCATGACAGCTGGGGCAAAGTCGTGTAATCACCCTTTGCTGTAGGTGTAGTATACCTATACCTAACCCTAAAATGGACACACAGATTCCTATCAGTCACTCCTATGGCAGGCCTTGACAATCCTGAAGGCAGAGTGCTTGGAATCGTGTGAGATGGTGCTCTGGCATGAGCTGAGCCTGTCTGCAGCTTGCGGAACCAAGTCCTAATAGCTGTTCCATGATATCGCATACCATATACTCTTAAGTGCATTATAATCCTCGCGGTTAAATGCTAACTTTGGTATTGCTTTATCAAAACATGTCGAGTAAGGTGTCATACGAATTGGAATACTAACCCCTCGCCAATTCTGGCGACGGGGTTAGCATTCCACCCTTCTAGAGGGACACGACATGTATGTAACTGTGAACCCCGGTTAAAGTTAACTGAAGCCTCAGCTCCACAAAATGGATGCTGCCACCACAGACACGAGTCTGACCTCCTGCTGCTGGGAGTCCTTCCAGCGAGGGAGGCCTGGACAAAGGGTTTCCTGTCCGGGGCGGTGCTAGCACCGTCCCAGACATGGTTTTGTGTATCCTGGGTAGGCAGGGCTTTTCAGGAAGGTGACTGCTGAGTGGCACCCCGGTGCTCACTACGCATAGGCCAGTCAGAACCAGTTCCAGGGGCACACCAGCCCCTGGCCTGGGGAAGTCCGGCAGGGGAGAGGGGTGTAACCACCCCCCTCCTGGTCCCACCCATAGGCAGGACCTAGTCACCGGGTCAGCCCCCTTTTTTAGTATAAAGATAGGAGCGGGCCCCCTGTTCAAATTAGATCATCTTTGGAATCAAGATACCACTTTCTTCGAAAGGACTTCACGATTTCTTCTTCAAGATTCTCCCTTGTGGCTAAGGAGTAGTCACCCTGCATCCGCAGGCACCATCCTAAAGAACACTGCGGTCTGCTGCAAGTCCTTCATCACGAATCCGACGACCCAGCTCGACGAGACCCGGCTTCCCTGGCCCCTCTGACCTCTACTCACCTCTACAGCCCAGCTGAGAACCGTGAGTGCGACGAGACCTCAAGGGACCGACGATCGCCAAGACTGCACGACATCTTTACTGCAAGCCCACCGTGTCCTCCACTGGTGAGTGCTTTGGGGTCCGAGAAGCCCCGACCCTGCGCAGCTCCAGCACCCAAGATCAGCCCCCCTGCATCTCCACGATCTGCGTGGGGCCCTTCTGCTGTTTGCTGTGCACCGCGTTGTTTGGCTACTAGCCGGCTGGCTTGTGGCCCTCTGAACGACGCCCAACGACTTCACGACTGCTGGTCTGGTTGCTCCAGGCTGGCCTTTGCTTCCTTCTTCAAGAGAGGCACCCCGGACCCTCCTGGTCCACTCCAGACGCCATTTTAGGTCCACCGCGTGGGCTTGAATTTGCCAAGGCTTTGTTGCCCAATCCTGGGTCCAGCGACGCCGACAGCTTCTATCTTCGTGGGACAGCTCGATCCTCCATCCTGGTCGCCGACAACGCCTCCTGGTCCGTGAGATCTTCGAGTCAAGCGTCACCCACTCACCTAGTCGAGGTGGCTACCATCCGGTGCCCTCCTGGTGCCCACTGACTACTGGCTAGTAGTCTCGAACTTGGTCCCCTCTGCTTTCAGGTGTCATCTATCTTCAAGATCCAGGCTTGGATCCGACTGAACTTTCTTCACTGGTCACCGGCCAGCATCTTTTCTTCCGGCTCCTGGTCCGTCTACGAGGATTCCCGACGTCTTTTCAGACCTATGCAGCTGCAGCCCCTGGGCTAGGTAACTTCGGCATTTCGGTGCCCCAGCATAGCCTCACTATCCAAGGGTCAGAATCTACTTTCGTTTTCTCCCTACCAGGTCGGGTTCGCCCGAGAACACTAACTTTCTAATTCCTAGCTACCATAGACTTTTGTCCCGCATCTCGCGTGAGAGTGCACACACTGCACCCGAGTCCCCTAGGCCTCCTAGACATAATCTAACGATTCCCTAGTCAAGTCCTAGCGATTCCAAAAGCTATTAGTACTGTACTTACCTGCTAGGAATTTCGCATTCCACTTTCAGAGTATATGGTTTTCCGTGCCCCTCGGGCATTTGTATATACTGTGCTAACTTAAGTATTTTTGTAAGAGTTTTGGTTTGTGCTTAGTACCCTGTCCTCATAAAGAGTACAGGGCTGTTGTGATCTTTAAATAAATAACTGTTTATTTTCATAACACTTGTGTGGTGTCCTTTCACTTGGTATTCAAGGGGTATATGTGTGGTAAACAGCTGGCTTAACGCGCCCTCTCGAGTCTTTAGCCTTAGACTGCTCGTATCCACGCTACTAGGATAGCTGGTCTATAAGGTTGACTTACAACCAATCATCAATAAGGGTTGCTGGACTGATACATAGTGTTCACTAGAATAGTGAGCACTGCATATCAGGCCACCTTCTCACAGTCCACTTGCCCTGAATTGTATGGTTTAAGAGATGGGCTCCCCAGTCGGTGAATGATGTGTCCGCTGTTAGCACTATCTGTGGAATTGGCTCTAGGAACGGCCGCCCTTTATAAAGGTTTTGTATGTTCCATCACGGCAGAGAGTGATGTGTGCGGCTGTCCAACAACACCAGATCTGTAAGATGACCTTGAGCTGATTCCACCGACGGACTAAGCATTCTTGTAAGGGGGGCATCTGAAGTCTTGCGTGAGGTACTATGAAAATGCAAGAAGCCATCATTCCTATGAGCTGCATAAACACTCAAGCTGGAAGGTAGTGTTGTGGTTGAAATTGTGTGATGAGGGTTGCATAATTGCTATCCTGGGTGGAGTGGGGTTTGCTAGAGCTTTTGAAGTGTCTATAGTGGCCCCTAGATACTGATGTAGGTAGGAAGGCTGTAGGTGTGACTTGGTGTAGTTGATTGTGAACCCCAAGTGGTGTAGCAGTAGAATTGTTTGGCGAGTGTAATGAACACACGGACTGTGTGACTTGGCTTTTATTAGCCAGTCGTCCAGATATGGAAACACATTGAGTTGCTGTCCTCGCAAGTGTGCAGCTACCACCGCAAGACACATGTGAAGACCCTGGGTGCTGTGGTTACCCCAAATGGGAGAACCTTGAACTGATAGTGCTGGCCGTCCACTGTGAATCTTAGATAATTCCTGTGAGCAGGGTGTATGGCAATATGGAAGTAGGCGTCCTTGAGATGTATTGTTGCAAGGAAGTCGCCTTGTTGAAGCAGTGGAAGTACTTGTTGAACAGTGATCATATGAAAGTGATCGGATTGTATGTAGAATTTGAGAGTTCTGAGGTCCAGTATTGGTCTGAGAGTACCGTCCTTTTTGAGGATTAGGAAATATAAGGAGTAAACTCCCGTCCCTTGATGCTCTAGGCAAATTGGTTCTATTGCATGCTTTTGAAGCAGTGAGAGAAGTTCCTGTTTGAGGAGCGTTAGATGTTCTGTGGACATTGGACGCTGTTTGGGTGGTATGTTGGGGGGAGTTGCAGTATGTTCCAGGCAATAACCATACTGGATAATTTGTCTCACTCACTTGTCTGTAGTGATGGAATTCCAGACAGGTAGGAACTGTGAGAATCTCCCTCCGACCAGAGTGGAATGGACTGGAGGCAGTGGAGGGAAGGCACTGTTTGTTAGTGGGGGAGGTGTGAGTATTGTTACCTCAACCTCTCCCTTTGTTGTTATTTTCCCTGTACCCACCTCTGAAATATCCCTTTTTGGGGTATGTTTGTGTGGGACTTTTGTAGGAGGAGGAAGCAGTATCTGTATTGATGTTTTAGGATAAACCCCTATTAAAGAGGCGACGAAAGGAGCCTCGCGTAGACGGAGACTGTAATGCACCAATAGATTTTGCAGTCTCAGTGTCTTTTTTCATTTTCTCCAATGTTGTGTCTACAGATGGGCCAACAAGTTGTTTCTGATTGAACGGCTGATTAAGGATAGTAGTTTGCACGTCTTGTTTGAAGCCAGAAATGTGCAACCATGCATGTCTTCGCAGTAACACACTAGTGTTGATTGATCTAGATGCAGTGTCTGTTGCATCGAGGGCACATTTAATGGATGCGTTTGTTATTAACTTGCCCTCCTGAATCAAATCATCGGCTTTAGCCTTGTATAGGTCAGGCAAATGCTGCATTAGGCTCTCAAGCTCGTCGTAGTGAGCCCTATCGTATCTGGCAAATAATGCTTGTGCATTAGCTATCCTCCAGTGATTAGCTGCTTGGGAGGAAACTCGTTTGCCGGAGGCGTCTAGCAGTTTTGACTCTGTCTGGAGGTGGGACATCACCAGAGGATTGGGAGTTGGCCCGCTTTCTAGCATTGGCCACTACTAGGGAATCTAAGGGGAGTTGACCTTTAATGTAGGTGGGATCATTAGGGGCGGGTTTAGATTTTTTATCAATTGATTGAGAATCCTGGTCCTGACTGGGTCCTTGAAGATGTGTGGAGCATGTTTAATGACATCTTTAGGCATGGGTAATGTTTGTACTGTCCTTTGTAAAAGTGCAAAAGTGTCCACCAGGAAGTCCTCCTCTGTGGGGTCTGAATGCATTTGCACGCCATGGTACTGGGCAGCCCTATCAATGAGCTGACTAAAACCAATGTTGTCATCTGGGGGAGAAGGTCTGGTTGGGTATGCCTCTGGATCAGGAAGGTCTGGAGGAACTACAGGGTGACTGTAGTCATCCCATGTGTCCTGTGGTATGTCAGCATCATCATCAGGAGCATTGAAGGGGTCATTATTTCCACTACCACCCCCTAGGTCATCATCAACCTGTGGTGGCGAGTATGGAGGAAGTATAGGAGACTTTGGAGGAGAGAAAGGCTCAGTAGGAAGAACAGGAGAAGAGGGTCTAAATGGTGAAGCTGCACAGTCTTTGTCCTTCAGAGGCACCTCAGGAATGTGTGGGGTGTCGAATTTTCTTTTGTTCGAGGTGGTACTGATAACATGGCCTGTTTTAGGGTCCACATGTAGTGTTTTCTGTTTTGGATCGATGAGATCTGGTAGAAGAAGTTCCTCCTCGTTGGTGTGTGCTTTCGGCGCCAATTTTTGGGGTTCGGGACGTGGTTTGTGTGGGGCCTTTAAAGGGTTTATGTCTTTTGGCTTTGCTGTCCAATCAGATATGTTTTTCGGATCCAAAGGTTTTCGAGGTGTCTTCCGTTCCGAGGCCTTTTGGTTTTTCGGTGCCGAAGTACTTGGCACAGAGGTCATTTTAGCAACGGCAGGACATGTTCCTTGCTTTCGGTACCAACTGTGCTTTTGGGGCACTGAAGTGCGGCTTGCTCGGTCCAGAGCCGCCGGAAGGCTTTTCTTTTGTCTTCGGAGCCGGAGCCGGGGCGGGGCTTCCAAAGTGTTCTATCAGTCTCGACTAAGGCCTTCAGGCAAAGCTTTACCCGGAACCTTCTTTTTGGGTGGGGTAGGGTCAGGGGCAGTTGTACTCACTCGTTGATCTGGAGTGATGTGGTCATAAGAGTCATCTTCATCAGCCTCGGATACAACCTAGAGCTCTGCTCAATCCTCTGCCTCTGGGATGTCGGGACTTCATTGAAGATATCTTCTGGCATCTGTGCTGATCGTTGCCGCCATGACGTGTCATCAAGCCCGGCGATCACGGATAGCTTTCTTGGATCAAAAAGAGGCGAAGGTCTGGCAATGTTTTCTTCATGTTCAGGCGAGCGACAAAGGTTGCAGACCTTGTGATGGTCGCTGTGTGGAAATTTAGCTCCACACTGGGGGCATTTTTTAAATGGAGTCCTTTTCATTAGCCATAGGCCCGAATGGCGTTGATAGGCCAGTGGCCCGCGTCGACGACTGTAACCGGGGTATTCTTGAGTTATCGCGTCGAGGCACGCGATCAAAACAATACTGTAGATTTGTGATGTTTTGCACATCAAAGAGGTTTGGAAACATGGTATCGTACCGGAGAGCTGAAGTTACATCCGCACCCGATGGCGCAAACCAAATCTAAGGATGGAGTCGATGCCCATGCGCACTATCGTCCAAGGTAGGAGTCACCTATCTCGTGACTACAAAGACGTCTTCCAAGGCAACAACAAAGTGCAAGCATACGAGCCCAACACCAGATGGCGATATACACAAAAGTATGAACTCTGCAACTCATATGGCACGAACATTGGCTTTTTAAAGATTAATGTAGGTCAGCAGTTGAGCCAAACCCACATTTTCAGTTCTCACAGCTGGAAGATAAGGAGATTTTTTAGCGCTGTGATATCCCTTCTAGATGAGTATTTGCGCTTTCTAAAGAAAATAAATAAAATAAGGATCAGATTGCATTTGCCCTGACATAGGGTTTACAAATAGGGTGTAACAATCCCACTGATTTTATAATACTGGTCTGAAAACATTCTTTATTTCAAATATCGGGCATTCTGATTGATGCTGAGCTAGCAATAGTTTCACTAGAACAGTTTTCAAACTTAAGTGGTGCAAGAATAAATCCTGGTCTTGGCTCAATTACTTGGCAAAAGGTGAAAAAAATGTTGATTACTAAGTAGAGTAGCCTCTATTGTACTGCAACTTGTACCTTCCTCACCCTTAAATTGTAAAGCGCTCTGATATACTTCGGGATCATGTTCGCGCTATATAAAACGTTCTAAATAAAATAAATAAACAAATAATTTATATCCAGATTTGCAGCCCTCAAAAACTCACTAAGTGCATCCAGTGGGCCTTCCGTGGGTTACATAGCAGGGTGGATCAACATTTGCAACTTGATAAGCGCTCCATGAGTAAAGCGTTGAAAAATATTTTCCACACGTGAATAAGGTATTAAACATTTCTCTTTTCACAAAGCAATCTCTGGAAAAAGGTTGCAATCAATCAGACATTTATAGAGCGCTCTACTTACCCGGAGGGTCTCAAGGCGCTGGGGGGGGGGGGGGGGGGGGGGGGGGGGGGGGGGGATGGGTGCTGCTACTGCCCGAACAGCCAGGTCTTGAGCTTCTTCCTGAAGGCGAGGTGGTCTTGGGTCAGGCGCAGGTCGGTCGGGAGGGAGTTCCAGGTCTTGGCGGCCAGGTAGGAGAAGGACCTTCCTCCTGTTGTCGTTCTTCGGATGCGGGGGACGGCGGCGAGGGCGTGACTGGCTGATCGGAGGTGTCGTTTGGGAGCGTAGAAGTTGATGCGGTTGTTGAGGTAGCTCGGGCCTTGATCGTGGAGAGCTTTGTGTGCGTGGGTAAGGAGACGGAAGGTGATTCTCTTGTTGACCGGGAGCCAGTGCAGGTCTCTTAGGTGTCCAGAGATGTGGCTGTGTCGTGGGATGTCGAGGATGAGTCTGGCTGAGGCGTTCTGGATCAGTTGGAGTCTCTTCTGGAGCTTGGCGGTGGTTCCGGCGTAGAGGGCGTTGCCGTAGTCCAGTCGGCTGGTGACGAGGGCCTGGGTGACAGTCTTCCTGGTCTCGGTGGGGATCCACCGGAAGATCTTCCGTAGCATGCGCAGGGTGTTGAAGCATGACGAGGAGACGGCGTTGACTTGCTTGGTCATGGAGAGGGAGGAGTCCAGGATGAAGCCCAGGTTGCGTGCGTGGTCTGTCGGTTTGGGTGCGGTGCCCAGGGCGGGGGGCCACCAGGAGTCATCCCAGGCGGAGGGCGAGGATCCCAGGATGAGGACTTCCGTCTTGTCCGAGTTCAGCTTCAGGCGGCTGGTCGACATCCACTCGGCTACCTCTTTCATTCCTTCGTGAAGGTTGGCTCTGGCGGCGGTGGGGTCGTTAGTCAGGGAGAGGATCAGCTGGGTATCGTCGGCGTAGGAGATGATGTTGAGGTTGTGTTGGCGTGCGATGGCCGCGAGGGGGCTCATGTAGATGTTGAAGAGGGTTGGGCTCAGCGAGGATCCTTGAGGGACGCCGCAGATGACTTCGGTGGCCTCTGACTTGTACGGTGGTAGACGGACTCTCTGTGTTCTTCCGTCGAGGAAGGAGATGATCCATCCCAGCGCCTTCTCCTGGATTCCGACGTTGCTGAGGCGCTGCACTAGGGTGCGGTGGCAGACGGTGTCGAAGGCCGCGGAGAGGTCTAGTAGGATGAGGGCCGCTGTTTCTCCGTTGTCCATCAGGGTTCGGATGTCATCGGTGGCAGCGATGAGGGCGGTCTCGGTGCTGTGGTTGGCTCGGAAGCCAGACTGTGAGGGGTCGAGGGATCCGTTCGTCTCGAGGAAGGCGGCCAGTTGCTTGTTGACGGTCTTCTCGATGACTTTGGCTGGGAACGGGAGCAGCGAGATGGGGCGGTAATTCTTGAGTTCGGTGGGGTCCGCTTTTGGTTTCTTGAGTAGAGCGCCGAGTTCGGCATGCTTCCAGCTCTCAGGGAAGGTGGCGGTGGTGAAGGAGGTGTTGATGATGTCCCGCAGGTGGGGTGCGATGACGGCGTCGGCCTTGTTGAAGACGTGGTGAGGGCAGGGGTCGGTCGGAGATCCGGAGTGGATGGAGTTCATCACGCGGACGGTTTCTTCGGGGCAGATCGGAGTCCAGGCGCGGAGGGTGATGGTGGGGGGCGGTGGTTCGGTCGAGTTGGACGTGGCGTTCGTCGGTTGGGTGTTGAAGCTGTTGTGTATGTATGCAAAAGCAGCTGGCAGAGCTGCTGTAGTTTATAAATCCATTGGAACTTTCTATGTAAGTATATACCATTGAGAAACTATGTCACCCTTTAATTACATGAAGAAAAAAGCAACTGAGGATTATTTTACTTTAGTTGCAAATATCAACCTTGATACTATGTTGCAGATGCAATCCAGGTGCCTATAGTGCCGTACCTTGATGAACAGACGTCCACTGCACAGATTCAGTGTGTTCCCCCCATCCGATTCGCGCACACATTCTATAGCAGAATCCACTCTCCAATGGGAGATGGAATGTCAGATATTCTCGCTGGCTGAAGGTAAGATTAGTATTCGAGTAGCAATTTGTAAAGGATGAAATTCAATACACTAAAATGTTTTGCAAAGTTAACAAAGTTGACATATTTAGCTGCACGTTTTCATTTGGCTAAACATAAATTAAGGCAGTCCTTACCTTACCCATGGTACTCGAAAGTAATGGGTAAAGGATCAAACTGTGTTAAGTCAATCTGCATAAATCAGACTCAGACCAATGAGTTATAGTGAAAATACTTACTTCAATTAAGTGAACAATGAAGTGCAAAGTAAATAACTTTTTGTAACCCTTTAACAAACATATTGATGCATGTTTACCTGCAGGTCATTTTGTGGATTCCAGTCAGAGTCAAAAATAATGCAAGTATCTGCTGCAGTCAAATTGATCCCCAGCCCTCCAGCTCTGGTACACAGAAGGAACACAAACCGATCGGAGTCCGGTTTACTAAAGCGATCTATAGCAGCCTGTCGCAGGTTTCCTCTGACTCTTCCATCAATTCTTTCATACAGATACCTGCATGGTGTAGAAACAAAGTTATCAGGAGAAACTACATTATAATCTTACCCCTAACAGTGGATCCTCTTAAGGTTTTGTGTTATTCCCTTAACCCCTTCCATGCTCATGACGAGCTCAGCTCGTCATGAGGCACACTGGAGCTGTGCTCGTGACAAGGTGAGCTCTTCATGAATAATGGGATCCTGCATTTCTCAGCACACCGCGGGAATTGCCTTAGCATTCAAGGTGTTAAATTAAGGTATTCTTAGTGCAAACAAGGCAACTAGCTTAAATAAAAAGAAATAATCTGACATTTCACAAATTAGCCTCTGAAATGAGGTGATCCAAAACTGACAAATAACATTAAAGAACGAAATAATGGAAATATTTCAAATCACTGAACAATGATTAATTACTGCTCTTCATGAATAATGGGATCCTGCATTTCTCAGCACACCGCGGGAATTGCCTTAGCATTCAAGGTGTTAAATGAAGGTATTCTTAGTGCAAACAAGGCAACTAGCTTAAATAAAAAGAAATAATCTGACATTTCTTAAATTAGCCTCTGAAATGAGGTGATCCAAAACTGACAAATAACATTAAAGAACGAAATAATGGAAATATTTCAAATCACTGAACAATGATTAATTACTGTAAATTACTGTAAAAATCGGTTTTCTGCATAGCACCTTGCCTAGAATGGCATGCTATTTAGCATTATTTCAAGACATCAGGTTAGAATTCTGAAACATTTCATTATCTCTGTATGTAACCTCTCTCTGTTACTTATGGGATACTTTACGAACTGCCATACAAACATCACGTAGGCTTTTAGACCCTCTGTTGAACACTTTAGCTACAATCCTTGATTCAGGGCAGTAACAGTAAAAGTGTCAAACTGGAAAAGTAGAGAAGGTAAATCTACTGAATTGCGACTGTTAAAGAGAAGGTTAGATTTGTGTTACCAGAATGAAAATGCTACAGAAATGATAAAATGGCCCTCTAGCATTATTTTAAGACAGCAACAAAGAACAAGCTACTTACCTTTGGTAACAATGTATCTGGTAGAGACATATTAGTTGTAAATTCTTTACCTTACAATTTCCCCCAGGAGTCCATCTGGATCCGGGAGACTTTTAAGTAGCAGTACCCCTGTATGTCTATAGGTGGCATTGGTCAGCTCCGCGTCAGTCGCCAGAATCTTGGGTCCTGGAATGGGCAGCAGGTCCTATATAGATGCCGCCCATGCTGCGATCAGTTCTTAGCACTACTTTCGATGCTAGCAGCACAGAGCCATGAAAGACACCGAGACACTGACCACTGGGATCGTCCAAGCAAGGGCCCTGTAGAGAAGCCCCTATCACATCTGTACCAATGGTAAGTAATTTGTTACTCTGATAGAGACTATTAGTTGTTAGCTAAGAATAGATACCCAGCAATACCATTCCCGGAGGAGGGTCTGAGAACCAAGATCCCACCAGAAGTTCTGGAGGACACAAAAGGCAAAGTCTGGTAAACATGTGCAGGGATACCCACTTCTCTGCCTGACAGATATCAAGGAGTGGGACTTTGTGTGCTAACACAGTTGTTGCCACAGTAGCTCTAGTGGAGTGAGGACGCAACCCCACAAGAGTTTCCCTTTTCAACCAATGCATAGCATATTTTAATGCAGAGGACAACCCATCAAGAGATGATCCCTTTTTACTTAGCCTGTCCTTTTTTTGGTGCCCTCATAACTCCTAAGTGCTCCGATTTGCGAGACATTCCGACGCAGCGCCCTATACTTAAGGGAAGGACACGTTCCTAGAGAAGTACCGGGGTTATATATGCCAACCGGTTTCTGCTAAGATGGATTACCCTTTCCAGACAGCGATTTAGACTCTCCTCTCCTTACCACCACACCGTATATGATACAGGTGGTTTTGGAGCAAGGTGTTTGCACTCAAGTTAACTTGATAGAGGGCCGCCACAATACGATAGGGGTCTCTCCTATCCTGTTACTCTTCGCCAGGATAGGCTCGTGCAGACCGCCCGCTGCGCCGTGTGAACCAAGGGTTGGACCTGTATACCCTGTATTCTGTTTTAACTTTCAACTTTTCAGACATGTACACACTTCTTTTGAGCCCTGAAGAAGTTCCGCAAGGGACGAAACGCGTTGGCTGAGGCCTTTTAAGATATTTGAATAAATAAAAAAGGATTTTTCTTGAAAACAAAGCTCTCTGGACCAGGGGTCTCCAACCTTTTCTGTAGTGAGAGCTACTTCTGATCAGTGAAAATCATCGTGAGCCACCAAAGGCCAAGCAACTCGCGCATTTTTCGGAGACACCTCCAACGACTTGCTTCATTGTCTCTAAGCGTAATTTCTTTGTGGCCCATACTGTGGTTTGAACAAAATACACATAGATAGACCTATAGAGCTGTTCAAAGCTGTCAGCAGACTGAAAATCATAACATAATCAACTTAATATCTGTCTCACACCTCATTCACCACACTGCTTCCTTAAAATAAAATGTCAAATCCGACCACACCTCGTGCACGCACACACACACTCCAAATCACTACTGCACTCACCAGCCTGCTTTCCTGCTGCCTGCATAGGCCATGAGTTTCTGAATCAGTGTAATAATAGAGTCCTTCATTTAACATTCGTCTAAGTAGCACCTCAAGAACCAAGCTATATAGAGAGAACATCAATGGGAACAAAGTACATGGGTAAAATCAGGAAAGGACTAATGAGCCTCGTTCAGAAAAATCCCACACTAAAAGAAATGTGATCATCTCAGCCACTAAAATTGTAAAGTGCCTGTATTAAATGCATGCCAATAAAAGTACTTAACAAATCAATTTGTTTGGCGTAGCTGTGGTGCAGCAAAACACAGCTCCATGTCACACGAGCAGAGTTGCCTTGCCACAAAGAAAGAGCATGGGAGACAGGGAGACTGAAAGTGACAGGACAGATAAGCATGGGCCTGTTTTGGGAGGATCGGGTCAATACATGTAAAGCGCTTTGATTTCAACAACGGCTGCCACTGCGCTTTAAAACTGAAAGAAGATATAATAAGGCAGAGAGGCAGCCGATGTTAAAATCAAAGGGACTTGCATGCACTGAGCTGCTTTCACTGATTACAACACGAAGGCAAATTTAAAGCGTGCTGTATCCAGTGAAAGCAGTTTAGTGCAGGTAAGAATCTTTAACTTTAACATTGCCGGTCACATAGAAGGCAGATATAAAGCATGGTGCCAGCCGAGGTTAAAATCGAAGCACCTTACATGCACTGAGCCTCTTTAATCTGTAGTAACCACACTTTAAATCTGGTAAAGCACGGTGACAACCAACTTTAAATCAAAGGGCCTTGCAGGCACTGAGCCGCTTTCACTAACTGCAGATACAAAGCGTGGTCAGAGAAAATGGCTCAGGGCACACAAGGCCCTTTGATTTTAACATTTTCCCCACTGCTGTTTACTGAGTTTTATGATGCAGAAAAATCAACCTGTGTAGATTTTATTTTATCATTTTTTTATTCAGATTTTCAAAGTTTAACACGCAGCACCTGCCAGTATCCCATAACATGTACATACAGTAGTGAGAACATAATAGAAATAGTTGGGGAAAGTGGCAACCCTTGCTGAATGTTTAACTTTCTCCATCTAAATCAGAAGCCTTCGTTCTGCTGCAAAGTTACTAAGCTCAGTTCCCTCTTCAGTGGACCCAGTTATATTGGACGTGATCTTCGTTAACTTGGACCCTGTCTCTGGTACATTCTTCCACAACATATCAAAAGCATTCAGTCTTTTTAGAAAAGTTGTGACAACGTACCCCCCTATGCTGAACATTGGTTCGTTTTAGTTATGCTTATCTCTGAAGACACCCCTAGAAGACTCCCTTAACGGAGCCACCTGAATGCCTGGGCTGGATGTCGGTTGGAGTAAAAGAGGTTCAGGTCACGATAAAGGGGCAGTGGTGGATTTCTTTGGGATGCCAGTGCACGAAGGGCAGGAGAAGGCATATGTCGGGATTGAGAGAGAAATGCATTTGGGCCGTAGCACTTCAGAAGCAGAGTGTGCAGTAGGTCAGTATTGAAATTTGTAGTTGTTTATTGTTGTGTTGGAACAGGAATCGCCGACAATGTTTCATGCTGCATTCAGCTGCAGTAACACAGACTTTGACCTGGGGTGTGTTTCAGTGCTGCAAATGCTTTTTTTCCTTTTTTTGCAACAACGGAGCTGGTTTACAAATAAACTGTGCTTTAAATCTAGTAAAGCACAGTGGCAACTAGCATTAAAATGAAGGGGTCTTATGTGCACTGAAATGCTTTCGCTGACTGCAGGTTACTCGAGATGTAAAAGTGCACAGAAGGCTTTTTGATTTTAATGTCGGCTTCTACCGCGTTTTACTGTGGAAGGCAGATATCACTTGCGGTGCCAGCTGATACTAAAAAGACCCTTGCTCATTGCACCATCAGGATTCAAGCAAACCGGGCCGAAGACGGCTGTAATGCCAGAAACCGGTCCCCGGGAGCTTGTTTCCTTCCCAGTGTAAGAATTGGCTTTTGTAGTTTGGTTTGCCCTGTTCCCATCATGCACTGGGACAGGAACAGACTAATTTGCATACAGCCAGGTTCCGAAACTGGGATGGTGCAGTGAGCTAAAAAACGGTGTTGGATCTAGCCCTGATCTCTTGACTGGGTGAGAGCTTTCTGCTTAATTCAGAGACTCTGTCCCTCACCACCCCTTGTTGTAAATATGATACTAAAAACAAAGCACCTTGCATGCGTGGGGCCGATTCACTAAATATGCGGCTATGAAACGAGGAGTTCACTTACCAATCCGCTGCTCTGCTCGTCATAGGAGGATAAAAAGGCAGATTTCAAATGACGCAGCAAGCCTGGACAAGGCAGGCAGTGTGGTTTCCGCTTTTGCTAGACAGGAAGAACGTCATGTTCTTCGGCTTGCCCCGCCCCAGCTAAGCTCAGCTCAGCCAATCTGAGCAGCTATTTTGAGTTAGGGCGGGCAAACACGGTAAAAAGGCAAAAAAACCTACAAAGACAGTGAAGGGCAAATAAATTAATCCTGAAGCTCCGAAAGAAAACATTTATTAGATGCCAGTGCGAGCTACTCCCAGGGGGTCAGCGAGCTACCGGTAGCTCGCGATCGACTGGTTGGAGACCCCTGCTCTGGACTGATTCTTGGTGCACCGTCTCTTTTCCGAAAAATCTGATGCAACTTGACTAGATGTGCTTTGGGTTCCTGCAAATCATGTGGCCAGGACCTGGGTTCTTTACCAAAACTGTACCTTTGGACCCACAATTGGCACATCTCTGGCCACAGGTAAATGCCTTGTAAAAGGTACCATGGCTAACAAGGGCACTGACCAGGGAAGGCTTATAAGGGCTGCAGCACCTATTATGCCACCCTTTGAGGCCATGAACATAAACACCCACACACTGTCATTGCAGGCAGCGTGTTTTGGTGCAAAGAGAAGTGAAAAGTTGACATGGCACACATTGCAGTATGCCATGCCTGCAACCCACTGTCTGGGGACTAGGTAAGTCCCCCCTCTAGTAGAATGCACAAGCCAACAGGTGAAGGTACAGTGGCATGAGCCCTGTACCCATACAGTGTCTACGTCCCTTCTTAAATAATGTTAAATGCACTAAAGCCATGAAGAGTATATGGTCTGGGAGTTGGTCATTAGATACTCCACAGCTCCATAATGGCTTTACTGAAACCCATGAAGTTTGGTAGAAAACTTTTCAGCACATTAAACCCACACTGATGCTAGTGTGAGAGTTAATGTAAAATTCACTCAGAGGGCCTCTTTGATATGGCCCCTGAAAAACGACCAGCTCTGGCGTGGTCCCTGTATGGATACCCACAATATGCCACCACCAGAGAGGTTTCTGGACCCCAGAGTAGAGGGCCTCCATTTTCTGGGTCCAGAAACAAAGCCCTTCTTGGGCAGAGGTGTCATGCCTCCTCCCCCAAAAAGGGCCGAGTCAAGGTAGGGGAAGCTTCAAAGGCCTGATGGCTTCGTAAGCTGTCCCTACCTTGTGATGCCAAACGGAGAATCGGCGTGAAAACCAAGTTAGGAGAGGTGTGCCCACCTTTGCCAACCCTAAGGTTAGGGAGGCGAAGCGAAGTACATATTTCAGTCCCCTCCATCTTGAAGATAAGGGAACTCAGCCAATAAGGGAGAGCTCCATGCCCCCCCTCCCACTGGAGGGTGGCATAATAGGAGGTGTACCGACCAAGGAATAAACGCATTGGTCCCAACCTGCACATCCCTTTAACACCAATAAATTTAGTATTTAAGGACAACCCTAAACCTTGCCTCCTCAGATTTGAGGAAGAAAGAAGAACCGAAGAGCTGTGCTGACCCAACAAGAAGAGGACACAAACTGCTTTGGCCCGTTTCAACTCCAACCTGCCTACAGCAGAAACTCCAACAAACAAGTTACATACCTTTGGCTACAATATATCGGTAAGAGACCTATATTAGTTCTAGATTCCTTAACTTAGAATTAGCCCCAGGTGTCAGACTAGAACCAGAAAATTTTGTCTGAATAGTACCCTTGCGAGTCAGTAGGAGGCGTCGTCGACCGCTGTATTTACTTAGATGCCGCCTATGCGCGCTAACGTCAGTTCTTTTACACGACATTGCACGCCAGAAGCGCAAAGCCATGTAAGACACTGACCACTGGTGCACAAAACTAGAGCCCTGAAAGGAAGTCCCTTACTCTAGAAGTCAGTTTGTAAAACGGGGAGGATAGGTGGGGCGGTAAGGAATCCATAATCAATACATGGCTCTTACAGATATATCGTTACCGAAGTTAAGTAACTTGTTCATCTGAAAGACTTTTAGTTATAGATTACTTACTTTAGAATAGATACCCCGGCAATACCTACCCTGGAGGTGGGTCTGCAAACTAAGTTCACACCAAAAAGTCCTGGAGAAATGAACTGCCAAAGTAGCCGTCTCTCCGGACTTGACTATCCAGGCAGTAATGTTTAGAGAGCGTGTGCAGAGATGACCAAGGAGTAAGAGATCTTAATGCAAAGGACGACCCATCAAGAGAAGGTCCGTTTTTGCCTGGCCCGACCATACTTGGCACCAACATAACGAACAAAGTGTTGATCGTCCACCCGGAATTGTTTTGTGCGATACAAATAAAATGATAACGCACATTTTGGATCCAGACGGTGGAGTCTCGCCTCCTCCTTGGAAGGATACAGGGCGAGAAGAAAGTGGGCAAAGTGAAGTTTTGTCCAATGTGGAAAGAGGTAACCACTTTGGGGGAAAAAAGAAGGTCTAGTTCGAAGACAACCATGTCTGGATGGACAGCAAGGAAAGGAGGTTTAGAGGATAGAGCTTGAAGCTCACGCACCCTGCAAGCATAAGTGAAGGCAATCAGAAAGGCAGTCTTTTAGGTCAAAAGTCTATGAGGACAATTATGTAGTGGCTCGAAAGGAGCACACAAAGTAAGTTAAGACCAGATTCAAGTGACCACCGGGGCATTTCGAAAGGAATAGGGGGAAAGAGGTGAGCAATGCTCTTAAGAAACCTATTTACAATAGGGAACTTGAAAAGAGAAGGCTGATCAGGAAGGGGAAGAAAGGCTGAAATGGCCGAAAGACAGCCTTTAAGGGTGTTCAGAGCAGATCCCAGCTGGGCAAAAGAACTAATGAAGAGAAGAACCTCAGAAAGAGGGACAGAAAGGGGATCCACAGCATTTGCTGTGCACCATGTCATAAATTTGTTCCAACTAGAGGCGTTATACCGTTTTAGTGGATGGACACCAGGCTGCTAAGATAATATTACAGACTTCAGGAGGAAGGTCAAAAGCTGTCAACTGGTGCTGCTCAATCTCCACGCAAGGAGGTGGAATGCTGGAAAGATTCGGGTGGAGGACCATCCCCTGCTGCTGCGACGGAATATCTTACCAAAGCGGCAGTCTGATCGAGGGTCAATGGTCATGTTCTAGAGCTCGGGATACCAGACTCTTCGTGCCCAGTCATGAGCAACAAGAATGACTTTGGCCCGGTCACGCTTGATCTTCAGCACTCTGGGCATAAGCGGTATAGGCGGAAAGGCGTATAGAAGACCGCAACTCCACTCGCAACGAAAAGCGTAGCCAAGCGAATGCAGCCTTGGAAATTCCAACGTGCAGAACTGCTGATATTGCATGTTCTCGTGGGTGGCAAATAGATCTAACCAAGACTCTCCCCGCTGCTGAAAGAGACCTTGCACCACCTCAGAGTGAAGACGCCATTCATGATCATGCACCTGCAGCTGTGTTTGTCCACCCTGATTTTCAGAGAACCTGCCAGGTGGTGAACCACCAGACACATGCCCTGATGTTCCAGCAACGTCCAAAGGCGAAGAGCATCTTGACACAGGGTCCACAACCCCACCCTGCCCCTATTTGTTGCAGTACCACATGGCGGTAGTGCTGTCCGTGAACACCTGCACAACCCACCCAGTCCGAGCTGGGTGTCGTCAGTGTTGGAGATGATGTTGAGGTCGTGATGGCGAGCCACTAGTGCGAAGGGGGCCATGTAGACTATGAACGCCGCAGATGATGTCGGTGGCGAGGCGGACGCTCTGGGTTCTGCGGTGAGGAAGGACGTGGTCCAGTCAAGGGCCTTCTCTTGGATTCCGGTTTCAAGCGTGTCTTTAGAGTGCGATGGCAGACCGTTTTGAAGGCGGCTGACAGGTCTAGAAGGATGAGGGCTGATGTTTCGCTGTTGTCTAGTTGGCGCCTGATGTAGTCTGTGGCGGCGATGAGGGGCTGTCCCGGTTCTGTGGTTTCGTCTGAATCCGGACTGGGACGGGTCCAAGATGATGTTGTCTTCCAAGGGGTGGGTCAGTTGTATGTTGGCGATTTTCTCGATTACTTTTGCCGGGAATGGGAGCAGGGAGATGGGCCGGAAGTTCTTGAGTTCCTTGGGGTCTGCTTTGGGCTTCTTGAGGAGGGCGTTGATTTTGGCGTGCTTCCAGCTTTCCGGGAATGTCGCTGTTTCGAAGGAGATGTTGATGACCTTCCGTAGTTGGGGTGCAATGGATGCATCTGCTTTGTTGAATATCCTGAGTGGATGGAGTTCATGACCTTGCGCGTCTCGTCGTCATTGACGTTGGACCAGGAGTCAGGCGGTTGGCGCTGGTGGTGTTTACAGGAAAGGTGGAGTTCACAGGGGAGGTGGAGTCTGGCGTACTCGGGCGGTCGTGGTGTTGAAGCTGTCGTGGATGTCAGCGATCTTACAGGGGTAGAAGATGGCTAGTGAGTCGCACTAGTTCTTGTGAAGGCGGGATGTCATTGGCGCTGGCGCTGGGGTTGGAGAGTTCCTTTACGATGCTGAAGAGTTCTTTGCTGTTGTGTGCGTTGTTATCCAAGGGGTCTTTGAAGGAGGATCTCTTGGCTAATCTGATGAGGTGGTGATGTCTGCGGGTAGCGTCCTTGTGGGCTGCGTGGTTGTCCGGTGTGCGTTCATGGTGCCATATCTTCTCCAGCTTTCGGCATGCGAGTTTGGAGGCCTGGAGCTCGTTGGTGAACCATGTGGCTCTCTTGCTGATGTGGCGGTTGGAGGATTTCTTGAGAGGGTGAGTGTGTTGGCGCAGTTGTCAATCCACTGTCTGAGGTTGCAGGCTGCAGCGTCAGAGTTGGTGGGGTCGGTTGGTGGGTTCTTGGCGAGGGAGGCGAGTAACTGGTCTTCGGTGACTTTGCTCCATCAGCGGCGAGGTAGCTGTTGGGTGCGATGGTGCGTGGTTGGTTTCTTGAAGGTGAAGTGGACGCAGCAGTGGTCAGTCCAGTGGAGTTCGGTGGTGTGATCGAAGGTGACGTGGTAGCCTGTCGAGAAGATGGGGTCAAGCATGTGGCCGGCGGTGTGGGTGGGTGTGGTGACGAGTTGTCGGAGGCCGAGGTTGGCGAGGTTGTCGATCAGGGTGGCGGAGTTGGCGTCGTCGTTATTCTCGAGGTGGAAGTTCAGGTCCCCGAGGAAGATGTAGTCCATGGAGGCGAGTGCGTGGGTGCTGGCGAGGTCGGGGATGCAGTCGCTGAACTGAGCCTGGGTGGTCTGTAGAGGAGTGTTCCTCTGAGAGTGGTGTTGGGGTTAGTGTGTATCCGGAAGTGCAAGTGTTCGGCGGTGTTGAGGGTGTCGTCTGCGTGGGTGGCAACTTTGAAGGTTGACTGGTGGATGATGGCTATTCCTCCTCTGATTCCGTTGGCGCGATCCCTGCGGGTGATCTTGTAGCCGTCCGGGATGGCTATGGCGATGTCTGGCGCCGAGGAGTCGTTCCACCAGGTCTCGGTCAGGAAGGCCACGTCTGGGGCGGAGGTGTCTAGCAGATCCCAGAGCTCGAAGGCGTGTTCGCGTGCGGAGCGTGTGTTGAGTATGAAGTGGAGGTGGTTGAGTATGAAGTGGAGGTGGTTGGGTCCAGTCCTTGGAGGTTTGGTGTTTCTGTCGAAGGTGAAGCTGCAGAAGGAGAAGGGTCCGTGGGTCCGTTTCAGGGTAGCCTGGAAGCAGGTGTGGTTTCGGCCGGCGTTGAGTGCGTGGATGGTGCTGGCCTCGTAGTGGATTCTGGTGTTGTGGCGTTCGAGGGGTCCAGGGGTTCGGGCACTGGCCGCGGTCCAGGCGCAGACGGGCTTGCCTTTGGTGCGCCAGCGGGGCGGCCGCTTCTCAGCCTGCATATGAGGAGGCTTGGGAGGGAGGAGCAGCTGGGAGGCGGGGAGGCCAATGGGTGTGCTGGGGGGGCAGGCCGCAGAGAGGCAGCGGCGGGAAGGCCAGGTCGGGAGCGGGGGGGGGGGGGGGCGGGGGGAAAGACGAAAGGCAACAGGGGCACAGGAATCGGCAATCCGGTCAACAGGTGGTGAGTGGTGGTGTGGGAGCGACCTGCCTGCGAGCAGGGTCAAAGTGTGTTATTTCTTCCTAGCCTGGATGTACACCGGTCCTGCATATGCCTTGCTTCTCTTCTTTCTTGTAATCTTGCAGAATTTCAATTGGAGCTGTCACGGAGTAAAACAGCCTTGCCAAGAATAGAACGAGTGGGTGGTGCATTTGAAAGGGAGAGAAAGGTGTGGAATGTATTCTTTGGTCTTGAAGTATTGTGTTGTGGGCAGTGATGCACACATGTGCTCCGTGTTGTATGAGAATTATGAAGCTCTTACTATTGACTTTGACAAGGCCTTATGTCATCTTGTTTTCTGACTTGCCGCAGCTTTTCTGCGTGCACAGCAGCACTTGCAAGACTATTGGCTTGGACAGGCTTGCAATTTGCTTGGGTTATTCACGTTCAAGGTCTCTCTGTTTTTGTAAGGTATTGTGTAGTGTCGTTTCTATATTCCCAATAGACTCTGCGCATTGGAAATATATATCCTATAGATGTGATGTAGGACTTAAGTCGACTAGGTCTCTATCGAACATATTAGGCTTAATTGTGAGTGACAGCTAGCTCAGAGGTCACTAGAAACTTTCTTGAATACACAAGAAGGGATTCGTTTCTGACAACCGCATAAACATGACAACTTTGTTTCCCCAAGAATAAAACTGATCTTTAGAGTCGTGGAAACAATAGATAGATATTTCACTCAGTCAATCGTGCATGCTTCATTTCACCAGAGGTGCAGAGAAATAGAGAGACGGGCGTTTTCAATAAAAGTATTTATTGAACAGTCTTCTTTCTCATGCAGAAGGAATGAACTGCTACAATCGTAATACTGGCTGTAAAGTTTAATGCGTACAGCAAGAAGAGTATTATGAAATAATACTGTAAAAGCATGGTATGGTTTCTAAGCCATAAAATACATACATAAATAACAAAGACAAAGTACTCAACTGGTGCTTCTAAAATACGCCTACACCAATGTACTTAACCTAAGTCTAGAACGAGGGAAGAAGTAAGGAGGTGTAGCATAGGTTTAGTTTCTTTGCCAAGAATCTATCCAAGATTTCTCTTAGGGTCTAATCAGCTCGGACCTTGGTTTAGAATGAAGAAGGTCTGGTATCTCTGTCTCCGGACTCGATTTCCCAACACCCCCGCAAGGGGAGCTTGGAAACACTGGAGCTGGATTCTCAGCGAGAGAAAGGCAGCCTCTCTGTCAGTGCGTCAGCTGGAGGGTCGGCTTGTTTCGGCACTTGCTGTAGAGAGCTGCCTCGAGCAAATAGATAGTCGAACTGCTCCAAACCACTGTTTGCTAGGGCAAGTGTAGGCATTTTTATACTTGAAGGTGCCTGGATTGACGTACGGTCGGACATAATAACGTCACCAAAGAACGGTAGTTCTTTAAAAACGCCATGATTTCTAGGATAAATCAATATTCAAGAAAGGGGATGTCCCTGACTGCTGAAGCAGAGTTTTCCAAGAAATCACTGTGGCTTTTTAGAACTAGAGGAAGTAGCCATGCCTGTATTAGGACCGCATGGGCTATGTCTAAACATAGGTATGATTTCTATGCCTATATAAGGGTAATGTGAATTATACCTATATAAGGGCATGAATCGGGAAAATTACACTAGGGTCCTAAAACGTTATACAACAATTATTCAACTCTGGACATCAGGCGAAAACCCAGTAGAATGCTACCAGGCGTGGCGTCGCAGCACCGCAATCTTAGAAATCGCCCTGCCATAGGAGTCAGCGGTGTCCAACCCACACCGAATGGCGAACTTAGCCGCATCCTTGCCTTCAGCAATCGCCTGAGAAAGGATAGCCTGCACCTCCTCAGAACACGGAGGCAAAGGCTTCCAAAACTGCATGGGAGTAGCGGCCCAACAAGCAGGCAGTGTTCACCGACCGCAGCCCAAGGCTGACTGAAGAGAACAACCGCTTCCCAAACTGGTCGAGCCTCTTAGAGTCCTTATCTGGCAGGGCCATGGGAAAAGCACTCTGCGACGTCAAGTCTGAATGACCAAGCTTTCAGGAATAGGGAGAGTGGTCAAAAAAGCAGGGTCACCGGGCGCCGTTCGTGGCGTCTGGCGACGTTTCTATCCACCGGTGCTCCCGTGGCTGGCCTCGACCAAGTGCCCAAGAGGACCTCTTTAAGGGCATCTGTAAAGGGAAGCAACAGCTCCGATGAAGTAGACGTTGTCTGGAGCAACTCGGGGAGGAGGTTGGTCTTGAGGGCCACTGTGGTTAGCTCAAGGTTGAGGGCCTCAGCAGCCCGACGGCGCTGGGGCCAGAGCCAGCGGTGCATGATCCTCTGGCGCCAGGGTTGGTGCCGATGGCGCAGCCGCCGGGCCAGCAGGATCTGGACACGAGACCGTGGTGCCCGAAGGTGTGCCGGCGGGAGCCTGAGTCCTGTAAAGGCGGTCCATAGCAGCAAGTCACTCTTGCATCTTTTTGGGAGTCGCCGACGGACCCAGGTATGGCGGGTAGACCCTGGGACTCCCTGGCTCCAGAGGTGCAAGGCCCCTGTCCCCCTCGTCCGCTTTCGAGAAGAGACCGTGGGACATCGGAGTTATACAAACAAAATTGGTATCAAAGGAAACAATACAGAATACTTTAAATGAGTAGAGTACATTTAATTACTCTCTCAGTAATTACCATTGTTCATCATGAATATATCACAATCTTACATACAGAGAAGGCACTAGCGCCTATCAGCAGTGGAACTGAAAACACAAATCACAATTATTTGTACATTACAATATAACATAATAACCCTACACAAATTAGATATACAAGTGTCCCCCTCTATATTTCTAAGGGAACCACTCTGAGGAAATCTAACCAGTGCAACACTAAATAGCTATTCACTAGATAAGCCTAACTAATGTAGCAAACAACAATTCTAAACATTCAAAAACATTTTTGCAAAATTCCTCCACATACGTGTCGACGTGACCCAGTTTCAGCCTTATCTTCTTTGGCCTCTTCAGGACAGGTTTACATACATTAATGGAAAGGTCAGGCAGCAGACCCAATCTCTCCTACACAATGGAAATCCACTTATGTCCGTGAAAGGTAACTCCCTCTTTCTGGGGGAGCCCGTCCAGATTATTCAGAGTAGCCTTCCCCATTTACGACACCAATGCAATTAATGCAAACTTGGCGCTGGCAGACACAAAACAGCCTGGATTCCTCACTCTCTCCACTTCACGGTGGACACCGGAGACCGAACACGCTTCTTCGACTTCTTTGTGTGGCACCGCTTACCGGAATCGGAAGGTGAAGACTTGGAGTCAGAGGAGCGACGGTTCCGGTCCCGCGAGAGTTC
Organism: Lissotriton vulgaris; assembly: GCF_964263255.1. Classification (NCBI taxonomy): domain Eukaryota; kingdom Metazoa; phylum Chordata; class Amphibia; order Caudata; family Salamandridae; genus Lissotriton; species Lissotriton vulgaris. The sequence goes on along the minus strand of NC_141700.1, from coordinate 408,874,500 downwards.
CAGTGAACGGCCCGAGACATTGAGCGGCGACGTGACGAATGCTGGACCTCCAGCAACTTCCGCCGCCTCTCCCGCAAGGCCTTGAGGGCCATGGCACAACTGTCACGGTAGTCCCGGGAGTCGTGGTCGGTCTCCAGACAGTAGAGGCAAACATCGTTGGGGTCCGATACCGACATATTTTGGCGACAGGCCCCAAAAGACTTAAAGCCGGGCATCCCTACTTGCACCAGGAGAAGAGTGGAGAGACAAAAGTGTCAAAATAGTGGTCAAAAAGTGACCAAGGTACGTGCTCAATCCGGATCTGCGCTTACTGGCACGGAAAAAGAAAGAATGGACGTCAGCGTGCATGGTTGGCGCCTAAGTACTCTCCGTGACGTCATCTTGGCGCGGACGACGCAAATGATGGACGTGGCGCCGCAGGACGCCACCTACTGACACGCACCGGTACTGCTAAGCAAAACTTTCCAGATCCAGTCTGATGCCTGGGGATATTCTAAGGTAAGGAATCGATCACGAACGTGTCTCTTTCAGATAGACATCGAATATGCTACTTACCAGTATGCATCTGTTCTTGGCATGTAGGGCTGCTGACATTCATATCTGTGCATAGATCGCCGCCTAGTGTTGGGTCCGGATGATCGCACATTGTTGTCCTGGAAAAGTCTTCGAAGTATCACAAGATAGGTGGCTCCTCCCCTGGACTACAGTGCGCATGGGCATCGACTCCATCCCCAGATTGTTTTTAGCCATTGTGGCAAAGATGGAGTGTAACACCATGAGTGATGACCATGCTAAGAGTGATTCTGAGTGCTGCAGCCGCTACAGGTGCCGGGGAGGAGGGCGGGCGATATGAATGTCAGCAGCCCTACATGCCAAGAACAGATGCATACTGGTAAGTAGCATATTCGGTTCGAGGCATGTGGGCTGCTGAATTCATATCTGTGCAAAAAATATATAGCAGTCCCTCCATTAGCGGCGGCCGCCTGTGCCAGCTGCAGCAGTTTGAAAAAGTGTTTTTAGAACAGCCTGCCCTACAGCTGCCTGCTGTTTGGAGTGCACATCTACACAGTAGTGTTTTGTAAATGTGTGTTTGGTAGACCATGTGGCTGCTCTACATATGGCTTCTAAAGGAATATTTCCAAGAAAAGCCATGGAGGCCCCCAAATTTCGGGTGGAGTGGGCCCGTGAGGGGACCGTTAAAGTGTGCTTGGCTTTTTGATAACAAATTTGAATGCACTTAACGATCCACCTGGCTATACCTGCTTTGAAAATGGGGTTGCCTTTGTGTTGTGGCGAAAAGGCAACAAATAGTTGTTTTGTTTTCCGAAAATCTTTGGTCCTATCAATGTAGTACGTTAAGGCTCTCTTGACGTCTAGTGTGTGGAACATTCTCTCCGGCACAGACTCAGGATTTTAGAAGAACACAGGCAGTTCTATAGTCTGATTGATATGGAACTGTGAAAACACCTTAGGAAGAAACCTAGGGTTAGTGCGAAGCACCACCCTCTTGGAGTGATTTTGTATAAATGGCTCTTGGATAGTTAGTGCCTGGAGTTCACTAACGCGTCTCAGCGATGTAATCGCTATCAGGAAAGCCACTTTCCATGTGAAGAACTGAATCTCGCATGAAAGTAGAGGCTCAAAAGGTGGACTCATCAGTCTGGTGAGGACCACATTTAGGTTCCATTCAGGAGCCGGTTGGGTCCGCGGAGGAATGACTCGTTTGAGTCCTTCCAGAAAAGCTTTGATGGCAGGCACTCTGAAAAGTGAGAGATGCTGCCTGTTTTGTAGATAAGCTGCTATTGCGGACAAATGTATACGAATGGAAGCATAGGCCAGATTGCATTTGTATAGATGTAACAGATAACAAATGATGTTGTGAGTAGATGCATCTAGCGGGTTGACATTGTGGTCAGCACAATAAATGACGAACCGCTTCCATTTCGCCGCATAACATGCTCTGGTGGTGGGCTTCCTTGCCTCCCTTATGATATCCATACAGTCTGGAGGCAAGTTGAGGTAGCCAAATTCTAAGACCTCAGGAGCCAGATCGCCAGGTTGAGCTGTTGCGGATCTGGATGCTGAATGTCGCCATGGTTCTGCTTCAAAAGCCTGGGTGTGAGGTGCAGCCTTTGATGCGGTACCACGGATAGTTCTAGAAACGTGGTGTACCATGGTTGGCGTGCCCACGTCGGAGCAACCAGGATGAGTGTCATCCAGTGTTGCTTCAGCTTGCGTGCCACCAGGGGTATTAGAGGTGCTGGGGGAAAAGCGTACGCAAATATGCCTGACCAGTTCATCCATATCGCATTGCCCTGCGACTGTGGGTGTGGGAACCTGGCGGCAAAGCTTTGGCATTTGGCGTTTTCCTTTGTGGCGAACAGGTCTATCTCTGGATGACCCCACTGCTGGAAGTACGGGTGGAGTACTGATGGATGTATCTCCCACTCGTGCATTTGGTGGCTGTACCTGCTGAGCAGGTCCGCCATCTGATTCACTTTGCCTGGGAGGTGTTCCGCCATAAGAAAAATGTTCCTTTGAATGGCCCACTTCCACATGCTCTGAGCCAGATGAGACAACTGTGGAGAGTGTGTACCTCCCTGCTTCTTAATGTAGTACATGGCCGTCATGTTGTCCGTCCGGATCAACACGACCTTGTTGCACAGATGTACTTTGAATGCTTTCATTGCCATGAAGATAGCCATCAGTTCTAGAAGGTTGATGTGCATCTTCTTTTGCTGCGTTGTCCATAGTCCCTGCACTGTGTAGTGGAGTACATGAGCTCCACATCCCTGGAGAGATGCGTCCGTTGTCAGAATGATCTGTGGCACAGGCTCCTGGAACGGTCGTCCCCTGCAAAGGTTTTGTGGATTCCACCAATGCAGAGAGTTGTATGCACGACCGGTCACCAACACTAGGTCTTTCAACTGTCCGTGAGCCTGATTCCACTGACGTGCTAAGCACTCCTGAAGCGGATGCATATGTAGTCTCGCGTGCGGGACTATGAAGATGCAGGAGGCCATCATGCCTATCAACTGCATGAACACTCGTGCCGAGGCGAGTGTTGCGGTCTGGATTTTTGTATCAGCAATTGAATGCCGTTGATCCTCACTGAATTTGGCTGTGCTGTGGCTGCCAGAGTGTCTATTGTCGCGCCCAGATACTGTTGTACGTGGGCGGGCTGAAGGTTGGACTTTGGGTAATTCAGTGAGAATCCCAGATCGTGAAGAAGGTGAATAGTAAGGGACATGTGGGCGGCACACTGCTCGGCCGAATTTGCCTGGATAAGCCAGTCGTCCAGATAAGGGTAGACGTGAATATTCTGACTCCGTAGGAGTGCAGCCACTGTCGCCAGGCACTTTGTAAACACCCTGGGTGCCGTCGTCACACTGAAAGGGAGGACCTTGAATTGGTAATGCTGATTTTGAATGGTGAATCTGAGGTATTTTCTGTGTGACGGGTGTAGCGGAATATGAAAGTATGCATCCTTCAGATCTAATGATGCGAGGAAATCTCCCTGACTGAGCAACGGTAGGACCTGCTGCAATGTTAGCATGTGAAAGTGTTCTGACAGGATGTACTGGTTTAGGGGTCTGAGGTCCAGTATGGGTCTGAGGGACCCATCCATTTTTGGGATTAAGAAGTATAGTGAGTACACTCCTGTACCTATTTCTTCCACAGGCACGAGTTAGATTGCTCTTTTTTGCAGCATGACGAGTACCTCCTGCTGCAATAAGTGCAAATGCTCTGCGGACATAGGACGGTGTCTTGGGGGTATGTTGGGTGGAGTGGATGTTAACTCCAGACAATAACCGTACTGGATAAGCTTCCTGACCCACCTGTCTGTGGTGATGGATTTCCAGACTGGCAGGAACTTTTCCCTGATGCTTCTAGCACTTTAGATTCTTTGTCAGGGGGAGGAGCATCACCCGTTGTTTGCGAGTTCGCCCTCTTCCGGGCATTGGAAGCAACCAGAGAGTCCAACGGCAACTGTCCCTTAATGTAGGTAGGGTCCCCAGGCGCCGGTTTGTACTTCTTTTCAATTCTGGGGTTTATCACCCTGGCCCTTTTGTGGGCTCTTAAAATATGTCTCCAGCTTGTTTTAAGACACCCTTTAGCATTGGCAGAGTCTTGACAGTTCTCTCTGAGGTGGAAAAGGTGTCAAACAAAAAATCCACTTCAATAGGGTCAGCATGGAGCTGGACATCATGATTTTTGGCTGCCCTTTCAATAAGTGCATTAAACGCCGCCAAGTCTTCAGTAGGCGATGTTTTTACAGCATACACATGACTGTCCAGGGCAGTGTGTGGATCCCCTGGGTCAGCAGCGTCCGCCCAGGGTTCATTGTGATCTTCTGGATCAGTGGCCACAGGATAGCTGTTCTCCTCATTGTCACCTCCCCCTGTCTCCACATCCGAGTAAGTGGGCGAAACAGGAGCAGTGTCTTGGCCACGTGGAGATATAGGTTCGCCAAGAATGGGTGTTGTAGTAGAATCCTTCTTCTTTTTCAATGGGATTCTATATGACTCAATAGGCTGTTCCGGGGCGATCTTTTGTTTGTAAATTGAAAGTCTACCCGTGTCGGCATCGATGAATTGTTCAGACTGCTCTTCAAGCGAGGGTTGTCGATGCTTTGTGACCAGTATCACAGTTGTGGGCTTCGGCCCCGTGGACACCTTCTTGGACGCTTCGACGGCCATCTTCGGGGCCAAGGCCTTAGGTACCACTTTCGGCGGCAGCATGAACTGGATGGGCGCTGGCGACTTTTGAGGTTTACTGGCAGGCTTTGGAGGTTGAGTATCCTTTGGTCCGACAGCCGAAGCCTTTTCCTTAATTCGCTTGAGCGATTCCGAAACTTGCTTCGAGAAGGAGGCGGACGGCTGCGTCGACTCGACGGGTTCCTTCGAGCCACCGCCAGGCGTGGACTCGAGGTTCGTACCGCTCGTAGCCTTGTCTGGTCGACACGTAGGATCGAGAACCTTCTGAGCTCCGAGTCCTTTGTCTTTGTCGATGGTCTTCGGCGCCGATTTTTTCGGGTCGACGTCTTTGACCAGTTTTTTCGGTGTCCCAGTCTTCGGCTCGACACCCTTTAGCGACCTCACCAGGTCGATAACACCTTTTTGCTTCATCGGTGCCGATAGTTCAGAGGACTTCGAGCTGACCAAAGCAATACGCACTTTCGGTTTCGATTTCGCCTTTAGTGCTTTTGGTTGCGTAGACACCGAAGCTTTCTCTTTAGGTTTCGATTTGGCAACCCGTGGCTCCTTAGAAGTGTCCAAAGCCGGGCCCGAAGGCGAGGCTGTAGAACCTAGTGTAAGATCTTGGGTAAGGCCATGTGGCGATCCCTCGACCTGAGCCTTATTAAGTGTCCCGGCCCCAGTATCAGCGTTCAGGCCTAGCTCCTCGCTTGAGCTATCTTCCATGGCCCCAAAGGCCCCATTGTCGTCTCATACCTCGTCGACGACGTCTTCAGTATCAACCATTTCAATATCAGCGTCGTAGTTGGAGTCGATCTCCGATGCGGGATCAGACAGGTCCTCTCGAACCTCCCGCTCTGCTCCCTCATCGTTCCCGGCATCGAAGATGTTCACCGGGTCAGGTGCCATCTGCTGAGCTTCCTTGCGCGCTGCGCGTCGAAGTCGAATTGTCTTCTTGGAGCGGAAACGAGAACAAGCCATACAGCTGGCTTATTCGTGATCCGGCGACAGGCACTTGTTGCACACCGGGTGGACGTCGATGTGAGGATATTTTGAGTTACACACGGGATATCTCTTGAACGGGCTCCGTTCCATGATGGTTCGTTGATAAGGCCTCTGGCGTCGACCGTGCCTTCAGTGCTGAAAAGCCACGCGGCTCCTCTGGATGTCCGGCTCGGGAACTGAGCTGGAACAGAACTGGGCACCGATCGCAAGACAATACCGACGATATACTAAAGGCCTTTTGCCCAAAAAGAAAGTTTTTTATCGATTCCGAACTTGAGTTAACAAATATGCATCCGAACCCAATGGCGGAAAAAAACAATCTGGGGATGGAGTCGATGCCCATGCGCACTGTAGTCCAGGGGAGGAGCCACCTATCTTGTGATACTTCAAAGACTCTTCCAGGACAACAATGTGCGATCATCCGGACCCAACACTAGGCGGCGATCTATGCACAGATATGAATTCAGCAGCCCACATGCCTCGAACATTTGAATCTTAAGCATTTGACATCTGGGAAAATCTAGAGCATTGTGTAAAATAAAACCCCAAGCTTTATTCTAAAAGAGAGTCTTTGCATTTTGTAAAATAAAACCCTTTTCTAAAGGTGTTGTTTGTTTTGTGATTAAGTTTTGACTGCGCCGGGTGTTGCTATACAGTGTGGAAGATTATTATCTGATAGGCGCAATCAAAAGGACTTCAGAAAAGATGCCACTGGCGAAGACCGTAGAAGATGCCACTGGCGAAGACCATACAAGAGTCCAGTGGAATCCAAGGGTGGATTCTTGAAGACAAGAACCTGGAAGCAGAGGGGACAGAGTCTATGCCACTCGGAGGTGGCCAGGAGGCACAGAAGAGCAATGACGAAAGATGCTGGAGTGAAGATGGTGACATTATCGCTGCAGCTTTGAGGACCAGGCAATACTGAGGAGGACCAGCAGCGGTTCACGAGCTGCCCCACATCGGAAGTCGAGAACCAAGGGGTCGGTGTCCAGCAGCAGCACCAACAAGCCTTTCTAGCCGCAACAGATGTGGAAAACGACAAAGGAGCAACTTTGGGACCAGCAAGGTCCAAGGGACTCACCAAGTATAGGAGAGAGTCAGAGAAGGTCCTAAGCAAGCAGGGGAGCCCATTGAAGCAAGGTAAAACCCTCAGGTTGACCCACAGGATACAGGCACAACAGTCGCATGAGGAACTTCAGCAGCTCACCAAAGATAAAGGCCAGCAGTGCAGAGGATGAGGTGAGGTCGCAAATCTTGGCAGGAAGATTTCCTGAAGGCTTGAGTTTCTTGTAGCCCTTAAATCTCTGGAGTACAGAGCCAACAAGCTTTAACAACGGCAAGTTGATGCGGTGCACAGAGGTTTGTTCCCAGCAGTTACGACGAGGAAAACTGGCGTCAAAATTGAAGAGGCGACAGGTCAGGCCTCAAGGGAGTTGAAGAACCACCACCTGTGGTCCTGGGCCTTTCGAAGTCTGTGGGACATCAGGAGCAGCACAGTTCTGGTGCCTGCAGATGCAGGGAAGTTACTCCTTCACTCCTAGGGTGATTTCAGGTGTCCTTGATGCCCACAGGTCTGTTGAAGATCCAGGATGCAGTACAGACAGACAACAAAGAAAACTTGATGAATAGCGAGATAACGAGCAGCAGGAGTCTTCCTTGATGCTGTCTCGCTTCCAGGCGTAGTCCAGCATAGTCCAAGTTTCCAGATGGTCGAAGAGTGACATGGTTTCAGGCTTGAGTCTTGTCCCACGTCAAATCTGAGGAAACACCCACAGGTAAGCCCTTTTATACCCTTAGAAAGAGGATAGGTCGACTCAGAGATCCCTCCCAGAGGAGGGGCTGGACAGAGGGGAGGATACTCCCACCTCCTTCGTCTAGTTCCACACCAGAGTGTGAGCCAAAGGTTCACCTGAACTGACTCAAACTATAGTATGCAAGGAGGCACCAAATGTAACTTTCAAAGCAGTCTGACGGTGTGAGAAAGTGCCATCTTTCTTGCATGGTATGCCCCCACATTTTGCTGAATTGCTGATGTACTTTGACTGAGTGTGCCCTGAGCTCCAGTCAATCAGGTACCCAGGGCCTGTGTTCTTTCCATAAAACTGTTCAGAAAACTAACCCAATTGGCATCTCTAGTCACATGTAAACCCCTGGTAAATGCTACCCTAGGTACCAAACGGTACAAAAGGGGGTGGTGATGGACAGAGCATCTGAATCAATCAAACACTCACACCCAGTCAAAAGATCTGGGTTTAATCCATCACCGTTCTTTAGCCCACTCTGCCACCCCAGTTCAGACATGGCTATATGCAAATCAGTCTGACCCTGTGCCTCATGGGAACAGCCCGAACTGACAAGCCATGTCTTCCCTGGACCGGAAACAAGCTTCCGAGGACCGGTTTCTGGCATTCCAGCCGTCTTCAGCCCGGCTTGCTTGAATCCAGTGGCAAAGTGAGCAAGGGACTCACGTCTGAGCATACCCTGCCACACTTATGGTGGCCAAAAGCGGTACAAAAGGGGTAGTGATGGACAGTTCGGGCTGGACTGTTCCCATGAGGCACAGGGTCAGACTGATTTGCATATAGCCATGTCTGAACTGGGGTGGCAGAGTGGGCTAAAGAACGGTGATGGATTAAACCCAGATTTTTTGACTGTGTGTGAGTGTTTGATTGATTCAGATGCTCCGTCCATCACCACCCCCTTTTGTACCACCCTAGGTACCAAGGGCACTGTGACCAGAGAAGGCCCCTAAGGGCTGCAGCACTTATTGTACCACCCTCAGAGGCCCTGTACCCCGACACACACAGCCTTTGCAGGCTGAGTGTCTTGGTGGAGAACTAAACAAAGAGTCGACATGGCACACAACCCTGTGTGCCATGCCCACAAACACACTGCCCTGGCATACCTCAGTCACCCCTCCAGCTAGGTGCACTATGCCAGTGGTGTGGGCACAGGTGCATGAGCCCTGTGCCCCTACTGTACCCAGGGCCATTCCTGGGCACTCTAAGTGCAGTGAGGCCATTAAGAGTATATGGTGCTGGGAGGTTGTCATTACCAACTCCACAGTACCATAATGGCCATACTTCACACTGAGAAGTTTAGTATCAAACTTCTCAGCATATAAAACCCACACTGATGCCAGTGTGGGATTTAATGTAAAATGCATTACAGAGGCAATCTTAGAGATGCCCCCTGAAACCTAACTAATTCCCAGTGTCCTGACTGCGTGGCTACTGAGGCTGCCACCACCAGACATGTTTCTGGACCCCTGGGTCGAGAGATTGTCGCTCTCGGGGGCCTGAAACAATGCACATCATGGGACGAGGTGCCAAGCCTCCTCCCCCAGGATGGGCAGGGGAAGCTTCAAAGGCATGCTGCCTTTTGTGAGTTTCTCCAGGACAATTGCTGTACTTCGCAACTGGCCCCCATCGCTTCTGACGCCCACTCTGGTGGGAAGACAGGCGGGAAACCCCAAGTGAGGAAACCCCACCCATCAGGTGGGAGAGGTAAGGTGAAGCATAACTCCGGGCTCCCGCCATGTATCCGTGCCTCATTAAGTTGAATTATCCGCAGCCGCGGTCTACATACGCTAAAAAACAACAATAATGGGGGGATTAGGGGATTGTACATAGACAGCTTGGTAATCATTACCGCGGCACCCGGGTGTGGAGGTAATGATTACCAAGCTGTCTATGTACACTGGTGGACTTGGGATTCCCCACTTACTTACCCCCATTATTGTTTGTAGAGCACGAATACCACGGCAGCGGTTACAGCTTCCTCTGCAATTGGACTTGCGCAATTGAACAGCGGAGACTAGCAATTGGCGGTGCAGTTAGGTACGAACTGGGCACTCATCTGTGGTGAAGTTATCAACATACACTGGGTGACTTATGATCAATCCCCTAATCGCCCCATTATTGCTGTTTTTTAGCGTATGAATACCGCGGCTGCGGATAATTCAACTTGATGAGGCACGGATACATCTCCTCTGACCCGTGCATGTAAGTAGTGAATTGGTGACACTTGTACAATGAGGCTATGAGTTGGTCCCAGACTATCTACAGCTATAGTTTTTTCCTGTTTGTGTTTTTATAGTGATGGAAAACCTAGGATGGAATACCTACCTCCTACGGTGTTACGGTCTGAGCCAGCTTTGAAAATATGTAAGTATCAGTCCATTGCAGCCTCTGGTCAGCCACAATGTCTGAACTGTTTGTTGAGTTTGCGGTTGAAGGGTACAATATATATGTCCCTCCTGGTCTTTGTTTTCCTCTGCAGAATTCTGATGACCACATTGGCATCTTATTGACCTTTGAGTTCACAAGTGAATTACCGGATCCAATATATATTGATCCCTGGAATTTCATTCGGATACCTTGATGTACCCAGTTTTCGTTCTCCTGCCCGTGTTGTGAGCTCAACAGACCAACTTTCCATGGTGAATAAATCTTCTTTTCATTTGGTTGTGTTGTGGCGCTATTCAGCACGGTTTTAATACATTTTTTACCACTTTAACTAGTAATACACATTTTACCTCATTTTTCACAGAGAAATCAGTGTTCCCCCGGGTCTTTTTTGTCCTAATGAAGACCCCGCTTTAAGGTGTGACGTATACCTACCACTGTAGTCTTAGGGTCGAAACGTCGACGGCTACTACTATACACCAGTTGACGCAACCATCATTATAAATATTAAATATTAGCGACGATAGCATGGTTTTCTTTTAATTGTTGAGCATTAGTAGCTCTCCTATTCTACTGGCTCGGTGCTCTGAAGCCAGGTGTATCGCTTTCTCACGAATTATGTACGGATACTATTATTTCCACTATGACCTACCTTGCACATCCCTCCCTTCTTACACAAACACAGTCTCCTACCCTTCCCTTCCCTGGGGCACTATGACAATTGTGCTATTAATCTGTTATATGTAACATGAATAAGCACATTGTGATTAAATAACAGTGTGTTGAAGTACTTGTTTGAGATTTGTTCTTGTTCAAATTTTTTTCATAAAGTGTTCACTTGTGTACTTTTGATACCTTTTCACTGGGACCCCTTATTTTGTATCGTATCTTTGAGCCCAGCACTGAACCTGAAAAGTAATTACAACTCTAACTTACCGTTAACTTGATTTTCCTCCATAGGATTACATTGCCTGGTTTCCACAGAAATGCCTTTTAAGTGTCAATTTTCAAAACTTACAAATATTCCTTAAAAATCGTCTGTGTAACAAAAAATATTTCTTTCAACAGTTTACAGGAATGCACCTGGGCTGAATCCAGGATCCAGCCCTGAGTAGGAAAAACATTTGTAAAGTGATTTTATTGCATTTACTTAAAACTTCCCATTGAGCTCAATGTTATTTTGTGTCTAACTTGTGGTGCATATTGCAACAACTGTACCTATTGCATTTAAAAGTCAACTGCTAATTGAAAGTATTCAATTGCAACATCTCATTCTGAGAAAGTATTTAAGGTACCTACTTTGTGGTTCTAAAATAAACTATATATTTTTATATACAAAACAATTGGCCTAGAGTTCAGTTCTTGAGTGTGAGAATATTTGCTTTACACTGTCCTCTGATACTGCCTTACTGCTCGACCAAGCTACCACTTTTGAGAGTAAGGTTATATCTAACTTTAGCCTTTGCCATACCTCTGGGGACTGTGGTCTCTGTGTACACAACTTTACTTTGGTGCAGTATATACAGAGCCACTTTCTTACAGACAATGCTGGCAATCGCCCCCAGCCCAATATACTAAGGCCTGTATGGGAGGTGGTCACACCTACCTGTGACAGGAAACCTATTGTTCTACCTTCCCCTGCTCGAACTCCGCTCAGCAACAGGAAAGCAGAATTGTGTCTGGGGTCTGAAGCAGCACTAGCTTGCTGGTAGACCCTGAAAGGCTTATCTAGAGGACTGGGGGCTTCCCAAAGGAGCCCCCCAGTGCATAGAATCATACCTCCAACACGGGTAACAGTGATGGGGTACGATTCAAACATGTTAAGATACCAAACATGCCCAGATACGGTACACCCACTATATGTGGCCATGCGTAATGTCGCATGGCAACTATATATATATTATAATGGCTGACCGCACTTACAAAGCCTGGAGAATCAACACTGGGGTCATGCAGGGCACTCTCACACTTCTATCCCAGCACCCTGCCTTCAGGATTAAAAGACCTGCCTTAGGGAAGCCACATAGGTTTAAAGTGTAGTGACCTCAGATGTAGGGAAACTTATAGAAGTGGTGCTAGCACCAGCTTACACAGGCTGCAATGGCAGGCCTGTAGTCAAAATCTGAGTGGTCGCTCATGGGTGGCATAATACATGCTGCGGGCCATGGGAGACCCAAAGTGTACCTTAGTACCATATACAAGGGACATACGTGGGTACAGCAGTAGCCAATTGTGGAGGAATCAAAGTACTTATGACAAATGTAGGGAGGAATCACAGTGGCTGGGGTCCTGATCAGCAGGATCCCAGCCAGACTTGTAAAAAAAAAAAAACAAAAAAAACATACTGATACCAGCAAAAAAGTAGGGGAACCCAGATCCTACTTTCCTGCACAAACTTTGTGCCCAAACCTGACACACAAAAATTACTTGAGCACAGTCATGCTTGATCTTCTTGTGTACTCTGGGCGGAAGTGGTATAGGTAGAACGGTGTAGAGGAGGCCGAAGCGCCACTCACGACAGAAGGTGTTGTTGAGTGAGCACAGCCTTAAAAACTCCAACGCACAACACTACTGATATTGCACTTTCTCTTCGGAGACCAACAGATCTAACCAAGGCTCTCCCCACTGCTGAAAGAGACCCTGCACTACCTTTGGATGGAAATGCCATTCGTGATCGACCAGGCACCGACAGCTGAGCTTGTCCGCTATGGCGTTCAGAGAACCCTCCAGGTGTTGAACCACCAGGGTTATGCCCTGTTGTTCCAGCCATGTCCAGAGGCGGAGAGCCTTCTGAAAAAGGGTCCAAGACCCCACCCTGTTTGTTGCAATACCACATGACAGTGGTGTCCGTGAACACCTGCATCACTTTCGTTTTGAGAGTGGGAAGGAATGCTTTCATTGCCAGTCTGATTGCCCACAGCTTCAGAAGGTTGATATGTAGACCGGACTCCGCAGACCAGATGCCTCTGATCTCAGCCTCTCCCAGGTGTCTGCCCCATCCAAGGAGTGATGTATCTGTCACCAAAGTTAGAGCTGGTTGGGAAAGGGAGAGTAATCTGCCTCTGACCCAATCTTGGCTCATTAGCCAGCACTGCAGTTGTTGAGCAGTTCCCTCAGACCGGAAAGTAGTCTTAAAGATTCCCCTGATGCTACGCCCACTGAAACTTTAAGACCCACTGCAGAGTCCACATATGCCATCTGGCATGATCCACCAGCAGGATGCAGGAGGCCATGTGGCCCAGCAGCCTCAGAGTCATGCTCATAAAATCCAGGGATAGAGGCTGAAACATTGGTATCATATCACGAATATCCAGGACTGGAATAGGCCTGAAACTTCAGTGTCCAGAACCACCCAGATGAAAAGGAATGCCTGAGAGGGAGTCAGGTGTGACTTCCGCATGTTGATAGTAAACCCCAGAGAGTGCAGCAGGTACACCATAGTCTGGAGGTGGGAAACGACAGCCTGGGGCGAGTCCGCCTTGTACAGCCCAGTATCGAGATGGGGGAAGACTGGTACCCCTGATATGCGCAGAAGAGCTGCGACCACCACCATCACCTTTGTGAACACTCGAGGGGCACTAGTAAAGCCAAAGTAGAGCACAGTAAACTGAAAGTGCTTGTGCCCACCGTAAGTAACATCTGGGGGCAGGCAGGACAGGGATATGGAAAAAAGTGTCCTGCAAGTGCAACACTAGTCAGACTAGAAAGGTTTGTAGGTAGTGACAGTGAGGGAAAGTGTAGACTGGCCCGCCTGCTGGCTCCCGGACCCATGAGGACGCTCGGATCTGGCCATACCTTGAGAATCCTTGTAGAGCTCAAGCGCTGAGTCTGCCTTGTAGCAGAAAAGGTGAGTGCTATCGAACAGCATGTTTATCAAAGAAGATTGGACATTCCCCGAGAAGAAAGAAGTCCTCAACCAGGCGTACCATCTGAGAGTTACCGATTTGACAATCGTTCTGCACTGTGAGTCGGTGGTATCCAGTCAACAACAGTTGGTGAATTTGGCTGCTGTATCCCGTCCTCAACTGCCTGGGAGAAAACAGCCCGGGGCTCCTCCGGGCACTGAGGCAGCACCTGTGCAACATTATCCCAGATAGTATGAGTGTATCAGCCCAAGAGGCAAGTAGTATTCACTGACCGCAATGCAAAGCTGTAGAAAGAAAACATACTCTTATCAAGATGGGCCGGCTTCATGGATTCCCTATCAGGGGGAGCTGAAGGGAATGCGCGTTTCGAAGATGAGGCTTGGACAACCAAGCTCTCAGGGCAAGGATGTTGGGTCAAGAACACTGGACCGCCCATAGCAGGGGAGTGGCGGCACAGGGGCCCCTGTCTACAGGAGCCCCTGTGCGGGGCTTGGACCAGGTGCCAAGAATGACATCAGTGAGGGCGTCATTGAATGGCAAAAGTGGTTTGAAGTGGAAACTGTAGGCTGAAGTACCTCTCTCAGGAGGTTAGTTCTGACTGCCACCGAAGGGAGCTAGAGGTTAAGGACCTCGTCTGCCCTCATCACCACAGCGTAGGAAGGAAAATGCTACTTACCAGTATGCATCTGTTCTTGGCATGTAGAGCTGCAGAGTTGTACACTATGCATTAGATCGCCACCTGGTGTTGGGCTCGGATGATTGCAGGTTTTTGTCTTTTTGGAAGAAGTCTTTGTAGTCACGAGATAGGTGACTCCTCCCTTGGAAAATACTGCACATGGGCATCGGCTCCATACTTAGATTGTTTTTTGCCATGATGGGAAACGATGGAGTTAGTAGAAGTAAAGAAAAAAAGGATGTCCATGCGTGTGCATCTAAGTAAGATGAAAAACTGGAACGGATACAAGTCCCGGGAGGAGGAAGGGCGTGTACAACTCTGCAGCTTTACATGCCAAGAACAGATGCATACTGGTAAGTAGCATTTTCCGTTCGAGGCATATGAGCTGTAGATTGTACACTATGCATTGATTGTGCAGCAGTGTCTCCCTTAGCGGTGGTCACCTGTATCAGTTGCAGTATTTTGAAAGAGTTTTAAGGACAGCCTGGCCTACTGCTGCTTGCTGCTTGGCTTGCACGTCAACACAATAGTGTTTTGTGAAGGTGTGTGGTGTAGACCATGTTGCTACCTTGCATATGTCCTCTAGGGGTATGTTTCCTAAGAAAGCCATAGAGGCTCCTAGTTTGCGAGTGGATTGCGCTCTAGGAGGAACTGTTAATGTACGTTTAGCTTTAATATAGCATATTTGTATACACTTTACAATCCACCTTGCAATCCCACTTTTCGAGATGGGGTTGCTTTTGTGTGGAGGAGAGAAAGATACAAATAGTTGTTTTGTCTTTCGAAAGGATTTAGTTCTATCTATATAGTATAAAAGAGCCCTTTTAACATCTAATGTGTGTAAAGCCCTTTCTGCTACAGAGTCTGGGTTTTGGAAAAACACAGGTAACTCTACGGATTGATTTAGGTGAAAAGGAGTGATGACCTTTGGAAGAAACTTTCGATTAGATCCAAGAACCACTTTGTTAGGATGTATTTGAAAAAATGGTTCTTGTATAGCGAAAGCTTGTATCTCACTTACTCTTCTGAGTGAAGTAATGGCAACAAGGAAAGCTGTTTTCCATGTTAGGAATTGCAGTTCACATTTATGTAGCGGCTCGAAAGGGGGCCACATGAGTCTTGCAAGGACAAGATTTAGGTTCCACACAGGAGAAGGTGGCAATCTGGGTGGGATTATTCCTTTTAATCCTTCCATGAATCCTTTAATTGCAGGTACTCTGAAGAGAGACAGATGTTGCCTGTTTTGTAAATAGGCTGCAACTGCTGCAAGGTGCAGGTGTGTGGACAAATATGCCAAATTAGACCTTTGTAAATGTAAAAGGTAGCAAATGATATTCTGGATGGAAGCATCCAGGGGATCAATTTGGTTATTGTTGCAATAAATGGCAAATCTTTTCCATTTAGCGGCATAACAAGCTCTGGTAGTAGGTCTCCTAGCTTCTTTAATGATGTTCATACAGTCGGGTGGTAAGTTTAGATGACCAAACTCTAAGACTTTAGGAGCCAGATCGACAAATTTGGTTGGTTTGGGTCTGGGTGTCCGATTTCTCCATGGTTCTGTTTTAACAGGGAGGGTGTGAGATGTAGCTTTTCATGTGGAACTAGAGAGAGATCTAGTAGTATGGTGAACCACGGTTAGCGTGCCCATGTGGGAGCTACTAGGATCAATGTGAGAGACTGTTGTCTGAGCTTGCGCACTATTAATGGAATTAGTGGGAGAGGCGGAATATCGTATGCAAATCTGCCTGACCAGTTCATCCATATTGCGTTGCCTTCGGACAGCGGGTGTGGAAACCTGGCGGCGAAGGCTGGGCATTTTGCATTTTCGTGGGTGGCAAACAGATCTATGTGTGGTTGCCCCCACTCTTGGAAGAATGGTTGAAGAACTTGCGGATGTAGTTCCCATTTGTGAATCTGTTGTGACTGCCGACTTAACCGATCTGCTATCTGATTGTGAACTCCTGGAAGGTGTTCCGCTAACAGATGTCTGTTTTGAGGAGTGGTCCATCTCCAAATGTTCTGTGTAAGCTGGGACAGTTGCAGAGAGTGTGTCCCCCCCTGTTTTTGTATATAGTACATGGCTGTCATATTGTCCGTCCGGATTAGGACAGCTTTGTTTTGTACTTGAAGTTGAAAAGTCTTGAGTGCTAAGAATATTGCCAGCAACTCTAGATGGTTGATATGGAACAGTTTTTGTTGATTGTTCCATTAACCCTGAGTTGTGTGATGTAAGAGATGGGCTCCCCATCCTGTGAGGGATGCGTCTGTTGTGAGCACTACTTGTGGAACAGGCTCGAGGAACAGCCGCCCCTTTGTCAAGTTTTTGGTGTACCACCACTGCAGAGAGCGATGCGTGCAGCTGTCGACCAACACCAGGTCTTTTAGTTGGCCTTGAGCTTGGTTCCACTGTTGTGCTAGGCACTCTTGTAATGGACGCATTTGCAATCTTGCGTGTGGTACTTGAAGATGCAAGATGCCATCATGCCTATTAGTCTCGAACACCCTG
Organism: Lissotriton vulgaris; assembly: GCF_964263255.1. Lineage (NCBI taxonomy): Eukaryota > Metazoa > Chordata > Amphibia > Caudata > Salamandridae > Lissotriton > Lissotriton vulgaris. The sequence continues at coordinate 408,857,563 of NC_141700.1, read as the reverse complement.
GCTTGCAGAGACTGTTGGTGTTGAAAAGTGGCGACTAAGGCTTGAATGCTTTGTATCCTGGCTGGACTGGGATACGCTAGGACTGTAGACGTGGTAAGTGTAGCCCCTAGATACTGATGTGCATGCGAAGGCTGCAGGTGCGACTTGGTGTAGTTTATTGTGAACCCTAAGTCGTGCAACTTTTGAACTGTCTGATGTGTGTGTTGGACACACTGATTGAATGACTTGGCTTTTGTGAGCCAGTTGTCTAGATAAGGGAAGACATGTATTTGTTGTCTTCTGAGATGTGCTGCTACCACTGCTAGGTACTTTGTGAATACTCGTGGTGCCGTTGTCACTCCGAATGGAAGGACTTTGAACTGATAGTGTTGTCCTTCCAGTACAAACCTTAGATACTTTCTGAGAGCAGGATGTATGGGGATATGGAAGTAGGCATCCTTTAAATCTAGTGTTGTAAGGAGGTCGCCTTGTTGCAGCAGTAGAAGCACTTGTTGTAGAGTGATCATATGAAAATAATCTGATTGTATGTAACGTTTGAGGGGCCTGAGGTCGAGAATTGGCTTTAGTGTTCCGTCCGTCTTGAGAATTAGAAAGTACAGCGAGTAAACCCCTGTTCCTTGTTTTTCTAAAGGAACTATTTGAATAGCATCTTTTTGTGGAGAAGTGCGGCTCAATGATTAGAGCGGCAGACCCTGATGCAGAGGTCTAGCCTGGGACCAGGGTTCAATTCCCCGCCTCAGCAGGTCTTGGGCTCAAAATTCCACAGACCTGATAATTCTCGACTCGGTGCCTATTCCAATCATGGAGTCCCACTCTGCAACTCTGGGCAATAGCTTGCTTAATCTCCACAACGGCCCCCACAACGCTAAGGATGCCTGGCCTCCACCTTGGGGGTGCCCAGGAGTGGACGCCTCACAGGGAAAGCCAGGATGGGTTCCACATCGGTATTCGTACAAGCGCCTTGAGACCCTTGCGGGTGAGTAGTGCGCTATACAAGTATCAACTTACATTTTGTAGAAGTGATAGAACCTCTGTTGAAGCAGAGTCAGATGGTCTGTAGACATTGGGCGCGGTCTGGGAGGTATGGTTGGAGGGGTTGCTGTAAGTTCTAGGCAGTAGCCATGTTGGATAATCTGTCTTACCCACTTGTCTGTTGTAATGGAGTTCCAGACAGGCAGGAACTGTGTTAATCTGCCCCCTACAGGAGTGGAATGCTGTGGGGGGAGCAGAGGGAAGTCACTGTTTTGTGGTGGAAGAGGATCGGTTGTTATTGTTACCGGGACCTCTTTCTTTGTTATTATTGCCTCTGTATCCTCCTCTAAAGTATCCCTTGTTAGAGGAAGTCTGTGATTTGAAAGATGCTGTAGTGTCTGCTCCATTCTGTTTGGAGCCTCCTCTGCAGAAGGAGCGATGAAAGGAGCTACTAGCTGGTGTGGACTGTAAAGCTGCCAAAGACTTTGCGGTGTCGGTATCTTTCTTCATTTTTTCCAGTGTGGTGTCTACTTCTGGGCCAAATAACTGGTTCTGGTTAAATGGTTGGTTTAAAATGTTGGTTTGCACTTCTTGTTTAAACTCTGAAATGCGTAACCACGCATGTCTCCTAAATATGACACTGGTATTTACAGCCCTAGATGCTGTGTCTGCGACATCTAGCGCACATTTTATAGAGGCATTGGATATTAGCTTGCCTTCCTGTATAAGGTCATTTGCTTAATCTTTGTACTGATCTGGTAGGTGCTCAAGTAGTATTTCTAATTGATCATAATGAGCCCTATCGTGACGAGAGAGGAGGGCTTGTGTATTTGCTATACGCCAAATGTTTGTAGCTTGTGCAGCTATTATTTTACCTGACGTATCAATCACTTTTGATTCCTTGTCAGGTGTGAGTGCTTCTCCAGAAGTTTGAGAGTTTGCCCTCTTTCTATCATTGGCCACAACTAATGAGTCTAGTGGTAGGTGGCCTTTAATGTACACTGGATCTGTGGGTGCCGGTCTATATTTTTTCTTGATTCAAGGGTTTAATATTCTAGTGCGTACAGGGTCTTTAAATACCTCTGGAGCGAGTTTGATGACCCTCTTGATCATGGGAAAAATTTGAGCAGACCGCTGAGACTGCTCAAAGGTATCTAGGAGAAAATCCTCCTCAATGTCATCGGAATGCATAGGGACTCCATGGTAAATAGCAGCTCTGTTTAACAGATGACCAAAACCAATGGTATCCTCTGGAGGGGAAGGTGTTGATGGGTAGGACTGCGGTTCAGGAATGTCAGGCACATTTTGTGGGTTTGTAAAGTCCCATATAGGCACATTTTTTTGGGTTTGAAAATTCCCATATACCCTCATCTACATGGTATGAATCAGGTTCTTGCATGTCCTCCCCTCCACCCAAATTGTATTCATCATCATTCTGCTGTGGGGAATGTGATGATAATGGAGAATGTACAGGAGAGATTTGAGGTGATATGTGAGGAGGAACAGGAGAAGAAGGAAGAGGAGGTATAGGAGAGGAAAGGTGCATAGGGGATGTTGCACAGTCCTTTTTCTTGGCAGGAACCACAGGTGTGGGTGGTGCATCTGCTGGTCTCTTCTTGTGAGGTGTAGCACCTACATGACCTGTCTTTGGGTTCTATGTAGATTTTCTTTTGTCGAGGATCTGGTCGAAAAAGTTCCTCCTCCTCTACAACCTTCTTGTGTGTCGATTTTTTCGGTACCAGGGGAGGTTGTCGTGTTTCTTTAGCCTTGAGAGGTGTTAAAACGTCCTGTGGCATAGTTTTCGGTGCCGAAGGTGTCGTTTTTGGCTTTGTAGGCATGTTCGAGGATTTGGGCACCTCGGAATCGGGCAATTGTGTTCTTCTGCGCCGATGTAGAAGTGGACGGCTTCGGAGCCCGTGCTTCTTTTGGTTTCGGTACCGTTACGTCTTTATGTTTCGGTGCCGGTACTATTTTAGGCTTTGGTGCCGAAGGGTCTTTTGGCTTCGGCGCGGAGGCATCTTTATTTTTCAGTGCCGATGGAAGAGGCTTGCTCGGTGTCGAGACACTAGAAGGCTTAGTTGTTTTCTTCGGAGCCGGGCTGGAAGGTGGGGCTTTCGAAGCAGGTATTCGGTCTCAAATGGGCCCTTTGGGCGGAGTGCTGACCTTTGCCTTCAGTTTGGACAGAATATGAGGTGCAGGGGCAGTAGAACTCACGCGCTGACCCGATGGAATGGAGTCATCTGAGTCGTCTGCCTCTGATACAATCTGAAGATCAGGGGAGTCTTCTTCGGGAACGAGGGGAACCTCTTTGTCGAAGATGTCTTCCAGGGCTGGAGCTGATCTCCTCATTTTGTGTCGACGGGCTCTCCGATCCCGGATGGCTTTCTTTGATCGGAAGGATGCGCAAACTGTGCAGGTCGACTCGTCGTATTCCGGCGATAGACAGAGGTTGCAGACCTTGTGGTGGTCGCTATGTGGAAACTTTGCTCGACATACCGGGCATCTTTTGAACTGAGTTCTTTCCATGTGGTGTAGGCCGCACAGCGTCGGTAGGCCCAACGGCCCACGTCGATGACCGGAATGGAACTGATGGTTTTGAAAGTATTGTAGTCTATGTCGAGGGTAGTTTGTAGAAGTTTGAGGAAGTTCTGTGCTTCAAAGTTGCTGAAAAGTGTTTTTCTAGCCGGAGCAGAGAAACTTTCATCCGAACCCAGTGGCGGAAAAAAACAATCTAAGGATGGAGCCGATGCCCATGCGCAGTATTGTCCAAGGGAGGAGTCACCTATCTCGTGACTACAAAGACTTCACTTCTTCCAAGAAGACAACAACCTGCAATCATCCGAGCCCAACACAGGGTGGCGATCTAATGGATAGTGTACAATCTGCGGCTCATATGCCTCAAACACTCCCTTTTCAGTAGCCACAGTAGGTGGAGGAAGCAAACCAGTGTCAGACCACTGGCCTCACCAGGGACTATATGCCAGCCTGGTTCTTCAAGCTGGTCAGTTAAAGGGTCCCACTCCCCCTCCCCTCCACTTTCTGGCCCAAAATGAACGCCACGAATGAACACAGGGACAAAAATCCCTTCCGGCATCGAAACAGACATCGATCTGATATCTGTGTCCACTTAGGGGGTTGAGGATGGGGTCCGCTCCGACCCGAGTCCTGGTCAACGCCAGGAGAGTGGTCGTTGGCATCAACGTCAAAGTTAAAGTGAGATCGACCGGTGTCAATCCCGATCTGATAACAGATCCACGCCCCCCCCCCCCCGAATTAGGGGCAAAGCTGCCGAGAAAGGCCTAGGGCCCCCAACACTTCTTAGTGGGGACCGAAGGCACACCAGTGGAGCCGGGCGGCCCAAAAATGAGGTACAGACCTTTTGTATTTGGGCAGGACATGCTCCGGCTCCTGGAAAAGCAAAGAAGCACGGAGTTATCTCAGAAGGTGGTTCAGAGGATGGAGCTTTCGAGGGACAATGCTTGGAGTTCCACAACGGCTAAGGAGAAGTTGAAGAATGCCTGTGCTTCTTCGAAGACTTTTTGAGTTGGCCTAACTTACCAGACCTCCCCGACAACTTGGAGTGCGATAAGGAGTGTGGTTGCCACACCGGTCTTCGAGACCTTCCCTTTGAACGAGAACTGGAGTGATGGGGAGTTGAGATACAGGCCTCCGACAGCTTTCAAGACCGCTCCTGCAAAGCCTTCAGGTCATGGCCTGGCACTTGCGAGCTCAAATTAGGGTTGTGGCCGTGCCACAGACACCAGAGGTACACAAGGTAGGGATCTGTCATGGACATTGTCCAATGACAGGAGCTACAGGGCTTGAAGCCGGTCCGACGTTGGGATATCAGAAACGCACCATGAGTCCAAGACAAAAGAAAAAGTCAGTAACAAGTCGAAAAAGGTTAGCTTAAGGGGTAGCTCCCTCCAGATCTGTGCTTAGGCTAGCGCCGAAAAAGAGAGAACTGACGTCAGCATGCATGGTTGGCATCTATATAGGTCCTGAGGCGTTATCCCGGTGCCCACGACGATGGACGCAGAGCCAAACAATGCACAGGGGTACAGCTGATGAAAAATCTCCATATCCAGACTGACACGTGGGGGAAAAACTAAGGTAAGGAATCTACAACTAATCGTCTATATTAGATAGCATCTGACAGCACAAAGTAGAGTAGCTGTGGAGCACCATTAGTTGTATTTTATAATAAAAGGACAGTCTGCTCACAGTGCTATTAAAAATGGTAAAACGCATTATAAGGCCAGGCTCCTTTATAAATTAATAGAGAACTTCTCAATTGCCCTCTAAATCGGAACAAATCTAGGAATCTGATGTGAAAGACTGAGTAGCAAGGAGTTACATGGTCCACTCATATGGCCCTTCAAATAAAAGCTATTTTTCATACTAACCCATATTCCAAGGTGAATACGGTTTGGAAATGTGCCTTTTTAAAGGGCACACCGGTGCAGGGTTCACCCTTATCTAGTCTACGGGTCCATAGACCAACAAAAAAGATTGACACTGAAGCAAAATAACAAGTTTATTCACTCATGAGTGCGACCACGTCCATACAACACCCTCAAGTGTTCCAGGAAGTAGTGGCTTGAATACACAGACCATGGTGCTTATAAACAGTTTTCTGCACTTGTAAGCAGGTCGTTACAAATAGAAGGTACAGGCCTACACAGGAATAGTTACCAACAAACATGGGCAGATGCGAAATCACTTAGTCAGCAAAGTGAAAGGGGAAGCAGGAGTGCTTATGGCAGCCCTAAGATTCCCCAAACAAGCCTTACGTGTGTAAGGGTTATAACTTGAGCACTCCTGCAGGCAAAAATAATTGCTGGGTGTTCAAAGCAATCAATTAAACGTCTTGTTAACTTCAAGTAATGTAGAGGTTTAATTCAACCAATGTTTTTCATCATATTACGTCACATGATACAATCAATCCATGCATAGTGTTTGGTCGAATAAGGACGGTAAAAACTCAATGCTGGAAATATTGTAGGGTAATCACAATGACACATTTAGACGAATCCCAGATGCATTTCGAGCGCACGGCTCTTCTTCAGGGGGTTAAATTCTATGGGAAGAAAACGGAATAAAGAAGTATGTAACAAGAGCCCTAAAACAGATGGATCAACAGATTACTCCGAGCAAAACATGCAAGTGAACCGAATGGCCAACTGGCTCTGGCGTGACTAGATAAAGTGTGGCTAAAAGAATCAGAATGGGCCAAAAAAATGAAAATCCGAACGCGGAGGGCAAATCTTCTGAGGTAACTGGTAACACCGTGGAGTGACATCATGCATATGCAGGTGAGAAATGACGAGAAAAGTGGATGTTGGTTCCTCAATGGCAACGTGAAAGTGATTCCAAATTAATGAAGGTAATGCAGGTTTCGTAATGCTGCAAAGTCAATGAAAAAATACTATGGTGTTGGTGTGGAAACGAGGGTGTAATCACGAAGATAAAATTGAAAGTAGAATCGTGCTTCGAACGCGTCACAGTGAAGGTGCATTGCCCGTGGTATAAAGTACTAGAGATATTAGTGCGCAAATGTAAAATGAAAAACCGTGAATGCTTGGACTACTGCAAAGAGCTTACTGTCACCAAGTGGCATAAGTTGCTGAGGGTGAGCATGCAGGATAAGTTTGTGGACACGTCTGTAGCTAGAATGTAAAAACCCGGAAGAACGCGGCATGGGATTAAAACAAAGTAAAACAGTAGTCATGGTAAGAGGACTGCGGACACAATGTAAGTGTAAACGAGAGGCAATAAAGTTACACACAGTGAAAGCTGGAAAAACATATGGTGAAAAACGATATACCAAAATGAACAAGAACAGAACATGAACCAAAATGAACAACAACAACTATCCGAAAACTGCAACAAATGTAGACTGGATATGTGATCCGATGGGTCTCAATGAGAGACTCGAATACAGTTGCTTCTTATAACTCTCCTTTGAACTTGTATTGTGTCACCCTGATATGTTTTCCTCTTGCTCTCTTCCACCCATTTCCAACATTTTGTCTGTACCCTCATTAGTTAGCTCATCTTACCATTCTTTCTTTCTTTCACCATTCTGTATTCATCTTTACCCATCTTCACCCAGTTTTGACTCTCTATTGTCTTGCTTTTCTTTTTCTTCCTTTCTGACACCTTCAAAGCTTTTATGCCCACACTGTTGCACATTTCCAGTCTACATGTTTCTATTTCACACTTTCACTTTCCTTGTGTTCTTTTTCTACATTCTAGTTCCCGGTCTTTACATTTGCTGCAGTTTTCGGATAGTTGCTATTGTTCGTTTTCGTTCATGTATAGCTGTGTTCGCCCTAAGTTGGCAGGGTATGATCAGACGTGAGTCCCTTGCTCACTTTGCCACAAGCTAGCCTGGCTGATGATGGCTGAAATGCCAGAAACCGGTCCCAGGATGCTTGTTTCCGGTCCAGGGAAGACATGGCTTTGGCAGTTCGGGCTGGACTGTTCCCATGAGGCACAGGGTCAGACTGATTTGCATATGGCCATGCCTGAACTGGGGTGGCGAAGTGAGCTAACGAATGGTGATGGATTAAACCCAGACCAGTTGACTGGGGGTGTTTGATTTGCTCAAACTCTCTGTCCATCATCCCCTTTTGTATCGCAAGTTATAACCCATACACACGTAAGGCTTGTTTGGCGTTTCACGACTTGCACCTACAGGTTAGGAAGTGATTGTGAGAAGTTGGCCTGATATATAGTGTTCACTATTCTAGTGAGCACTTTGCATCATTCCAAACAACCCTTATTGATGATTGGTTGTAAGTCAACCTTATAGACCAGCTATCCTAGTAGCATGGATACGAGCAGTCTTCAGGCTAAACTCTAGAGGGCGTGTTAAGTCAGCTGTTATACCATCACATATACCCCTTGAACACCAAGTGAAAGGACACCACACAAGTGTTATGAAAATAAACAGTGTATTTATTTAGATCACAACAGCCCTGTACTCTTTATGAGGACAGGGTACTAAGCACACAACAAAACTCTTACGAAAATACTTTAAGTTGCACAATTTACACAAATGCCCGAGGGGCACGAAAAACCATATACTACAAAAGTGGAATGCGAAATTACTAGCAGGTAAGTACTGGACTAATAGGCTTTGGAATCGCTAGGACTACGCTAGTGAACCTTCAGATTACTAGTAGGAGGCCTAGGGGACTCGGGTGCAGAGTGTGCACTCTCACGCGGGATGCGGGACAAAGTCTATGGAGGCTAGTAAAAGCAAAGTTAGTGTTCTCGGGCGAACCCGACTAGATAGGCTGAAAAACGAAAAGGATCTGGACCCTTGGATAGTGAGGCTATGCTGGGGCACCGAAATGCCGAAGTTACGTAGCCCAGGGGCTGCGGCAGCATAGGTCTGGAAAGACGACAGGAATCCTCGTTGCAGTCTATGGAACCTGAAAGAAGAAGTTGCTGGCAGGCGACCAGTGAAGATTGTTCGGTGGATCCAAGCCTGGATCGAAGATGGAAGACACCTGTAAGCAGAGGGGACCAAGTTCTGAATCACTAGCCAGTGATTAGATGGGCACCAGGATGGCACCGGATGGAGTCACCTCGACCAGGTGAGTGGGCGACGCTGGGCTCTGCAGTCTCACGGACCAGGAGGCGTTGTCGGCAACCAGGATGGAGGTGCGAGCTGTCCCACGATGGTTGCTGCTGTCGACGTCGCTGGACCCAGGATTGGGGCAACAAGTCTTGGCAAATTCAAGCCCACGCGGTGGACCTAAAATGGCGTCTGGAGTGGACCAGGAGGGTCCGGGGTGCTCCTCTTTTGGAAGGGAGCAAGAGCCAGTCTGGAGCAACCAGACCAGCAGTGGTGATGTCGTAGGTCGTCGTCGGGAAGGCCACAAGCCAGCGGCTAGTAGCCAGACAACGCGGTGAGCAGCAAAAAGCAGATGGGCCCCACGCAGATCTGGTGGATGCTGGAGGGCTGGACTTCGGTGCTGGAGCTACTCAGGGTTGGGGCTTCTCGGACCCCAAAGCACTCACACGAGGATCCCTCGGCGGTCGTGCTGGATAGAAGTCGTGCAGTTCTGATGATGGCCGGTCCCTCGAGGTCTCGTCGCACCTACGGTTCTCAACTTAGCTGTAGAGGTAGGTAGAGGTCAGAGGTGTCAGGGAAGCCGGGTCTCGTCGTGCTGGTCGGTCGGATTCCGGAGGAAGGACGTGCAGCAAACCGCAGTGTTCTTAGGTGGTGCCTGCGGGTGCAGGGTGACTACTCCTTAGCCACAAGGGAGAAATCTTGAGAAGAAGTCGAGAGTTCCTTTCGTAGAAAGTAGTTTCTTGATTCAAAGATGATCTAATTTGGAAGGGTCCCCGCTCCTGCCTTTATCCTAAAGAAAGGGGTGGGTACGCGACTAGGTCCTGCCCTAGGGGTGGGACCAGGAAGGGGGGTGGTTACACCCCTCTCCCATGCCGGACTTTCCCCAGCTCAGGGGCTGGTGTGCCCCTGGAACTGGTTCTAGCCGGCAGATGCGTAGTGAGCACCGGGGTGCCACTTGCAGTCACCTTCCTGTAAAGCCCTGCCTACCCAGGATACACAAAACCCTGTCTGGGATGGTGCTAGCACCGCCCCTGACAGGAAACCCTTTGTCCAAGCTCCCCTCGCTGGAAGGACTCCCAGCTGCAGGGGGTCAGACTTGTGTCTGTGGTGGCAGCATCCATTTTGTGATGCTGAGGCTCGAGTTAACTTTAACCGGGGTTCACAGTTACATACATGTCGTGTCCCTCTAGAAGGGTGGAATGCTAACCCCGTCGCCAGAATTGGCGAGGGGTTAGTATTCCAATTCGTATGACACCTTACTCGACATGTTTTGATAAAGCGATACCAAAGATAGCATATAACCGCGAGGATTATAATGCACTTAAGAGTATATGGTATGCGTTATCATGGAACAGCTATTAGGACTTGGTTCCGCAAGCTGCAAACGGGCTCAGCTCATGCCAGAGCACCATCTCACACGATTCCAAGCACTCTGCCTTCAGGATTGTCAAGGCCTGCCATAGGAGTGACTGTGAATCTGTGTGTCCATTTTAGGGTTAGATATAGGTATACTATATCTAAAGCAAAGGGTGTTTACACCACCTTGCCCCAGCTTTCGTGCAGCCAGTTGTGTCAGATTTAGATGGCCAGCCAGGGGTGGCATAATACATGCTGCAGCCCCTGGTAGGCCCTGGGTACACCTATGCCCTGAGTTACAGGGTCTGATAAGGTGGCCCAGTACCAATTAGATATGTACCTAGGGTACATGGAATCCATTTTACAGAGAGAGCAGTAGGTCTGAGGTCCTGATTGGCAGGGCCCCAGGCCAACTAAGTCGGAAAACCAGCAAAACACCAGGCAAAAAGTTGGGGGCAACCATAGTCAGGAATCCACCTTCCTACAGTGATCATCTTGAGCAACCTAAACCAGCTGACCCTTCAACAAATTTTATTTACATTTGAAGACTCCAGGAGTGCAGCGGTTCCTACATTTTTTTTTAGCACTAAGAGATTGACAGTTGAGTCTGAGACCAGGTGTTCTAACAGCTACAAACTCTTTAGCATGCATATTGCTTTTAGCAGTCAACTAAAATAGACAGCACAGGTAGTGAAAAAGACAAGCAGCAGAGGATGGGCGAATTACATAGCTAACAAAATGGGTGGCACAGACAAGATGGCTTCAGCTTATGCTAGCAGAAATTATTTTAGATTTCCACAATGGTACAAGTGAAATGCTGGTGTCTGTTAAAAAGTCATTTTGGGGTTGGTCAATTTTCAGAGTTCTGATAAGGTTTCCAGTGCCTGGTGTCATGTAGATATTAATCAGTATTAATTTGTGACCAAAAATGCTTCTTAGAGTAATCTAAAGCACAGGCACCAGGGTGATAATCTGCTTGTTTGGTATATGAGCTCTTTCACAGCTGTCTTTCCTGATGACATGTTGACCTTGGGTCTAAAAACCTGTGTTATGGCTTCACTCCCAAAAATCTTGTATCAACATTTCTCATGAATGCCGCTGGACTTAAGACCTTTTGCTCTTCCTGCGGTAGTGGCTGTTGAGCCAGAAAAGGAAAAATCTTTCTCAGTAAAACGACCCTGAAACGGTTTCCATAGATATGTTCAGTTTATAGAAATCCGAAATTGGAGGTCATCTATCACACTTCTTTCTCACAATGAAATATCTTGGGTAGCAGCCTTTGCCTGTCAGATCTAGAAACCTTGTCAGTGCTACACCCTGTGTGTGATGGGTATGGTCAGCCACGGGTCCTGTGCTCATAGTGCCAAAGGACACAAGTAGTACCCTACTGACAAGGCCTAAATTGGCTAAAACCAGTCTGGGTTGCGTTCTTTCCTGTTTAGAATGGATTTGCTCTTGGGAGGGTTATCTTGGCTGTGGCGGGCGGGCTGGGGATAGAGAGAGAGACACACAGTGGACGGTAGTGCAGTCAAGTGTAATTACTAGATGCTGAGATTTGAAACAATCAACCCATCACTCCCCCCACCCCCTCAAAATGAACCTTTAAACAGAGGATCAGCACAAACATGTGGGTCAGAAAAGAAAATAATCCTTATAATTAAAGGGAATATTACCTTTTGTGTATGAGATAGTCCTCAAGAATGTCAAGGCAGCGCACCATCTGAGAGAAAATCAAGACTTTGTGCCCACCTGCTTTCATCTTTGGGAGGAGCTTATCAATAAGAACGAGTTTACCAGCAGATTGAACCATTGCTTGCAGGTGAAAGTCAGGAGCCCCAAGACCATGCATCTCTCTAAACTCCCCAGTAATCTTCTCTTCAGCTCCTGTGAAGTGTGTAAACATAACAATGCATTAACTTCCCAGTTTTCCATCTTTTCTGGGGAATATTAGGCTTTCTCGAAAGAATGTTTTGTTACAAGGAAATCTGAAAAACATGCACATGACTTACTATTAAAAAATATTATTATTTTTTTTCATAAGAGAGTAACTATAAACCATGTGCCACATCCAATACGTGATAAAAGGTATAGAATGGGTGCAACATCACTGTTTTTATGTTTGTCATGTGGTACCAGCATCAGCTGTCTCTGGAGGAATATGAAGATCATAGACTGACAACCATGGGCATTCTAGCTGAACTTGGAATTAGAACCAAAATGGTCTACCTTGGCTGCACGTTTCCCTACATGTCCACAAACAGGTGTGCTTGACCCCAAAAAGCCACTTATCCTTAACATACATAATATAGGAGTTACTTACCTTGGTAGAGACAATTCTAGCCGCATATTCCTTAACGTAGAATTATCCCCAGGCGTGAGACTGGATACTGAAACTTTTTGCCACTGCATCCCTGCGTGCCGGGGCGGCATCACGCGACTCTGCCCAGGCGTCGTCTGCGTACGTGACTGACGTCAGCGAGGTCACATAAGTCCCACCCCGGCGAACCTACGTCAGTTTTCTTTGGAGAACTTTTCCGCACCAGAACGCGGAGCCACCAGATAAAAAAACATGGGAGCAGTGTGCGAAAGAGTAGAAAGAGAATGGAGACAACGGCTCCATAAGGAACAGTGCAACACTGCAGTGTCCAAAGGCAGAAGAAAGATCAGAGAAGAGCCCTGAGCAGCCACTATGTATACAGCCTTCCCCCTCCCCCTGTGTCCCAGAAACTAGGAACATGCTTAAAAGGCATGACCCATGTAGCAGGCCTACCGCCCCCAGCCAGAAACACGGAAGGGGGGAGGGCAGTCTCAAGACAGACAGGAACAACAAACCTCCAAGCCACCCAGCATAGAGGGCAACCACCCCCCAAGGAACAAGGGCAAGGCATGGCCAGATGACACCTATTCAGAGGTTAGCAGAGGGGCCAGGAGCCTTACAAGCAAGAGAGGAAGGGAGGGGAGGGAAGGACAGAGATTGAAGGCAACCCCCCCCCCTGCAAACCTGGAGTAGCCAGAGCAGCGGGGCACAAGAGCACCTTAACCCCATCCTCAAAGAACCAGGAGGAGGAATGAATCGCAACCAGACGGAGCCACCCATCAAGAGCAAAGAAGGCACTCACAGGAGGCACAGCCCCCCACCGGGAAGCGAGTACCTTAGACCAACCCAAGGGTTCTCGCAGAACGGGGAGGAAGGGCGGGCCGTGAAGGAATCTGCGGCTAGAATCGTGTCTATCAGATACATTGTTACTGAAGGTGAGTAACTTGTACTTCTGATAGAGACTACTAGCCGCAGTTTTCTTCACATAGCATAGATACCCTGGCAATACCCACGGGGAAGAAGGGTCTGCGAAAGGACCACAAAAGCCTGGACAGAACAGAGGGTCCCACAGGGTACCAGATCTGCGGAACAGGAAAGTAACCTCGTCCCTGCCAGGCAAGAGGAACCCCCACAAGCAGAACACCACCGACCCCAAGAGGAGGTACGAGGAATAAAGAAGACTCAAGAGGCCCGTACACTCACAGCAGAGGAACCAAGGACAAGGCCAGAGAGGCTGAAGCACCCCACTCCCATACAAGGCAACAGAGCTTTCATCCAATGTCAAGGCAGGAAGAGGAGGAAGAAGAAGAAAAAGCCAAGAGGGCCCAAGGAAATGAGGGAAAGGAAGGCAAGCCCCATCCAGATGGAGGGCAACAGGCCAGCCAGAACAGTGCAGACAGTCATAAGCCGCCAGAAGCAAGAAGTACAACCCGGGGCCCTAGGAAGACCAGGCAGGCGACGCCTGACAAGGGAGCACACAGAATAATCCCAGCCCTCAAGACAGGAGCAGGAAGGTGAGGAAATGCCCGGACACACCACTATGAGGGGCCGCGCATTACACCTCAAGAAGCAAAAGCAAAATACAGAAACGTCATAGAAAACCGGCACCCGAAGTTGACCAGAACTCCCTAGCAGAGTGCAAGCTATATAACAGCTACTACTACTACCCCACATAGGGTACGGTAAGTCCCAAGATATGGGAACCCTCTTTTGGAATAACTTCCGCAGCACAGGAAAAAAACAAAAAGAGCCTTGGGGAAAGAAACCCCAGCGAAAGGCTTGTTAAGCAGCCCAAGAGAAAACAGAAGGCCTAATCTTAGGGCCAAGTCTGTGCAAACAACTCCGGCAAAAACATACACACACAGAAATGGCCGTCCAGCAGCCAGCAATGCAATAGTCCCAGCAAGGAGGACTCAAATGGCCATAAAACGCGCTCCACAGCAAGGGCAACTGGCACACAGAAAAGCCCAGAACAAGCTCAACTCAGCAGTCACTGAGGAGGAGGAGGAGGAGGATAGGGCGGAGGAGGACGGATCCCAGCCAGGAATCTTTGAATGGCGGAGTCAGCCGGGGCATGGAATAACAGACTGCCATCAAACGGACAATCAATCAGCCGCTCCTGAATATTTTGAGGGAACACTCCGTCCCGAAGCCAAGCATGGCGACTGAGAAAGCCATGGCCGGGCCCAGCACCTCTGAGATGTCCAGAGCGGAGCAGAGAATAAACGCCGCTAGCTCCCGGCCATCCAGCGCATGATGCCGTAAGTCCACCTGAACAGTCTCATAGGAAGCTGCGGATCCCAAAGACTCAGCAGAGTCCCATAAACAACAGGAGGCGCTAGCCAACACACATAAGGTGTTAAGGGCTCGCAGGGCAGCGCTGGTCGAGGCTAACATGTTGTGACCCCAAGAGTCCAGCCAGCGGGCCTCCCCGGTCTGTGGAGTCAACAGCGGCAGCTTGGAGGGAAAAGCAGCCCGTAAAAGTGGACTGGAGGCAGAGGGGTGGAGGGAAAGACACCTCGGTGCCGGTGAAGGAGGTGCTGAGGCACCGGATCCCCTGAGGCAGGTGCTGAGGCACCTGACCCCCCATCAGGGAAGAAAGGAGCAAACCCTCAAAGGGAAGCAAGATCTCCCTCCCACCAGAGCCCTGGTGGAGAACCTCCAAGAAATGGTCAGCCAGGAAGTGAGCAATCGGTTCACCCATGCATAGAATGCCCACAGCCGTGGACTCCGCGTGAGGGAAGGCCTCACCCGCCTCCTTAGGGCTCCGCGGTGGAGAAAGCAGCTCCTCCGTGGGCAACGGTTGCAAACTAAGGCGCCCGACCCCGAACCCAAGCGGGGCGGACAAAGGCCGACCTGGAAGTCAGAAGGAACCGAAGAATGGGTAGCCTGCCGCTCCTTCGACAAACACCTCGGCCTCGGAAATGATGGGGAGCCGCCCTTCGATGAAGCCAGTGAAGAAGACACCACGCGGCGGCCTGTCTCCAAGGAGGATGACACCAGTATGCAGGCAACCTATGGAGAAGAGGGATGGTCCGAAGACTAATCTGCTGCATGACCCCTGTGCGGAGCCAGGGATGATTCAACTTCCGACTCGCCCTCAGACGAGGCAGCCGCCCGCGGGGAGGGACGAGAGGGGCCTGGAAAGGGATGAGGGTGCACCACCCTACCTCAATCCAGAGCGGGGCGAGGAGGGTCCACCGACCCCTGTGGTGCCGCCAAGGCCAGCAGGTGCTGGCGCCGGTGCGGCGTCAGCTCAGCCGTGGTCAAGGCATTCACCTGCCCAGAGGGCCAAGTGGGGCTTGGGGATGCGACCCGAGCCACGGCAACCTCCAGCGACACCACAGGCACTCCAGCTGGAGTTTGTGACGAGGCGGGGGTGCCGTGGTCTGAAGGAGGGACCCCCGAAAGGCCACACCCCAACAGCACCACATCCTCCAAGACTGGATACGAACCAGTCAGTGCTGGGGCCAGAGCCGCTGGTGGTGCCGGAGGGCCCAGCGCAAGGCAAGGGATCCGCTGATGCACAAGGAGGGGAAGGAGGAGGAGACACGAGCGAGGCGAGGAGGAGACGCCAGCGAAGCCTGCAAAGCAGCCGCCTATGTCTCCATCTTGACTCCTGACGCTCCGTCACCGGGAAATGGTGGATAGGAGGATGACATGCGGGGCTGCATCACCCGCGGAGAGTCCACCACCCCGGCAGGCCGAACGCCAGCCTCGGGGACAAACTGCGACACTTACCCACCGGGGAGCGATGCACCAGCAACATAGGAGAAGGGTGAGGACGATGACAGCGGCCGTATCTGAAGCCGTCTGCCGAGGCTGATCGAGGAGAGGAAGCCGACCTTGAGAGACACGCTGAGAGAAGTTTCATCTGGCGCGCCCGCCACTATTTATGCTATAACTGTTAGAACGCCGCCCAATCAGTGGATCAGTGATCCTCCCCCTAACACCACAAATAAGACGCCCACCCAACGTGGAAGTTTTGAAGCCCGAAGGCATTCGCACACTGTTCCACCAAAAAATAGATAATGAGGAAGAAAAAAGAGGCCCCAAACAGACCTGTAGCAGAGACCGGATCCACGTTGCACACGGAAAAGGAAAAAACTGACTTAGGCGCGCTGGGGTGGGACTTATTTGACCTTGCTGACGTCAGGTACGCGGACGACGCTTGGGGGGAGTCGCGTGATGCCGCCCCGGGCACGCAGGGGTGCTGTGTCATAAAGTTTCCGGATCAAGTCTCACGCCTGGGGATAATTCTACGTGATGGAATCTGCGGCTAGTATCTCTTTCAGATAAATATCCAAGCAAAATGCAAAGAACATTTTGAGAACAAAATTTAAGAAAACTGCAGGAGGACAGGTTAAAGCTCAGCAGGTACGTTGAATCAGGTTTTAGCTATCTAAATGTCGGGCTAGTCTGCATTGCCCTCCAGCTCAGTTCAGCATTATCTTGATGTACACATACATTTTGAGACCCCATCAGTGGCTTAAGCCAAACATCCTCCTCTCAGCTAACTCTTATGTTAAAACCTCCCTTAACATTTGAGCATCATGATAATGGCCACACATCTAAGAGACAGGAATTCTTAAGACCCTTGGTCCCTTAAAGACTCATCCCTCCGTCCGTCTCTGAGGTTTTCGGCTAATCCTTCCCATGTACTTTAAAAAAGAGGCAGAATATCAGTCAAAATGACTGGACACAAAGGATGCTCTATTATCACATGAGAGAGGGAAAATGAAATGGGTTGAAGGAAAAGATTTCCCACACATGCCAACATTTAAGAACATGCAAGACAAACTTTGGTGTAGAAAGAAATATTGGACTACTGACCAAGAAAGAAAAAAGATTTTTTCGGAATGAGAAAGTCAAAGTTGAGATAGGTTCATATTTTGGAGAAATAGCAGTCTTCCTCCAATTAATAAGAGGAGTGTAGTAGCTTGGGTTTGTTTAAGAATGTGTGTTACTGCATTCTCTGCTGAGTGTTCTCTTTGTGGCAGTTGCCAGATTCACTTTGTAGCTACAGTTGTCCTGCTCTGATGGTCCAGCTAATCTACAATAAATCAACAAACTGGCTTTGATCTTGTCTCCTCATTATTCAACTACTACATAATTTTTGGCGACGAGTGCTGGGCCATCACATTAAACCCACAAGAGGCGAAATTCGAGTCAAGAAACGTAAAGAGAAAACGTAAGAGGAAATCCTTAAACATTTGAGAGCCACAGACGTCGAGTAAAGTAAGGAAAACGTTTTATTTTACTTGCGGTTGGCTTCGTTGTGAAAGAGCAGGGCGGAGGCATTTTAACCTTAAACAAACGAGCTAAGAGTATCGAGACATCTCAGTTATCAACAAAGGAGTTGGAGGAAGAGAAGAAAGAATCTGTTTCTATAGTTAAAACAAGAGACAGTAAAACACAAGATAATAAAGTTTCGGAAAACAGGGGTTCTGAAAGACAGAATGCATGGAACAATACTAACCCATTTTTTTCAAGAACCAATATTTGCTTTAGATGTGGTTTTAAACCACATTTTGGTGGTGCAAGGTGTCCAGCAAAGTCAGTTGTATGTAAAAATTGCAATAAGTTAGGCCGTTTTGCTAAAGTTTGCCAAACATTTAAGTACAGTATGCGTTCTAAACCTGTTCAGGTAAAATGTGTCACTGAGCAGAATATCCAAAGTGAAGAAGAAGACTGTTACGAGAGAGTTAAGCAACATGGTGGTTGTTGTCAGAGATGATGGTGTAATTGTGGGTAATCCAGACTTATGTGTTGATCCCTATGTCGACATTTTGGTTGGAGATCGATCCTTATATCTACTTGTTGACTCTGGTGCTCGCATTACAATGATTACTTTGGAATTATTTAAAACAACATGGCCCAATAGATCTTTGTTACCACCGGATAGAAAGGCAATAAATTATGAAGGTCGTGAAATCAACCTATCGGGATACATTGAAGACATCCTTGAGTTTAAGGGGCGCAGAATAGCTGGAAAGATGTATGTAGACCACAAAGGTTTGAATATCTTGGGTTGGTTCCACCAGGGGTTGTTTGGGATGGTACTTAGACCAGGAGCAAAAGAACAAGTTCTGGCTATAAGCGACCATCCTGATCTGGAAGGCCTTGTAAACCAGTATCCTCATGTTTTCTCTGGGGAATTGGGTACGATAAAAGACTTCCAACATGAAATTATTGTAAAGGAAGGTGCATCCCCAGTTAAACATAAACTAAGGAATGTTCCTTTTAGTATAAGACAAGATCTAGAAAAAGAATTGGATTCTTTGTGTTCTAAAGGAATAATTGAACCAGTGGAGTCCTCTTTATGGTTGTCCCCTTTGGTTGTGGCTCGTAAACAAAATGGTAAGCTGAGAGTCTGTGTTGACCTTTGTTGCCTGAATAAGGAGATATGGGTAGATTCCCATCCTCTCCCAAACATTAATGAAATGCTGGCCACACTTAAGGATGCTAAGGTTTTTACAAAATTAGATTTAGCGTCGGCCTACCATCAGGTTGAGCTTGCTCCTCATTCAAGAAATCTCACAGCATTTGTTATACCATTTGGGACTTTTCAGTACGTACGCATGCCCTTTGGTCTCTCTTCGGCAGCGTCGGTATTCCAACGCCTAATGTCAGAGATGCTGAAGGGGATCGAGGGTCTTTCTGTGTTTCAAGATGATGTTCTCATCTTTGCTCATGACAATGAAACACATGACAAGATTTTGAATGCAGTGTTGTCCAGATTTCAAGAGAATGGTGTGGTGCTACGTAGAGATAAGTGCGTTTTCAGGGTTAAAGAGGTTGAGTATCTGGGACATTTGGTGAATGAGAGTGGTATTTTCCCAAAAGTGAGTTTAGTAGTCTCAATCGTCAAATCTAAAGCTCCTTCAGATAAAACTTCTCTCAAGTCTTTTCTTGGTATATGTGAATTTTACTCTCGTTTTGTGCCAGATTTTGCAAGCAAATTGAGACCTCTCTCATGTATGCTAAAGAGAGGTGTGGTGTTTGAATGGAATAAAGAGTGCCAAGTTGTGTTTGAGTGGGTTAAACAACAGTTAACATCTCCTAAAGTTCTCGGACATTATGATCCATCTGTTTTGTGTACTCTTACGGTGGATGCTAGCAAAGTAGGGTTGGGTGCAGTTTTGACTCAAAAGAAAAATGGAGAAGTTAGAACAATTGGTTATGCATCCAGGGTATTGTCTGCATCAGAAATTAAATATTCGGTAATTGAAAAAGAATTACTAGCATGCTGGTGGGCTGTTATGAAATTTAGAAATCTCATTTGGGGCCGTAGGTTCTGTCTCCAAACCGATCATAAACCCCTAATTTTTATTCTTAGTGGCAAGAATGTGAGGGCTTCCACACCTAGAATATCAAGACTTTCTTCAAAACTACTTCAATTTGATTTTTCAGTTGAGAACATCCCTGGTTCAAAGAATGGGTGTGCAGATTTTTTATCCCGTTCTTCTGATATAATTGAAATTGAGACAGATCTTAAGGAAGAAGATAAAGAAGATTTTATTGTTGCAGCTGTAGATGTTCCTCATTTGTGTGCAGTGTCTGAAGAGGTGTGGCGCAAGGCTCTTGCAGAAGATTGTTCTTTAGCTAATGTGATGAAGTTTGTAGAAAGTGGTTGGCCTAAAGAAAGGAACTTATCTTTTGAATTCAAAACTTTCTTGCAAGTCGCAGATGAGTTACCAATCGAAGATGGGTTGTTGCTTAGGGGGACAAGTTAGTTCCTCCGGCTACACTAAGGGCAGTTTTGGTCAAGAATTCTCATGAAGGACATTTAGGAGCAACTTTGACTAAAAAAAGAGTGCATTCTTCTTTTTGGTGGCCTTCTATGGATAGTTTTGTTGAGGAGTATGTAAAATCATGTGTTATTTGCTCCAGTTGTGATAAGGTTACTAAGTTACGCACTTCTCCACTGACTCCCATTGTGTTGCCATCAGCCCCATGGGTTAAGTTAGGGTTGGACATTGTTGGTCCTTTTCAGGCGCTGGATTCTTCGTCAAGATTTGGTTTGGTCTTCATGGACTATTATTCGAAGTGGCCAGAAATAAAATTTGTGAAGGAGGTCTCTTCAAGGACAGTTATTGATTTTCTTAACGATGTGTTTTTAAAAGAGGGTTATCCTGAGTTTTTGATTACAGACAACGGAACACAATTTACTAGCTTGGAGTTTGAAACTTTTCTCAATGGGTGTAGTATAAAACACTTAAAGAGCTCAGTCTATCACCCTAAAACCAATGGTTTGGTTGAGCGTATGAATAGAGTGTTAGGCGAATGTATCCAATGGGCGTTGTCTAATAAATGCATAGTTGCCAATTCAGTGAGGAGTATGCTGTGGTTTTACCGTACTACTCCTCATTCAACTACAGGTGTGTCACCCTTTGAATTACTTCGAGGACGAAAAGCTGCAACTTTATTGTGTCCTGCGTGGATGTCTAAATGGGTGAAAGGGAATGTGTGGACTGATGAGAGTGTTAGAAGTCAGGTCGAATCGGTTCAGAATAAACAAAAATTATACTTTGATGACGGAATGCGTGTGAAAGATATTTTTGTTAAACCAGGTGATGTTGTGTGTGTCAAGAAACCGATTCATGTTCTAAAAGGCCTTCCCAAAGTTGGTTCTCCATCTAAGGTCTTGGATGTGAAAGGTAATGCTGTAAAACTCAGCAATGGTCAATGGTGGAATATGTCTCGTGTGATTAAAAAATCATCTCATTCATTTCCTGTGAGTCATGGTGTTCAACCAACAAGTTCAAATTTTACTCACTCAAATCTTGTGAATGATGGGGCTCATTATGATAGTTCAAAGTCTTGTATAGATGGTGACAAATTGAGGCGCAGCATGCGCGTTGTACGTATTCCTCTCAGATACAGAAAGTGATGTATACTTTTCTTACATTTTAGATACAGGTAGAGTTGTACGTTTTTTTTTATTCTTTCTTCATCTTTAGTTGTGTTTGTTTTTTTTGGACAATATGTAAATTTTCACATTTTTATTGTTTTATTGCTTATGTTAAGTTTCCTTTTTGTTTGTATGTAAAGGTAGACCGATTTAGTAGCTTAAGGTTGTTCAAGGGTCTTATTTATTATAAAGGAAGACCCATGTAGTAGCTTGGGTTTGTTTAAGAATCCTATCTTCTAGAATGTGTGTTACTGCATTCTCTGCTGGGTGTTCTCTTTGTGGCAGTTGCCAGATTCACTTTGTAGCTACAGTTGTCCTGCTCTGATGGTCCAGCTAATCTACAATAAATCAACGAACTGGCTTTGATCTTGTCTCCTCATTATTCAACTATTACAAGGAGTCAATGTGAAAGTGCAGTAGCCAGGGAGTCATGAGTGTGAGAAGGTGGCCTGATATGCAGTGGTCACTATTCTAGTGCCCACTATGTATCAGTCCAGCAACCCTTATTGATGATTGGTTGTAAGTCAACCTTATAGACCAGCTATCCTAGTAGCATGGATACGAGCAGTCTAAGGCTAAAGACTCGAGAGGGCGTGTTAAGCCAGCTGTTTACCACACATATACCCCTTGAATACCCAGTGAAAGGACACCACACAAGTGTTATGAAAATAAACAGTTATTTATTTAAAGATCACAACAGCCCTGTACTCTTTATGAGGACAGGGTACTAAGCACAAACCAAAACTCTTACAAAAATACTTAAGTTAGCACAGTATATACAAATGCCCGAGGGGCACGGAAAACCATATACTCTGAAAGTGGAATGCGAAATTCCTAGCAGGTAAGTACAGTACTAATAGCTTTTGGAATCGCTAGGACTTGACTAGGGAATCGTTAGATTACTTCTAGGAGGCCTAGGGGACTCGGGTGCAGTGTGTGCACTCTCACGCGAGATGCGGGACAAAAGTCTATGGTAGCTAGGAATTAGAAAGTTAGTGTTCTCGGGCGAACCCGACCTGGTAGGGAGAAAACGAAAGTAGATTCTGACCCTTGGATAGTGAGGCTATGCTGGGGCACCGAAATGCCGAAGTTACCTAGCCCAGGGGCTGCAGCTGCATAGGTCTGAAAAGACGTCGGGAATCCTCGTAGACGGACCAGGAGCCGGAAGAAAAGATGCTGGCCGGTGACCAGTGAAGAAAGTTCAGTCGGATCCAAGCCTGGATCTTGAAGATAGATGACACCTGAAAGCAGAGGGGACCAAGTTCGAGACTACTAGCCAGTAGTCAGTGGGCACCAGGAGGGCACCGGATGGTAGCCACCTCGACTAGGTGAGTGGGTGACGCTTGACTCGAAGATCTCACGGACCAGGAGGCGTTGTCGGCGACCAGGATGGAGGATCGAGCTGTCCCACGAAGATGGAAGCTGTCGGCGTCGCTGGACCCAGGATTGGGCAACAAAGCCTTGGCAAATTCAAGCCCACGCGGTGGACCTAAAATGGCGTCTGGAGTGGACCAGGAGGGTCCGGGGTGCCTCTCTTGAAGAAGGAAGCAAAGGCCAGCCTGGAGCAACCAGACCAGCAGTCGTGAAGTCGTTGGGCGTCGTTCAGAGGGCCACAAGCCAGCCGGCTAGTAGCCAAACAACGCGGTGCACAGCAAACAGCAGAAGGGCCCCACGCAGATCGTGGAGATGCAGGGGGGCTGATCTTGGGTGCTGGAGCTGCGCAGGGTCGGGGCTTCTCGGACCCCAAAGCACTCACCAGTGGAGGACACGGTGGGCTTGCAGTAAAGATGTCGTGCAGTCTTGGCGATCGTCGGTCCCTTGAGGTCTCGTCGCACTCACGGTTCTCAGCTGGGCTGTAGAGGTGAGTAGAGGTCAGAGGTGCCAGGGAAGCCGGGTCTCGTCGAGCTGGGTCGTCGGATTCGTGATGAAGGACTTGCAGCAGACCGCAGTGTTCTTTAGGATGGTGCCTGCGGATGCAGGGTGACTACTCCTTAGCCACAAGGGAGAATCTTGAAGAAGAAATCGTGAAGTCCTTTCGAAGAAAGTGGTATCTTGATTCCAAAGATGATCTAATTTGAACAGGGGGCCCGCTCCTATCTTTATACTAAAAAAGGGGGCTGACCCGGTGACTAGGTCCTGCCTATGGGTGGGACTAGGTGGGGGGTGGTTACACCCCTCAGCCATGCCGGACTTCCCCAGGCCAGGGGCTGGTGTGCCCCTGGAACTGGTTCAGACCGGCCTATGCGTAGTGAGCACCGGGGTGCCACTCAGCAGTCACCTTCCTGTAAAGCCCTGCCTACCCAGGATACACAAAACCATGTCTGGGACGGTGCTAGCACCGCCCCTGACAGGAAACCCTTTGTCCAGGCTCCCCTCACTGGAAGGACTCCCAGCTGCAGGGGGTCAGACTCGTGTCTGTGGTGGCAGCATCCATTTTGTGGAGCTGAGGCTTCAGTTAACTTTAACCGGGGTTCACAGTTACATACATGTCGTGTCCCTCTAGAAGGGTGGAATGCTAACCCCGTCGCCAGAATTGGCGAGGGGTTAGTATTCCAATTCGTATGACACCTTACTCGACATGTTTTGATAAAGCAATACCAAAGATAGCATTTAACCGCGAGGATTATAATGCACTTAAGAGTATATGGTATGCGATATCATGGAACAGCTATTAGGACTTGATTCCGCAAGCTGCAGACAGGCTCAGCTCGTGCCAGAGCACCATCTCACACGATTCCAAGCACTCTGCCTTCAGGATTGTCAAGGCCTGCCATAGGAGTGACTGATAGGAATCTGTGTGTCCATTTTAGGGTTAGGTATAGGTATACTACACCTACAGCAAAGGGTGATTACACGACTTTGCCCCAGCTGTCATGCAGCCAGTTGTGTCAAATTTAGGAGGCCAGCCAGGGGTGGCATAATACATGCTGCAGCCCCTGGCAGCCCTGGGTACACCTATGCCCTGAGTTACAGGGTCTGATAAGGTAGCCCAGTACCAATTGGTAGATGCACCTAGGGTACATGAGGTAATTTAGAAAGAGAACAGCCAGGCTGTGGGTCTGATTGGCAGGCCCACAGCCAGAGAAAGTCGTAAACCAGTGAAACAAAAGCAAAAAATCTGGGTGATCATAGGATTGCAGACCCTACTCTCCTACATGACCCCCCCCCAAACTTTGGGACAATAAGCTAACCTTGACCAGGTGAGTCTTCTTGTTCTAAGTGGAAATATCTGGAGAGCCCATCGGCATTGCCATGATCAGTACCAGGTCTATGTTCCACTGTAAAGTCCATCCCCTGTAGGGAAATGGACCACCTAAGCAGTTTGGGGTTTTCACCCTTCATCTGATTTAGCCACAAGAGGGGCTTATGGTCGGTCTGAATCTTGAAGTGAGTGCCAAACAAGTATGGCCTCAGCTTCTTCAGGGCCCAAACCACAGCAAAGGCCTCCCTCTCAATAGCTGACCAATTCTTCTCTCTGGGGGTCAGCCTTCTGCTTATAAAAGCAATGGGCTGATCCTGACCATCAAAATTCAGTTGAGAAAGAACAGCTCCCACACCCAACTCAGAAGCATCTGTTTGGACAATGAATGGTTTGGAGTAGTCTGGACTCTTAAGGATAGGTGCTGTGCACATGGCCTGCTTTAGGTCATCGAATGCTTTTTGACAGCCTGCTGTCCACTGAACCTTTTTTGGCATTTTCTTACTTGTCAGTTCATTTAATGGTGTCACAATGGAACCATAGTTCCTGACAAATTTTCTGTAGTATCCAGTCAGGCCCAAGAAAGCTCGAACCTGAGTCTGGGTGGTTGGAGGAGCCCAGTCCCTGATTGACTGTATTTTGCTCTCCAGTGGCTGGACCTGGCCTCCACCTACAAGGTGGCCCAGGTATACAACCTGTGTCTGCCCTATCTGGCACTTGGTGGCCTTGATAGTGAGGCCTGCTGCTTGCAGAGCCTCTAACACTTTCCTCAGGTGGACCAGGTGATCCTCCCAGGTGGAGCTAAAGACAGCAATATCATCTAGATATGCTGCACAGAAGTCATCCAGCCCAGTAAGGACTTGATTCACCAACCTTTGGAAGGTGGCAGGTGCATTTTTCAGACCAAAGGGCATTACCACAAATTGATAATGCCCACCAGGGGTTGAAAATGCTGTTTTGGGTTTGGCATCCTCAGCTAACCTGATTTGCCAATACCCAGCTGTTAAGTCAAATGTACTTAAGTAGTTGGCAGAAGCCAATCTATCTATAAGTTCATCTGCCCTTGGTATTGGATGGGCATCAGTCTTAGTGACTGCATTGAGACCCCTGTAGTCTACGCAAAACCTCATCTCTCTCTTACCATCTTGGGTGTGAGGCTTTGGCACTAGAACTACTGGACTAGCCCAAGGGCTATCTGAGGGTTCAATGACTCCCAATTCCAACATTTTCTGCACTTCAGTTTTTATGCAGTCTCTAACATGATCAGGCTGCCTGTAGATTTTACTCTTGACTGGCAGGCTGTCACCAGTGTCAACCTCATGGGTACACCAATTGGTCTGACTGGGTGTCAGAGAGAACATATGTCTGAAAGACTGAAGAACCTGTTTACAGTCTTTCTGCTGATGTTCAGAGAGGCTGCCACAAAAGACAACACCATCTACTGACCCATCATCAGGATTCTGAGTGAGCAGGTCTGGGAGAGGGTCACTCTCTTCCTCCTGTCCCTCATCTATGGCCATGAGCAAGCTCATGTCCTTCCTGTCGACATATGCTTTGAGCCTGTTGACATGGAGTACCCTATGGGGACTCCTGGGAGTTCCAAGGTCCACCAGGTAGGTGACCTCTCCCTTTTGCTCAAGGATTGTGTGGGGCCCAGACCATTTGTCTTTGAGTGCTGCTGGGGCCACTGGCTCCAGCACCCACACCTTCTGTCCAGGCTGATAAACAGTCAGGACAGCCTTTTGGTCATGCCAAGCTTTTTGAAGTTCTTGACTGGCCTTAAGGTTTTCTGATGCCTTCTCCATATACTCAGCCATCCTGGAGCGGAGACCAAGTACATAGTCCATTATGTTGGTTGCAGGCTTTTTGAGAGGTCTCTCCCATCCTTCCTTCACCAAACACAAGGGGCCTCTCACAGGATGCCCATACAAAAGTTCAAAAGGGCTGTAGCCAACCCCCTTTTGTGGGACCTCTCTGTAAGCAAACAGAAGGCAGGGCATCAGGACATCCCATCTACGCCTGAGTGTTTCAGGTAGTCCATGAATCATCCCTTTTAGGGTCCTGTTGAACCTTTCAACAAGCCCATTGCATTGTGGGTGATAGGGTGTAGTGAATTTGTAATTGACACCACACTCCTTCCACATAGCAGTTAAATAGCTTGACATGAAGTTTGCACCTCTGTCAGAGACAACCTCCTTAGGGAAGCCCACTCTGGAGAACACTCCAACTAGGGCCCTTGCCACCACAGGGGCTGTGGTGGTCCTAAGTGGAATAGCTTCAGGGTACCTGGTGGCATGATCCACTACCACCAGTATAAACTTGTGCCCTGATGCTGTCTGGGGTTCCATTGGACCAACAATGTCAATCCCCACTCTTTCAAAGGGCACCCCCACCACAGGCATTGGTATAAGGGGGGCCTTTGTTGTGCCACCTGACTTACCACTGGCTTGGCAAGTGACACAGGAGCGACAAAACTCCTTGGTATCCTCATTCATGTGAGGCCAGTGAAAGTGTGAGACAAGCCTGTCCCAAGTCTTTGTCTGGCCTAAGTGTCCTGCTAAGGGAATCTCATGGGCCAAGGTAAGTAGGAAACCTCTCTGAGACAAGGGTACAACCAGCCTCCTGGTCATGCCAGGCTTGGGGTCTCTTGACTCAGTGTACAGGAGTCCATCTTCCCAGTATACCTTGTGGGTACCTGTGGCGTTCCCAGCAGCCTCAGCAGCAGCCTGCTGTCTGAGGGGTTCAAGAGAAGGGCAGCCTAACTGGTCCTTCCCCAGGTCTTCCCTTGAGGGTCCCCCTGAACCCAAGAATTCAACTTGATCAAGTTCAAACTCTCTAGGCTCAGTTTCCCTCAATTCCTGCAGGTCAGCCTCCTCTGAGACTTGATCCACAACCTGGGGCAAGGGGGAAGGCACAGCCTTAACCCTACTGCTCTTCTTCTTGGAAGGTGTCTGGTCCATTGTTCCAGGATCCAGCACCTGTTCAGTGGGGCATCTTCTGGCCTGTGACCTAGTCACAGCAAACACATGTGCTGGCAAACCTAACATTTCCAGATGAGTCCTCTGCTCCACTTCTGACCATTGTGATGACTCCAAATCATTGCCCAACAAACAATCCACTGGGAGGTCTGAACTAACTACAACCTTCTTTTGGCCAGTTACCCCTCCCCAGGAGAAAGCTACAATTGCCATACTATGATTGGTAGTGACATTGCTTGCATTGGTCACCAGGAATCCTGTACCTGGCATGATCTGTCCAGGGTCCACAAAGCTAGGTGTCACCATTGTGACACTGGCACAAGTGTCCCTATAGGCCTGAGCCATCTTTCCATTAATGAAAGGTGTCTGTCTGTATTTGCCCAAAGTATTGGGACTTATATCAGGGGACATATCCACATCCCCTGTACAAACAAGGACAGCCTGAGTGAGTGTACCAACTAAGTTGTCACACCCCTCAGAACCCAGGGTTAACCCTACTAAACCCTTGGGAGGTGCACTACCACTGCTGGCTGTACTAGGGGGCACAGGTGCCTTAGGGGCTGCAGTGGCAGGAGTCTGCCCTCCTCCTTTCTTGGTGCACTCACTAAACCAGTGAGTTTTACTTTTGCAGTATTGGCACCACCTTTTAGATTGGCCTTCTTTCTTCTTTTGGGGAGCCTGACCCCCACCCTCTTTGGGTTGTTGGGGACCTGTCGAAGACTTCTGGTCATTTTGTTCCCCCTTTGAATCTTTACCCTTCTGGTCTGCTTTCTTCTGACCACCTTGATTCTG
The DNA here is from genome assembly GCF_964263255.1 of Lissotriton vulgaris. Taxonomy (NCBI): domain Eukaryota; kingdom Metazoa; phylum Chordata; class Amphibia; order Caudata; family Salamandridae; genus Lissotriton; species Lissotriton vulgaris. Next base: position 408,829,447 of record NC_141700.1, on the reverse strand, counting down.
GCCCTGGTTCTGTTTAACTCTTGTTCTAACCCATCTGTCTGCCTTCTTTCCCAATTCTTGGGGAGAGGTCAGATCTGAGTCAACAAGATGCTGATGCAACAACTGGTTCTGACAATTGTTTAAAATTTGCTCTCTCATCATCAAATTGTACAATCCTTTATAATCAGTAACCTTACTGCCCAGCAACCAGCCCTCAAAAGCCTTAGTGGCACAATCTACAAAGTCAGCCCAATCTTGAGACTGAGTTTTCTGGGTATCCCTGAACAGCACCCTGTACTGCTCAGTGGTTAGGCCAAACCCATCAACCAGTGCATTTTTCAAGACTTGGTAATCATTAGCATCCTCCACCCTTGTGGTGAGGAGCTTGTCTCTTCCTTTACCCTCAAAGGAGAGCCACAAGATAGCTGCCCACTGACTTGGGGGAACACCTTGCACAGTGCAGGCCCTCTCCAAAGCAGTAATCCATTTGTGGATGTCATCCCCTTGTTTAAAGGGGGGCACTATCTTACCAAGGTGTTTTGTATCAAAACTCCTTTCCCTATTGCTAGGTACAATGCTGCCACCAGTGGGGACTGTCCCACTCAATTGTTGCTCTCTAGCAAAGGCAAGCCTCTCTTTGGCCAGGGCAAGTTCTTCCCTTTCAATCCTCAGATTGGCTGCCTTTTCCTTAGCTTCATACATTCTCCTCTGGGGAGATGTCATTCCCCTTTGAGAGGAACGTTGAGAGCCATTGGTATGAAGGGATCTGATAGAGCCTCTTGATAGAGATCTATCTCGTCCATTCCCAATGTTAAGCTGACCTGAGAGTGGCCCCAAGGGTCCCCTAGTGCCCATCTCATGTCTGCTTAAGTTGGACCTGGTTAGTCTGCTGACTTCTACCTGTTCCTTTTCTGCCTCATCCCCTGATACCAAATCATCATCCTCATCATCAGCATTATCTGCTTCCTGAAGAGGATGGTCCTGGGCATCAAAGGGACCCTGTAAGGAGGGCATGTTGCCATCTGAATTAGAAGGGTCTGGGTTCCCAGCCCTCCTTGCATCATGAGTCTCTAAGAGACCAATCAGAAAGGCAGTTGTGGGGTTAGACCCCTGCTTAATCTTCCTAGAGGTACACACTTGTCGTAACTCATGGAAGCTAAGCGCAGTATATCTTGAAGGGATGACCTGTGGAGGGTCAACTGACACAAGGGGAACCTCAGTGTTTCCTCCTTTGTCCGACATACTGTTTCTAGTGTGGTGTAAGTGATGCACCTACCTACACTATGTGTTTACCTACTGATCCCTTGCTAAGAGTTGCAGCCAAGGTGTGCTAAGCCTTGAGGAGCTACAACAGCTGGTTCAGTAGAACTCAGAGTATTCTAAGCTTTAGTTATATGTACCTAACAGTACTTATGTGATCTTTCAACAAGATATTCTTAGGATACGTGTGGTAAAACAACAGCAAGCTCAAATCCCACCGCTGCCACCAATGTGAGAAGGTGGCCTGATATGCAGTGGTCACTATTCTAGTGCCCACTATGTATCAGTCCAGCAACCCTTATTGATGATTGGTTGTAAGTCAACCTTATAGACCAGCTATCCTAGTAGCATGGATACGAGCAGTCTAAGGCTAAAGACTCGAGAGGGCGTGTTAAGCCAGCTGTTTACCACACATATACCCCTTGAATACCCAGTGAAAGGACACCACACAAGTGTTATGAAAATAAACAGTTATTTATTTAAAGATCACAACAGCCCTGTACTCTTTATGAGGACAGGGTACTAAGCACAAACCAAAACTCTTACAAAAATACTTAAGTTAGCACAGTATATACAAATGCCCGAGGGGCACGGAAAACCATATACTCTGAAAGTGGAATGCGAAATTCCTAGCAGGTAAGTACAGTACTAATAGCTTTTGGAATCGCTAGGACTTGACTAGGGAATCGTTAGATTACTTCTAGGAGGCCTAGGGGACTCGGGTGCAGTGTGTGCACTCTCACGCGAGATGCGGGACAAAAGTCTATGGTAGCTAGGAATTAGAAAGTTAGTGTTCTCGGGCGAACCCGACCTGGTAGGGAGAAAACGAAAGTAGATTCTGACCCTTGGATAGTGAGGCTATGCTGGGGCACCGAAATGCCGAAGTTACCTAGCCCAGGGGCTGCAGCTGCATAGGTCTGAAAAGACGTCGGGAATCCTCGTAGACGGACCAGGAGCCGGAAGAAAAGATGCTGGCCGGTGACCAGTGAAGAAAGTTCAGTCGGATCCAAGCCTGGATCTTGAAGATAGATGACACCTGAAAGCAGAGGGGACCAAGTTCGAGACTACTAGCCAGTAGTCAGTGGGCACCAGGAGGGCACCGGATGGTAGCCACCTCGACTAGGTGAGTGGGTGACGCTTGACTCGAAGATCTCACGGACCAGGAGGCGTTGTCGGCGACCAGGATGGAGGATCGAGCTGTCCCACGAAGATGGAAGCTGTCGGCGTCGCTGGACCCAGGATTGGGCAACAAAGCCTTGGCAAATTCAAGCCCACGCGGTGGACCTAAAATGGCGTCTGGAGTGGACCAGGAGGGTCCGGGGTGCCTCTCTTGAAGAAGGAAGCAAAGGCCAGCCTGGAGCAACCAGACCAGCAGTCGTGAAGTCGTTGGGCGTCGTTCAGAGGGCCACAAGCCAGCCGGCTAGTAGCCAAACAACGCGGTGCACAGCAAACAGCAGAAGGGCCCCACGCAGATCGTGGAGATGCAGGGGGGCTGATCTTGGGTGCTGGAGCTGCGCAGGGTCGGGGCTTCTCGGACCCCAAAGCACTCACCAGTGGAGGACACGGTGGGCTTGCAGTAAAGATGTCGTGCAGTCTTGGCGATCGTCGGTCCCTTGAGGTCTCGTCGCACTCACGGTTCTCAGCTGGGCTGTAGAGGTGAGTAGAGGTCAGAGGTGCCAGGGAAGCCGGGTCTCGTCGAGCTGGGTCGTCGGATTCGTGATGAAGGACTTGCAGCAGACCGCAGTGTTCTTTAGGATGGTGCCTGCGGATGCAGGGTGACTACTCCTTAGCCACAAGGGAGAATCTTGAAGAAGAAATCGTGAAGTCCTTTCGAAGAAAGTGGTATCTTGATTCCAAAGATGATCTAATTTGAACAGGGGGCCCGCTCCTATCTTTATACTAAAAAAGGGGGCTGACCCGGTGACTAGGTCCTGCCTATGGGTGGGACTAGGTGGGGGGTGGTTACACCCCTCAGCCATGCCGGACTTCCCCAGGCCAGGGGCTGGTGTGCCCCTGGAACTGGTTCAGACCGGCCTATGCGTAGTGAGCACCGGGGTGCCACTCAGCAGTCACCTTCCTGTAAAGCCCTGCCTACCCAGGATACACAAAACCATGTCTGGGACGGTGCTAGCACCGCCCCTGACAGGAAACCCTTTGTCCAGGCTCCCCTCACTGGAAGGACTCCCAGCTGCAGGGGGTCAGACTCGTGTCTGTGGTGGCAGCATCCATTTTGTGGAGCTGAGGCTTCAGTTAACTTTAACCGGGGTTCACAGTTACATACATGTCGTGTCCCTCTAGAAGGGTGGAATGCTAACCCCGTCGCCAGAATTGGCGAGGGGTTAGTATTCCAATTCGTATGACACCTTACTCGACATGTTTTGATAAAGCAATACCAAAGATAGCATTTAACCGCGAGGATTATAATGCACTTAAGAGTATATGGTATGCGATATCATGGAACAGCTATTAGGACTTGATTCCGCAAGCTGCAGACAGGCTCAGCTCGTGCCAGAGCACCATCTCACACGATTCCAAGCACTCTGCCTTCAGGATTGTCAAGGCCTGCCATAGGAGTGACTGATAGGAATCTGTGTGTCCATTTTAGGGTTAGGTATAGGTATACTACACCTACAGCAAAGGGTGATTACACGACTTTGCCCCAGCTGTCATGCAGCCAGTTGTGTCAAATTTAGGAGGCCAGCCAGGGGTGGCATAATACATGCTGCAGCCCCTGGCAGCCCTGGGTACACCTATGCCCTGAGTTACAGGGTCTGATAAGGTAGCCCAGTACCAATTGGTAGATGCACCTAGGGTACATGAGGTAATTTAGAAAGAGAACAGCCAGGCTGTGGGTCTGATTGGCAGGCCCACAGCCAGAGAAAGTCGTAAACCAGTGAAACAAAAGCAAAAAATCTGGGTGATCATAGGATTGCAGACCCTACTCTCCTACAATGAGCACACATGATGAGATTAAGCTTCAAGGATACAAGACTGTACATAGGGTCCGATCTGTTATTCGAGAATTTCCCGGCCTTGTAAGACTTCACTTTCAGTTAACTAACAATCTGGCTGAGACCAGGGACAGGCATTCCTCGCTTCATAAGTATCCCACTTGTACCTGTTGCTGATACTTACTGTTAGGCAAGGACTGTAGGTCTTATAAAGACTGCATCAGACACTATTTATAAGCAACTGGTTGTCCTTTTGGTGTGCTGTAGAAGATCACAGGCCATGGCTAGTGAATCGTGACTCCTCCTAGACTTTAATCCATATTTACCTAAGGCCTGTGCTGACACAAAGGACTTGACTGATCTTGACAGGAAGAGGGGGAGATAAATAGGAGAAAGATGTCCATTTCCAGAAGAAAGCCTTGCTCTTAGACATTTAACATGAGGTTGAAAATAAAGCTTTCAGTTTATTCTGGGGAGAGCTGAAAGCACAAGCTATGTAAACCCACCCATTTGCCTTACTCATGTAGATAAAACTTGGCCAAATGAACACCGCATATCTTTATTCAAATTTCAATATGCGATACAGTTAGCAGCTGTCACTGTATACATAGTCAATACAAGGCAAGGATGGTTCACCCTCCTGACTTTGAAGTAACTGCAAAGTAACATGGTACCCTACTTCTGCTCTGATGAACTAAAGTCCTTAACTTGACTTAGTAAAGCTATGATGCCCTACCGTTGCACATTCTGTATTTGAAACTGTCAAACTCAATGGGCATAACATTGAACAATCATGCAGGACTCCTGTTTTATGACTGAGAGATTAGAGCAGGGCTCTAATGTCAAGGGTGGAACCAATAGTGCACACCTTTATTTGTCTCACTACATTCCTCTCTATTCAGGTTGTGTGGAGACTGACAGTAAGGCAGAGTAATATTGAGTCAGGGGTACGGCCATTTTACCAGTACACTTTTGGGGGATTAACATACCAGCAATCTCCATATAGTCTTTTCTCGTTTAACCACGGCGAGGTCATTTCCCTGTATGAGCTCTGCGACATTATGCAGTGTTCCCTGTGTGTATGTGAAGAGGTGGACAGTGCAGCCCACCTGACACCGTGTATGTGTGTGTGCTAGATAAGGTGGTGGTCTCTCGTTTGTGCCGAGTTGCCAATCCTTCATGAACATTTGAAGCTTGAATGTATATATTTCTTGCTTTCCTCTCGAAATCAGATGTCTCTGATAGTTTGGGACAGGCATCCAACTGGTTATTTTTGATGCAGACACAGTTGATTTGCCAAAGTGAAGTCTATCCCTCCCCTTCTCCATTTCGTGACAGCCATCCTTTTGTGAAATGCCCACTCTTTCTGGAGCCATCCCACACCAAACTGTGCCAGCCTAAAGTGGTCACATGACTGATAGCTTGTGCTAAACGTAGGCCCTGAGAAAAGATTAAGTAGGGAATATGCACACATTCAGGACTAGAGAATCACTGGACCTTCCAATACCTTTTGGTGGTCCTGACCAGGCATGAGCTCCTCCACCATTAGATACCAGATCTCTTACCGCTTTGAACCTTAATGTACTATTAACCCTGTCCCCTCACAGCACAATAGCTAATAGACCTTTGGTTTCCAGTGCCATTAAACCCTCAACCAAACTATAGTGATTAACCACCGGGTCATTCCTGCAAACTACTGGGAAGGAACATAGAAACACCTACTTTTTTTTAACTGTGGATGTTTCATTATTTGCAGACCTTTTTTGTATTTAATAGAGGATTGTGAAAGGAGCAAATTCTTGAGCACATTCAGTTACATTTAGGTGACTGTTCTCACTGTTTACCAAAACTCAAAGCGTCAGCTAAAACTTTTTAACTTTGTTTTTAAAATAATTTGAAGAATACTAAATCTGAACACTTCCAAATTGACACAAGATGCCACAAATGACCCCTGTAGAATAATTTGGGGCAAAGGGTTTAATGTTAAATAAAACCTTAACACAGAAAAACGTTAGGGGTTGTAATAACTGTTGCCCAGAAAATGTTACACAAATCTGTTATTCTTTTTTTTTTTTTTTTTTTTTTTTTGGTGTAAAAACTTTTATTGATGTTCATCATCCATTTTACAACAAGACAATTACACAGTAATCATGACAGGAGAAAGGAACAGGATGTCCCGTAGTAATACACAGCTATTTAGCCGACAACCCTCCGGTCCGGCAGCAAAGGATGAGGATGATACGGCAGACCATTAGGAGAGAAGCATCGGAGTCATGAAGTTTTACTTTTTTTTTTTTTTTTTTTTTTTTAAATAGCATTTTTGTTAACTGTTTCGTGTATAAAACGTTGAAAAACAAACCAAACAAAGTGGCTCAATAATAGTGCTTAGATGCGAAGCAATATAGAACAAAGACGCTAGTAGAACACACCGACCCCCCACCCAGGCCTAACCCCTCCACCCCCCGCAGGACGTGGGCAGGAGTTCCCATGATATGAGTACAGTATTAGTCTTGCCCCGTGGCAGCCCACAGGTTAGCCAATCATCTCCTCCTCATCTTCCGAGTCTTCGTCTTCAGCCTCCTGAAGCGGGTCGCACAGGTCCCCTCTATATCTATTCCAGGCCTCCCACACCCTGTTCCATTTCCTTGGGTTCGCTCTCACTTTGTAGACAGTTCGTTCAGTTAACATCAGTTTGTCCATATTTTGACACCATAGCGACAAGGTAGGTAACTCAGCCACCCCCCACCTCTGTGCCATATCACGCTTAGCCATCATTGTTCCAATTGTAACCCACTGCTGTTGTCTGAGGTTAAGATCAGTGCCCTCCCAAACATTCAAAAGACAGAGGCGCGGTTCGGGTGTGAGGGAGGTGTCAAGGGCCTGGGAAATCGTGCGCATGACCTGTTGCCAGTATCGGGCAATGAGAGGGCAGCCCCACAACGTGTGCAGTAGTGTGCCATCCTCCCCACATCCTCTAAGACAACGAGGGGAGTCAGCCCTGTGCATTTTGTGTAGGGTGGTCCTCGTGTAATACGTTCTGTGCAGTATTTTCAATTGTATGAGTCTGAACCTTGCGGAAACCCCAGCCTCTCTCGGGGATGCCACAGCAGCGTTCCAGTCCGTCTCATCCATAGCGCCCAACTCATCCTCCCATTTTTCTCGCAGGGTCTGTAGGGGGTCAGAGAGATTGTTCAGCAATTTACGGTAGGTGAGTGAGGTGGCTTTCGTTTGCATGTATTCCGTGAGGAGCCGGTCTTCTAGGGGCGAGGATTCCGGGATTGTGGTCAAATCTGTTATTCTTAGCAGATCTGCATTTGGAGTAACATGTTTGTGTACATATGAACAAGTTACTTGCTGTAATGATGTTTATGATGGACTTCACCTAACCAGATATCACACCATTGGAATATCCTAAGGCACCAGGAGATCGCTTCAGGAAGGCTTCTGGACGCAGGTAGGGGGGCTCAATGTGCCCCTGCATTGACCTTCTAATGACCTGGAAGTGACAGAATGGAGCAGCATATTAGCGCTGTCCCTGAGAGCTGCCAAAAGTTTTTTTTCTCATTTTGCTCCTTCTGGGCGCCACGCAACTTCGCTTCGACATCACACCCTGTGACATGGACGGAGTTCTTAGACCCCACTCACCGAGGCAATGATGTCACTTTCTTCTGGGACTATTTACCTCGTTCAAAACTCAGAGCCACATATAGAAAATGCCTATTGAAACAGTGTGCTGAAAAGAAACACATCATTGTGTAAAAAAAACCACTTAATATAATTCAATATATGGATATCATAAAAAAAACATGGAATGGCTAGCTTAATTTATGGTGTACACTTATGTAAGAGGGCACCTTGCAACAATCCAGACAACACTTATGGTGATTTTATTGGTCTTAGATAACTTTAGAAAGCTCGCTAAGTGGTAGCTGTGGAGAGCAGCCTCCAGGCTTAGTCCAGAAGGAGTGTAAATCAGCTTGTTTTACCAGAACATAATATCATAAGTATAGATTAAATTAAAAAGAACCACACAGTGTATTTATAAAAATATGTATTTATTATAGACAGTCACTAACTGTACAGATATCTCCTACCCGAGATATAGACAATACTTTACGATAGAAACAGATAGGTAGCACCTGCTACACAGCAGTGACCAGGGTGGACCAAACCATATACTAAATTAGTGGTACGGGAACCACAACTCGAGTCAAGACCTGTACCCACAATACTTAGCAATGTGAGGGACCCAAGGAACCACCTTAGGTAAGTAACAAGGAGCCCCACAGAGGCTGTGTGCTAAGTAGGAACACACAACTGCATGATCAATAAAAGTCAATGAGTACGTCGTGGTTGCAATTTTATAGTAGTAGTATCCTTCCCAGCGGACCCTGATGAAACCCAGTGGAACACAGAAAGTAGGAGAGCCGCCCCACACTTGGATACCTTAGGAACCAAGATACCTGCCCCAGGGAAGCCAGGTGGGAAGTGGTGTCGGAAAGGGCAGTCGAACTAAATGGAGGACTTCAGAAAGATGCAGCTGCTGGAGAAATGGAAAGTGTTGGGTGGAACTCAAAGGGGGATTCAAGATGTGAAGAGAGTCTATGCCAATAAGGAGTGACCAGGAGGCACAGAATACAAATGCCCAATGATGTCAAGTGCCACAGGGAAACTGATGGTGACCTTCAAAATGCAGCTGTGCGGATCATGCGACGCTGTGGACGACCAGGAGCTGGGTACGAGCTGTCCCGCGTCGGAAGCCGAGAGTTGAGGAGCTGGTGTACGTCTGGAGCACAAACAAGCCTTGGCAATTGCAATCAACACGGAAGATGAATGTGCAATATGGTGACCAGATAGGTCCAGGAGACTCACCACAAGCAGGGGAGTCAGGGCAGGCCCCAAGCAATCAGGGGAGCCCAAACAATTCAAAGATGACCCTCAAGAGGACCCACAGGCTGGAGGCACTGGAGTCACAAGAGGACCTCGAGCAGCTCACCAAAGATGCAATCCCATGATACAAGAGATGCAGTGAGGATGAAGACATTGGTCACTGGAGATTCTTGAGGTTGGAGCCCTAAGATCTTGATGGAAGGAAGCCAACAAGCCTAGGCAACTTCAAGTCGACGCAGTTCAAGGGGTTCGGTTCCTGCGGCTCCGACGAGAGATATTGGCCTCAAACTTGGTAAGAGGACAGAGCAGGCCTCGAAGGATGTGAAGAACCACCACCTGCGATGCTGAGCCTTTCGGAGTCTGTGGGTGCTGACCGGTCAGCCTAGTTGCGGTGCCTGCAGATGCACGGAAGTGACTCCTTCACGTCAAGGGAAATTCCTTCAGGTTTCTTGGATGCCCACAGGCCTTGGAGGGATCATTTATGGTGCACAGGCAGGGACGTTGCAGAAGATGAGTAGGGCAACAAGATCAGAAGAAGCAGTATTCTTCCTAGTTGCAGCCTTGATGCCCAGAGCCATGTCCAGCGAAACCCAGAGTGCTCAGAAAGTCGAAGAAGTGTCTGAAATTAATCTTGTCCCACGACAAATCTAGGGACCCAACCACATGTAAGCCCTTAAATACCCTAAGGAAAGGGTTCGGATGTTTCATGGGTCCTTCCCAAAGGAGGTGCTGGACAAGCTGGAGGATACTTCCCTGTCCTTTGTCCAGTTTTGCGCCAGAGCGGGAGCCAAGGGCTCCCTGAACTGGTTTGAACTGGACTACGCATGGTGGGCATGAAGTGTGTCCTGCATGCAGACTATGTGGCACTGAAAAGCGCTCCAACCCTGCCACCAATACTCTATATCCTGTCTGGGAGGTGGTCACAACTCCCTGTGACAGGATACCTATTGTTCTGCCTCTCCTGCCCGAGCTTGGCTCAGCAGTAGGAGGGCAATAATGTTTCTGGCCAGCAGCAGCCCTGGCTTGCTGTCCGAGTCTGGAAGACTTGCACAGGGAGCACCGAGGCACCCTGAAAAGAACTGTATGGTGAATGGAATCGTACCTCCCACACCGTTCACGGTGTGGAGTTATGATTCCAACATGTTTGATACCAAAAATGATAGGATTAGTTGCAGTCAAAAACCTCCCAGAAATACTGCCAGTTCACTTGATTGAATGCTTTGACAGCATCTACTGCCACTACTGTTAGGGGAATTTCTCTTACTTCCGCCATATCTATTGCTCCTAACATCTGAAGCTGCATCCCGGGAATAAAACTCCTCTGATCAGGGTGTACAACCACTTTATTCACCTTAGCTACTCTTGAAACCACGATTCCCGAATAGATCTTATAATCAAAGTTTAAAAGCAATATAGGTCTATAAGAATCAACATTTAACAGATATTTGTTGGGCTTCAAAATTAGTGTGATCGTTACGTCTGACCAAGATTTGGGAATACTTTCTCCCATTTTGTATAGTCTATTACATAAAGAAGTTAAGGCAGGTACTACATAATCTAATATGCAAAAATATACTTCCACCGGAAGGCCATCTGGTCCAGCAGCTTTTCCCCTGGCCATCTTTCTACACTGAAACCTGACCTCTTCTTCCGTTATCTCTTTTTCCACCTCTCTCCTTTGCCCTACATCCAACTGTGGACACCTGGTCTGTTTTAACCAGTTCTCAATCCTCCTTTGATCTTTATACAACTCGCTCAAACTCACTAGAACTCCTGGCCTACCTCTTCATTTGTACATAGCTCCTCCACTGTCTCTCTACTTTTCAAACATTTTATTGTATTTCTATCTCTATCTGTTTTCACCTTCCAAGATAACAAAGCACTACACCTCTCTCCGTAGGAAAAATGTTGAAGCTTGCTAGCCTTCCATCTGTCTAGTAGTTTTTATCCAATTGCGCATGGTATTTGGCCTGCAAACTTTCTAAATCCTTTGTTAAAAGGGATATATTGCTGGCACCGTTTACGGAAACCATCTGTAAATCTCTCTTACATCTTAATTTCCCCTATTTTACTCTCCTGCTCCTGTTTTGCTATCTTTCTTCTCCCCTATAAAAGACTTCACAATTTATTGTAAATAGGCCTTTAAGGCATCCCAGACCACTTGCTCACTTGTGGAGTCTACATAGATTAAAAAATATTCCTCTGTTTTCTTTCCCAACTCTCTTGTCACTATTTCATCTAATAGTACAGTCCTATCTAGTGTCCACCTTCTTAACCCCTGCTTTTGATGAAAATCTACTGTCATTACCACTGCAGAATGGTCTGATTGACCTGCTGGAATATGTACTATTGTTTCTATATCTGCATATCGAGTTTGGTCTATAAGAAAAAAATCGATGCGGGAATGAGGTCTATATTTTTTACTATAGTAGGTAAAATCCCTTATTCACTTGTTCTTATTACGCAAGACATCCACCAAACTAAATTCTTGTATCATACTTTTTAATTTGGAGAAAGCTTTTGGTGGAGTAACATAATTCACGTGTGATGTTCTATCTAGCTCTTTATTCAGAACTAAATTAAAATCTCCTCCTAAAATAATAGGTGCTTCTGTTTCCAGTAGGAAAATTTCGAGCTTTGCTAGAGGGTCATGATTATCCTTGTTTGGCCCATAGTACACAGCACACACCAAGGGCTTATCTTGTATTAAAGCACAAGTTACTTACCTTTGGTAACAATATATCTGTAAGAAAAAGTAGTTAGTGTTAGATGCCTTACCTTAGAATATCCCCAGGCATCAGACTGGATCCGGAAAGTTTTGCGTAGCAGTACCCCTGCGTGTCGGTAGGCGTCGTCTGCGGCTCCGGGTCAGTCGGCGTTGTGGTCGCCGGGATGACGTCATCGGAATCCTTAGACGCCGCCCTTGCGCGCGGACATCAGTTCTTATACATAGGTTTTCGCGCCAGAAACGCAGAGCCATGACAGAGACCGACACTGGTGTCATGAAACTAGGGCCCTGAAAGGGATGACCTTAACCCTAGACATTGGTTCGCAGAATGGGAAGGATGGGTGGGGCGGTAAGGAATCTAACACTAACTACTGTTTCTTACAGATATAAGTAACTTGTGCATCTGAAATAAACAGGTTAGTGTTCGATTCCTTACCTTAGAATAGATACCCCAGCAATACCAACCCCGGTGGTGGGTCTGCGAACCAAGATCACACCAGAAAGTCCTGGAGGACGGAACGGACGAAAAAGCCATCTCTCCGGACTTGGTTGTCCAGGCAGTAGTATCTAGCAAACGTGTGCAGCGAGGCCCACGTAGCTGTCTGACAGATGTCCTGCAAGGGGACTCTCCGATCCAGGGCAGTAGTAGCCGCCGTGGCCCGAGTGGAATGGGCCCTCAGCCAAACAGGGGGCCCCTTTTTAGCCAAGGAGTAACAGACCTTGATGCACAACTCAACCCACTGAGAGACGATCCGTTTGTGCACAGACCGTCCCTTTTCGCGCCCACGTAACCAACAAAGAGTTGGTCGTCCACCCGGAACGGACGTGTGCGATCAAGGCAGAAGGAGAGCGCACGTTTTGGGTCCAGACGGTGGAGCCTCTCTTGAGGGATGCGGAGGCGGAAAGAGGGTGGGCAAGGTGATGGACTGCCCGATGTGAAAAGCCATAACCACCTTGGGCAGGAAAGAAGGAAGTTGTCTTAAAACAACCTTGTACGGATGGACAGAAAGAAAAGGAGGCTTAGAAGATAGAGCCTGGAGCTCACTCACTCTACTGGCAGAGGTGATGGCAACCAGGAATGCAGTCTTGAGAGTCAGAAGAAGAGGGCAATTGTGAAGTGGCTCGAAAGGAGCGCACATCAGATAGGTTAGTAAGTCCCACTGAGGCATCACGAAAGGAACAGGAGGAAACATGAGCATAATGCCCTTCAAGAATCTATTTACAACAGGGGACTTGAAAAGAGAAGTCTGATCAGGAAGCCTCAAGAAGGCAGAAATGGCAGAGAGGTAGCCCTTAAGAGTGCCCAGGACAGAGCCCTGCTGGATAAGAGAAAGAAGGAAGAGGAGAACCTCTGAAAGGGGAGCAGCGAGAGGATCCACAGCCTTTGCTGTGCACCATGCCACAAATTAGTTCCACCTGCAGGCGTATACCGATTTTGTGGAGGGACGCCTGGCTGCCAGTATCACATTACAGACTTCAGGAGGCAAGCCAAATGGCCTCAACTGCCGCCGCTCAATCTCCACGCATGGAGGTGGAGGCTGGACAGGTTCTGGTGGAGGACCATCCCCTGCTGCTGCAACAGAAGGTCCTCCTGAAGAGGCAGACGAATCGGGGGATCGACTGACATGCTGAGTAGCACGGGATACCAGTATCTTCGTGCCCAGTCCGGAGCCACAAGGATGACTTTGGCCCGTTCGTGCCTGATCATCTTCAGCACTCTGGGCAGAAGTGGTATAGGCGGAAAAGAGTACAACAGTCCGCAACTCCCGGTCGCGACGAAAAACGTCTCAGAGCGAGTGCCGCCTTGTAAATTCCAACGTGCAGAACTGATGACATTGCGCATTCTCTCCGGTGGCGAATAGATCTAACCAAGGCTCTCCCCACTGCTGAAAGAAAGAGGCCTTGCGCGACGTCAGAGTTCAGACACCATTCGTGATCCATCATGCACCGGCAGCTGAGTTCGTCCGCCATTGTGTTCAGGGAACCTGCCAGGTGTTGAACCATCAGGGTGATGCCCTGGTGTTCCAACCATGTTCAGAGGCGCAGAGCCTCCTGACAAAAGGTCCAAGACCCCACCCCGCCTTGTTTGTTGCAGTACCACTGTGGTAAATTGGCAGCAATGGGTTAGCGTTAGCAGAAGCCATCTTGTATTTAGAAGTTATCTTATCTGCTTTGTGAAAGCCATTTTGTATTTCTGGCAGCCATCTTGTCTGCCATGTGCTGCAATGTGCTCACCATGTGCTTTGTCCTACCTTTTTGTTAACTGCGCCTAAGTCTGCCCAGCAACAGGCTATATTTAGCATCCTCCACTTTAAAGCACGCCCAGACATGCCCGGTAGGGTCTGCAGCTGTTACTAATTAGTTTCAGATAGGAATGTGTTTACTACTTTCTGAAAACTGTTAGCTCCTCCCACTTGGTTGAGCAAGTAGATCTTGCATGTCCATATTAGGCATTTTTGTATGCTCACAAGAGCCAGGACTGCCCCTTGCATTCATGCTTACTATGTAACTCTAAAGCATACATAAAGCCCCAGGTTTCTGCATTCCTCAGACTGCCTCATTCAGTTGCTAAGGCTTCTGTGTGACGTAGTCTCAACTCATTTGAGTTTAATAAATATGTCTTTTTATATTCCAGTTTCTGTGCCAAATTTATTTGCTGTTTTTAAAGGATCAAGTATTGGTGAGACCCCTGAGAAGGAGTTTTGATTTCTACAAATGGCACGCCAACGTGGCGCTCATCAGAGAAGTGGCTATCTGAGGGAGTGATCTTGTCAGGAGACAGAAATCTACTGAGGAGGACAAGACAAGTTTCTACAAAGGAGGTACTCTGAGCACGGAGGTTCTGGGGATTCTCTGTCTTCAGCCCAGTATATTTCTGATCTTCCTGATTTTGATCCTCCTCATGATGTCACCCCTGACTGAGAACATTTTTGGCGTGAGTATTCTAAAAAAGACCGATAGGTCATTCAGAACTTGGCAGTTAGAATTTGGACAACCTTTTGATTGGTAAGAGTCGATTTGCGCCGCTTACTGTGGGTTGAATGCCTGTGATTGGTAAGGTAGTTTAGTAACGCTTACTGTGGCTTTGGAAATATATGAATTTGTGTTGGCCAACTTTGGATGTGTATGTGATAGACATGCAAATTGCAATTTGTGTAGGAAGGTAATGAGGAGACTTTTCTCTACTTTGTATGAAATTTGAACGGTGCGACGTACGGGGAGTACTTTAAGCACTGCTGTGGGTATAAAATTGTATATTCTGCAATATTTTAGGCATTTCTGTTTCAAGCTCACATCAAAGAATGTGTTTCTTTTTGGTAGGTACCATAGTGAAATGTAAATTAAATTAGCCGGCTCCCCTAGAGGGAATACCTAAATAGGTTTAGGTATAAAAACATTTCTTCCTTGGTGATTTTGTATCCCCAGGGAATTAAAATATGGACATAAAATATATAAGGATCCTTTGTTCTGTGCAATTTTATGAATGGAGATGCGCAGAGCAATTTTTGGTGTTCTGCCAGCCAAAACTAGTGAATTGAGTGTATTTTGGCTTCTTGGACATACAGCAGTCTGTTGGACTGTTTTTGCAGTCTTTTGGAACACTATTGAGAAGCGTTTCTTGTAAATATGACTTACAACTAGTATTTACAAATGGTTTGGTTTAAGTACAGTCTGTGGGCTGTCCTTTGTTTCAGTCCTAATTGTTGATCTGTGGGTTAAATGTGTGTTTAAATGTCTATGCGGTTTTTCCCATTAGTGTAACTTCTGTAAGTAAATAGCGATGGCGCTATTTATTAAACAAATGGCTAAAGCGCTGTATTGTGTGTCCTGAGTGTTTGAACCCTTTCTGTTTATGTCTGAAATGAGCTCAATGTGTGTTTGTGGGTTTTCTTGATGTTTTCAGTCAGTTAAGTAAAATGTCAGATTAATTAATATTAAGTAGAAATTAAATAAAAATCCAGCATTGAACCATGTGATATGCTAAAATAGCTATATGTTGCTATTTAATTAATAGACTAAATAAAAATGCATATGTACAAACTGTTAAAGGCTTAAAAAATAAAATTAAAATTCACATTCACTAGGAATATAAAAGGCCTCAAAAACGAAATTGTGTGTTTTGTAGAAAAACGAACTTATAGCATTTTTTTACTAACATACATTGTATTACATGTAAACAGGCAAAAACTTCAGCTGAAGTAAATTTTTGCTGAATTCAAATGCATATTATTGCAAACGCATTTTAAAACTTGAAATGTCTATTTTAAATAAGACTGCCACCGTGCTCAAGTTTCAACACTGAGAAGGGCTCTTGCTGCCGCTAAGGAAGCAGATGTTGTTTTTTGTAGGCCAGGGATAACATAGGAATGTTTACTTAGCCAGGACTTTGCCGTTAGTTAATCACGGTTGGATCTTTGCATTTCAGAATAGTGTTTTAAAAAGGTTACAAAATAAGGTTCATTATTTGTATTATAGGAAGACATTTCAATTGCGGTTTTCCGCTCTTTAAGCATTTTTGTAAGCATATTCTTGGTTCTGTTGCTAATAATAATTGTCCTTTTAAAAAAAGCGGCGCAAAAATTTGTCATGTTTTAAGTTAGGCTTCTGTGCTTAGGCTCATAAATGAAGGCGTCTAAAAATGATAGGCAAGAGATGCAGCTTGCTTTTATATGTGGAATTATCAAAAATGATTGGGTTTATTAAAAATAATTATTCATTATGAAAAAAATTATTAAAAATAAGTGCTTCTAAATTTGTTTTTTAATATTTATAAAGCTTAATACTCATACTGTGACCTCCTAGCATTCAAATTTAATTTAAGTTGTGTTGTACTGCATAATGAGGACATTTGCATGTGGAATTTCCCTTGGCGCAGGCGTAAAAACTCATTTCTCTAAGGATTTCCATGAGATATGTCTAATGTCCAATCTCCGTAATCTGTAAAGAACATTCTGAGGATGATTAATATGTAATGCAATTATAGGATCTTTATTTTTAAGTACCCCAAATATCAAAGTCGATATTGAGTTAAATAGACTATTTAAAAAGCATTCTTGCCATTTAAAATAGCTTTAAAGTGTCTCAGGCTTCAGTAAATGCATACATTTGTGTATAATACAAATTTGCAGGTTGTTCCCATTTGGGGTTGCTTTTCATAGCTCAGTGAGCCAATGTGCCCGGTACAGAGGTTTGTGTTTAATATCAGGGTTGAAGGTTCTAACTCTAGCTGGACCTACTGAGACGTTCATCCATTTAAGGTTGATGAAATGAGCACCATTGCATAGGGTAGTAGCAAACATTTGTTCTAAAGCTGGTATGTTATGTTATTATGTTCTGTGAATTATTCACAGTAAATGTTTTAATAATCTAAGAATAAATACATTGTAGCCCCTAAAAGAAGTAATATATATATATATAACATGTTTTTAAATAGGGTTGATTATTGCAGGTTAGAAAGAGTTAGGAAGGCTTTTTGTCTTTGACAGCTTCAGAGTGAGGAAGAGAGAGGGGGCGGAGGGGCGCGGAGCGCGCGAGGCAGATTTTGACCTTAAGGTCAGTGAGGTGGGGGTTTGGAGTAAGTGAAAACAGATGGAGAAATCACTGCTTGGAAAAGCTTCTCTGACGAGAAGAAATTGATGCTTGCACACTGTAGGAATCTTGAAAAGTGGTGAGGACCAGGGATGCTGGCAGAGGCTGCTGAGGTATTATTCTTAGCTCTTGGAGGACTGTGCAAGGCTTTCACGTCGACATCTGCAGCCTATTAAATTAGGGCTTTGTCTCTGAGAAGTCCATTCCTGTCCAGCCAGGGCCTCAAAGGGGTTTGGCGCACGGGACACGCAGAGTGTTTGTGAAAGAGTTTTATTTCTGGACAGTCAAAATTAAGGTGGTTTAGCATGTTTACAAAAGATGGTTGGTTACAGTTGATATTTTGTGTTTTATGTGCAGTGTCAGCAGTATGTTGAAACAAGGTGTTTTTTTTTATTATGACTTCTTTGAAAAGAAATGTTAGTGCGTTTTTCATGTTTTTGCATTTTATCCTTTTATGAATTGTTCCTGCTGGTCCTGTGTGTCAGAAGCGACACAGTAAGTTGTATTTGACAGCCGATCTCCACTAACTTGTGATCTGCTGTCAAAAGGAGGGTGAGGAAAGTAAAAGAAAGTAATTTTGGAGTAATTTCGATTTTAAGCCTGACAAATTAAGCAGGCCAGATTATTGAGTTTTGGGCTGCAGGTTCATAGTGCATAAAGTGCATGAAATGGTGTGTGTCACCGCTTATTTACATAAGCTATTGTAATTTGTCTATGCTTTTTGTGCTTGGTATACAAAGTATATCTGATGGCTTGGCATGTGCGTTTTTTATCTTATGCATGTTTTTGTCTTATGTTGTTGCTTCTGATAATATTACAAGTTCTCCTGTGTTGTGAGGGGATGTCATGACGATACACATCTTTGAGCAACAGTTGGTTGGACTTGCTCTGATACTAAATTTCACAGATATGATATTTCATGCTGTGAACAACACAGACAACACTTCACCAGTGCATGTTTATTCGGCTATAAAGGTATTGAAGAAAAATAAAAAGAGATATACAGGATCAAAGTGTGTCACCTGCAGTTAGGTATGACTGCCCTTTCCCTTAGGGACAGGCAGCCTTTGATCAAATGTTTCCTGATTGGACATTAAGGAACTACTATAATTTTTTGTGGATCTTGCTTAAGGTGACCTAAACTTTTCATTTTTGTTCCCTTGAAGAAGGAACTGGAACATTAGCTGAGATTACCGTATATGGTTTAGGGGCCAGCGGTAGAGTTAAAATTTGTGTACTATTTTGACTTGTGTATCACCCATACTCTTGGTATTATGTCACAAACTTGACTATCACCCGAGTAATTTCTTGTTCTTCCTATAGATTTATTTTCTGCCGCTTCTCCCCTTGATCGATGTCACATTGTGCCTAGTTATTGGGGATTTTAGCTGTGTCCTACTCCCATTTCCCTTTTTCGCATTCCTTTCACCAGTCAGCCCATTTATTATTATTGGTGTATTTTTCAGGTTCACACTTCCAGACTGCAGTAATGTACCGGGGACCCCCATATTATGTATAATTCCCTTTTGTATGACCAGACTGGTTTTCAAGAAATTATTTAGGCCTACTTCGATGTTTTCCAGTCTGACTGTCAGGGTAGTGATAGACTGGTTAACTGACTCAATACTATAGTAAGACAAGTTTTCCACCTCAATAGCAGATACCTTACGTTTATTTTTTGAATATGACAAATTCAATGCCTATTCTAAGTTGGTTTTCAGTTCCTTTTTTCTGTTGCTTTATTTTTTGGTGGATTAGATGTGATCTAATCATGGAAATACCAAGACTCTAGTTCTTGTCTTTTGTTTCCACATTTTGATCATTAGCCTTTGTATTGCATAGTCCGCCTGATGCACAGTTATTAAAAGGGAGGTATCTACATGTCCCTGATAATCTGCATTATGTGATTTTTCTTTTGAGGTGTTCTAGATAAGGAATTTAGGAACACCTAGACTTAATAATTGAGGAAAAAATGTTTACCCCAATAGACGATGTCACCATGTGTGAGGACATCCATTCATATAGAATTCCCTTGTAGTTATCTACCCTTAGATGGTAGAGGATATGCCCTTACATGGAAACCCAATTGAAGAGGGTAGAGGCACTGTTTTTCCTACTGCCTTTGTCTTTGTATTCTATGAGAATGACTGTATTTTAGATCCCAATAGACCCATGGCGTAGGGCCACTCCTTTGAAGATTGCAGTCCCCTTGCTAAATACAATGAACTGTTTTTGTACTAAATTGAAGGAAACTAACAAATGTGTCACATTTCCTACGTCACTAGGTTCTGCGGTATCAAGTCATAATAACCTGCAGAACGCTGATTTAAGCCTAATTCCCATCAGTGACAGCTACAGATGAGGGCCGAAGGTCTTGGCCCTACAGTCCCAGCACCAAGAAAGTAGAAAGGCTGGACAGCAATCGCAAGCACGCCATCAATGGTATCTCCAAGGCATTGTGCTTGCTCCATTAGATGGTGTTGGACATCACAGAACCAGAGTTTCAGTGCAAAAGAGCAAAAGAGTTGAGGCTTCAGTTTTCTACCGGTCATGTGCTGGTAACCTATGACAGTGTGCAGTCCCTTGAGCCCCTTGGCGTGAGTTTTGGCCACACCCCCCCCTTTTCCTTTGCTCCAATGGAAGGGCAGTGCACCGGAGGATCCAAGAGTGACAAAAGGCACTATATTATGGTGATCATGAAAGAGCAGCCTGAGCGTCCTCTGACACTGAATAATGAGTGTTGGAGCTTGAGAATGTAGACCCGGGTCTGCACGAGATGATCTGTGCCCATGATCAATGAAAAGCACACTATCTGTAGTGTCTGCCGCAGAGGAGAGACACTGGTGCACTACCTTGAGACATTGAGACTTTCGAGTGAGCTGTGAGTGTTTGCCAGGAGGGCACTCCAACGGATACTGAGAAGCACTATTTTCATGGAAGGCCTGAATCAAGAGGCCCAATGCAACAATGGAAGCAGATTTGATGGACAATAGAAGCCTACCAGAAAGGCTTTGAACGGACTCTGGGCATAGTTGTGGTTGCACAAGCGGTTTCTGTGCGATTGCATAAAATGGGTGTTAGGAGACTGATTCTTATTGTTTTGCTGGCATTGTTTTAGAGTAATATTCTGTTTATCAAAAGCAGAATAAAGTCCATTCTCTATGGAAGAGTATCCCTATTTTACCTTAGAGCATTGATAAGGATCGCCACTGTTTCACCTGAGTATATAGTGGTTACTGAAAGGCATGGGAGCTATGAGGGTGTTTACTGGATGATTTTAGGATTTGCTTTTGCTTAGGGTTGTGAAAAATGATAATTTTGTTTGTAATAGTGGTCATTACTTTCTCCTACTGTCTGTATGTTAATTATGACCCAATGCCCCGTTCTCTTTGTATTCCTGCTCATACCCTTAATGAAATGTTTAGAATGGAAAATGCTCACCTAGCAATGAATTAGGAAATTGATAAAATTATAAAAATTAATGAGCACATATTTTCTATGTTCCTAATGGATCATAGGAATGTCTTCAGCTAACGCTAAAACGGCATTCTGTTGTAAATTGGAAGCAATGAGTTAGCGTTAGCAGAAGCCATCTTGTATTTAGAAGTTATCTTATCTGCTTTGTGAAAGCCATTTTGTATTTCTGGCAGGCATCTTGTCTGCCATGTGCTGCAATGTGCTCACCATGTGCTTTGTCCTACCTTCTTGTTAACTGCGCCTTAAGTCTGCCCAGCAACAGGCTATATTCAGCATCCTCCATTTTAACGCATGCCCAGACATGCCCTGTAGGGTCTGCAGCTGTTACTGATTAGTTTCAGATAGGAATGGGTTTACTACTTTCTGAAAACTGTTAGCTCCTCCCACTTGGTTGAGCAAGTAGATCTTGCACGTCCATATTAGGCATTTTTGTATGCTCACGAGCCAGGACTGCCCTTGCATTCATGCTTACTATGTAACTAAAGCATATATAAAGCCCCAGGTTTCTGCATTCCTCAGACTGCCTCATTAAGTTGCTACGGCTTCTGTGTGACGTAGTCTCAACTCATTTGAGTTTAATAAATATGTCTTTTTATATTCCAGTTGCTGTGCCAAATTTATTTGCTGCTTTTAAAGGACCAAGTATTGGTGAGACCCCTGAGAAAGAGTTTTGATTTCTACACCACATGGCGGTGGTGTTGTCTGTGAACACCTGCACTACACTTCCCCAGACAGAGGGAAGGAATGCCTTCAGTGCCAGGCTGGATCGCCCGCAGGTTTCAGAAAGTTAATGTGGAGCCGAGACTCCGCCAGAGACCAGAGGCCTCTGATCTCCCTTTCCCCCATGTGGCTCCCCATCCCAGGAGGGACGCATCCGTCACCACTACGTGCTCCGGTTGGGGTAGGGAGCGAGATCTGCCGCTGACCCAATCGAGGTTTGTGAGCCACCACTGCAACTGTCTTGCAGTGCCCTCCGAGATTCGGATGTGGTCTTACAGATTTCCCTGATGCTATGCCCACTGAAAATTCAGGTCACACTGCAGAGCCCGCATCCGCCACCTGGCGTGATGCACCAGAAGGATGCAGGAGGCCATCAGCCCCAAGAGCCGCAGCGTCAATCTGACCGAGACCCGTGAAAAAAGGCTGAAAGATCGGAATCAGAGCCTGAATATCCCAAACCGGCTGTTCGGGGGGATAAACCCGAAACTGCGCTGAGTCCAGAACCGCTCCGATGAAACGGAGTTTCTGAGAGGGGCACAGGTGTGACTTCGGCACGTTGATGGAGAACACCAGCGGGCAGGAGATCGGCCGTAGTCTGGAGGTGGGAGACGACTGCCTGGGGCGAGCCCGCCTTTAACAACCAATCGTCGAGATAGGGGAAGACTGAAACCCCTAATATGCGCAGATGAGCTGCGACCACCGCCATCACTTTCGTGAACACCCGTGGGGCGCTGGTAAGGCCGAAGGGGAGCACGGTAAACTGAAAGTGCTTGTGGCCTACCGTGAACCGCAGGTAACGCCAGTGGGCCGGCAGGACGGGGATGTGGAAATATGCGTCCTGCAAACCCAACGCTACCATCCAGTCTTCTGGGTCCAAGGCAGCTAGGACCTGAGCCAAAGTCAGCATCTTGAACTTCTCCTTCCGGAGAAAGTCGTTGACGCTCCGTAGGTCCAAGATGGGGCGTAGGCCTCCTTTGCCATTCTTGGGCACCAGAAAGTAGTGGGAATAGCAACCACGTCCGACTTCTGGCCCAGGAACGAGCTCGACGGCCCCCTTGGCCAAAAGGGCCGTAGCCATCCGCCTGGAGAAGTCGCAAGTGATCCCCTGACATGCGGTGGTACTACGGTGGCATGGCTGGAGGGGTCACCTCGACGGGGAGGGAGTAGTTCCTTCAGACGATTTGCAGCACCCACCGGACCAACGTGATGGAGCGCCAGTGAAGGAGGTGATGGTGAACCTCACCCCCCACTGGCGTCGAATGGGCCTGAAAATTCAGACTAGGAGGGTTTTTGAGGCAGATGCTGCCGGGGGGGGGGGGGGGGGGGGCGGATCGCGTTGAGGTTGGTTCTTTGGCCCGTGGCTAGCTGAACGTGAGGGAGCGCCTCTTCCTTGGCCACGAAAGGCGGACATTTGCTGGCGTTTGCCAAGGCCCAAGGACTTGGCCGTAGCCTTGGAGTCCTTGAAACGCTCCAGCGCACTGTCCGCCTTGTCGCCAAAGAGGAGACGGGCATCAAAGGGCATGTCAATAAGGGAGGCTTGGACATCGCCCGAAAAATTGGCGGACCTCAGCTAGGCGTGGTGGCGAACCGCCACTGTTGTTGCAATCGCCCTGCCTAGCGTGGTATCCAGTCCAAACCGAATGGAGTAGCGTGCGGCATCCCCTCCCTCTACAAGGGCTAGGGTAAGCTTTGCCTGAACCTCCCCCGGGCACTGCGGCAGCACTTCCTCAACCGTATCCCACAGGGAGTGGGAGTAACGGCCCAAAAGGCAGGCGGTCTTGACAGACCGCAACCCCAAACTCAGTGAGGAGAACAGTTTCTTGCCGAGCTGGTCGTACCTTTTGGATTCCAGATCCGGAAGGGCGGTCGGGAATGTGGTCTGGGAGGTTGAGGCCTGGATCACCAGGCTCTCAGGGTTGGGGTGAACGGACAGGAAACTGGGGTCGCCCGGGGCCGGCAGTGGCGTTTGGCCACGTTCCGATCTACCGGGTGCCGCAAGAAGGCTTGGAACAGGTGCCCAACAGAACGTCGGTGAGGGCTTCGTTGAACGACAGGAGAGGCTCCGAAGAGCACCTTAGTGAGGAGGTTAGTCCTCACAGAAGCAACTGGGAGCTCAAGAGCCAAGACATTGGCTGCCCTAGTCAACACCACACTATAAGCATCCCCCTCCTCCGTAGCCACGGTAGGAGAAGAGACAAATCCAGTGTCTGGCGAAGTGTCCAGACCCCTGGCCTCCCCCAGTTTGTCTGCCCAGTCCGGGCTCGAGGGTCCAAAGACCCCTACCAGTCCCCCTCGTCATCCATCTCCTGATAGTCAGAAACAAATGATGGAGCCGGGGCGTCGGTGAAGGGTTCACCGATCGGCGTCGAAGACGGCGGCACCGGATCTGGACCGGGGACGACGTCGTCCGGGGACGGCGTCGGGGGCGACACCCTTGGTGACGGTGCCAGCGGAGGGGTAGTAAGGTCGACAAGCGTCGTCATGGATCCCGTCCTGAGGAACCCTGCAGCGTCGGGACCGGAGTCGTCAATGGCGCTGGAGCCGCCAGCCCGCTTGGGCTCCCAGACGGACCTGCGGGGCCCAAAGGCGCATCGGCAGGACCAGAGGGGGGAAGCGCGACCTCATGGCCGTGAGTAAGGCGCCGATCTCCTCCTGCATCGCGTGCAGCCCAGGGAATGGCCGGTTTGGAGCTAGACGCGGACCCCCGGCCGCGTCACGCGAGCTTCGGGGGGGGGGGAGGGGTGCAGTCAGAAGAGGGATGTCGCTTCTTCGACTTCTTGTGGCTCGACTTACCTGAGGGCTGGAGCCCGACGAGTGGTGTTGACTCGCCGAGCTGTGATGACTGTGGTCCCGCGACCGGTTCCTCAATCTCCTCCTGGACCGGGACCTCGTGCGGAGCGGGGCCGACTGCCGGATCTCGAGGCGCTTACGGGACCGCTCCCGCCTAGCCTACGACATAAAGGCCCAGCAGTCGGGGCACGACTTATCGTGGTCGGCCCTGAGGCAATAAAAGCACCGACGGTGGGGGTCAGTAACCAACATCATGCGGTTACAGTCGTTACAGGGTTTGAACCCAGGCATCTCTATCAGCATCGGAGTCGAGAATCAACTCGAGAAGATGCAAAAGAGATCGAAAAAAGTTAGTCAAATATTGACTAGGAGTACTGCTCTTCCCGGATCTGCGCTTGCTGGCGCGGAAAAAGAAGAACCGGCGTCAACGCATGAGGCCGTGGTCTAAGTACTCCGACGACGTCATACCGGCGACCACGACGCCAACTGACGCGGAGCCGCAGTCGACGCCTACCGAAGCGCAGGAGTACTGCTACGCAAAACTTTCTGGATCCAGTCTAACGCCTTGGGATATTCTGAGGTAAGGAATCTAACACTAACCTGTTTCTTTCAGATATTGTGGCTACCAGCCATCTCCCCGTGATATCAATCTCGTATTTTACCACTCTAATTCCAAGATTGCTCCTTATAATGATAGCCACCCCTATTGAACTTCCCCTTTGATCTGAACACAGGACCTCTTGGGCCCAGGGTGCTTTACGAAAACACTGCCTACACTCCTCCCTCTCCAAATGCGTCTTGTGAAGGAAAATAATTTGTGCTTTGCTTTCCTTTAAAAATTCTAGCACCCTATAAGCCCTTTTTCTACCCCTTAAACCATTTACATTCCATGTCAGGAACAGATGATTGGAAGAAGGAAGTCTCCTTCTGGTATTGGTCCTTTATAGAGGCAGAGGATACCCTCGACATGGACATTAGAATTACTTTGGGTGAAGAATTTAGGGAGAAGGAAGCCAAGACTCTGTGGACGGACTCTTTCGATATGCTACGAGGAGTCGTAAACCCTGCAGCATTAAAGCATAATCATCTATTTACTGGTCTCCGTGGAAGCTGTCGAAGGTCACAGGTAATCAGTACTGCTGTCCAAGATGTATGCATAGAGAAGCAGATCTGTATATGTTCCTGAAATGCCCAAAAATCACGCAATATTGGTTGGACGTATGTAGTTTTCTGGGAGAGGTCTGGGAAAAACAGATTAAGGTTAGCCCGCTTTTTAAATTTTGGGGGCTCTCGCAAGAAGGGATGGAGAAGGAGGTCGGTTCTAAAAGAGAAAAGACAAGCAGGTCCAGTGATTAATCCCAAAAAGTGCTGGGGGCTCTGGTGTCTCCAGAAATCCTTAACCAGAGTGCACAGAAAGAAGTGGAGATGGGACGAGTAACAGCATTCCTCTTAAGGGGTACTCCTTTTTCCTCTCTGTTGGTCGTTACATTCAGTATAAAGAGGTAGGAACGGAGACTCAATATGAGAATTGGCAGAATGAGGACACAAAAAAAAATAGTATTAGTTGCTGTCAGTTTCAAATGGTCACTGCGTCATGTCACGGTGCCCCTCTATGTCATATGGCTGTCTCACTTACAACCCGAGAGAATGGACTACGTAGGTCGTAGGGGTGACCTGCTCATGCAGGGGCACCCTCCCACCTAGAACCAAACACCCTGCCTTCAGGATTGAAAGACCTGCTCTAGGAGTTACATAGGTTTTAAGTGCATTGACCTTAGATATAAGGAAACCTATAACTTTCATAAGTGATGTTCGCACCAGCTTACACAGTCTGCAATGGCAGGCATGTAGTTGCAAATCGAGTAGTCTCCCATGGGTGGCATAATGCGTGCTTCAGTCCATGGGGGAACCCTGGTGTACCTATGCCCTGGGTAACTTTGGTACCATATACTAGGGACTGATAAGTGTCTTCCAGTGTCCAATCTGGAATGTACTAAAGTACTTATCAAACTAATTTAGGGGAGAAAGAATAGAGATTGGGGTCCTGATTAGCAGGATCCCAGTCAGACTGGTCATAAACCGCATTACATCAAGCAAAAAGTGGGGGCAACCATAAAAGCAGATCCTACTTTCCTGCACTGTGTCTACCAAATACAGCACTCCCGAAGGCAAGTACCTTGTTCATATGACATCTAGCCACAGGTTCCTTACTTTAGAATCAAATCACAAAGCATACCATCCCCATGGAAGGGTCTGCAAACTGAGCGCACTAAAAAACACTAACTATAACAAAACCGGTCTAGAACCAGAGAAAAAGACAAGGCCCCTATAATAATGTAGGTGAGCAATAACATACTTTACAAGTTAACTAGCCTGTGGAAGAACCACAGATTGGGAAAGTCGCAAAACATCAAAAAAGCATGGGAATAAAATGATCTATGTTAGCAACACAACTGTGTTAGAAGCTAACCAACAAGTTGAATAGAAAAATACTTGCTTCCTTAAGGGGATCCGAACCCATGCATGCTCACAGCATAAGCACTGCAGAAGGAACCGCAGGAAGAAAGGTCATAAAAACATAGAAGGCATGGGAACAACGTTACGCATGATAGTACGACAACTTGCCAAATAACTGTAAAATCAAGCTATTGTCATACATATATAGAATCAAACAGTGTGTTCGATAATTGTAAGACACTGAACAGTAGGTGAAGTCACGGAGGAAAGTCTCTGTGGCATAAGAGTGCCACCCGAGCCAGTCCTGCACTGAAGCAGCAAGAGAGGCGATTACCTGTGGTAAAGGATAATTAAAGTTCTATAAAAAAGAAGGAGTCAAAGACAACAGATAAGTAAGTAGTCGTAAGGTGCATGTTCACCACAAGGGTAACATGGCGCTGAAGAACTGAAGTTTGAAGCACCAAACTGAAAGGTAGCAAAGTCAACCTCAGAAAGAAGAGTCGCTGAGATATGAAACTGTGACCAAAAGGTTAAACACAGCCCCCTACAATGGACGAATAGTCCACTAATCCAACAGGCCTGAAAATAGCAACTAGGGGTATAGTAGAAGTCAAATCCCTAGAGAGAGAATACAAAAACCGCTAGGATATCACAATAAAATTCACTGACATAGGAGTAAATATATAAATAAATAAGCACCTACGTATAGACAAGAGAAAATATAACCGGTAGAAAGTGAATTTGAATAATCAGCCAGACAATGCGGACATAATAGTATTGAAACCATAAAGTTCATTACACCACGTAGGACAGCCAGCGCCCTCCAAAACGTCACAGAAAGGCAAATTGCATGAGACACCATCAGCAAGCGATAGAGAATATTGTTGAATAAGATATAAAGTATGAAAAAGAAACCTTGAAGCTTAATGAAACCCAAGAGTAGTATGTGATCTTACTATATGAACTGAAAATGGATGGCGTGGCTCACAGTTGAAGATTAAATTGGATTTCCCTGTGGTTTATCTTGAGAGGTTACAATAAAGTTTCGGGTGCTCCGGCAAGTGACGTAACCGTCCGTATACGTCGTTGTGAATAACTGGTTGAGTGCGTTACATGGGAAGTAGAACATCCTTGCGGTTGGGCACACTCTTAGGTTCGTCGTATAAAGACAGACTCCAGTGTTAGTTCTGACAGTCGATAATTTATTCAAGGATTTGTCATGTTCATGTTCACGTTCATTATTTGAAAAAAAGTTCCAAAATTCATATATCCCAATATTCTTGCGAAATGTTAATTGACATTTCCAAAGGAATGCTCCAAAGCATTTCGTGCCGAGAGTGCCCTTTTTCAAGGAGCTCTGTGAACACAATAGAAACACTTTTACCTTTCAAAGCATAGCACAAATAAACTTGCATTCAAATACAGTACATTGTATTAAAGTGAACAACATGGGAGGGTAATATACCTTATATGCCAAAGTGACAGCGTGAATAAGGTGAGCGGAAGTGTAGGTCTGGTGTGGGGAAAGGGGGAATATCTGGGAATGCACTTACGTGATGGGATTATGGAAGGTCATGAATCTGTAAGAGGGACTCTTACTATATGAACAAACACTTCTACAGCTGATGTAAAAAAAAAAGTCATACTTAAACTGGGGAATTTGAAAAGATTCCATTACAAAAGAATCAGAGCAATCCATAAAACATACATCAATATGTATAGGCTACTTAAAGACCACAGTTCGAAAGTGCAAACCTAACTACAAAAACTAGAGTCTGGTAAATGATGTAAAGAGTTGTACCTTAGAATAACAGCGATCCAGTAACAAAAGAAAAAAAGCAATCTAAAGAAGAAGCAGCAACGAGGCAAATGACTAGTTCTCATCTGTAGAAATACCTTCAGAGAGAAGAAATAAGGTACATCGTTGGAGAGAAATGACCTTCAAAAAGAAGAAATCTTAGTCATAATGCAAGGCGTTAAAACAACTCGAAAAGAGTCAAGAGTATTAAGTAATTTTTGTAAGAAAAGAAGTAGAACTGATGGAGAGACACGTCTCCCTGGAAAACAATCACAACACGGCACAATCCCAGGAAAAAAAACAATCCTGACCTGGGGGCATGTGCAAACCAATCATGTCTACATGAAAGGGTGGAAAAGCCAATCAAGTAGTAATGGCTATAAGACAGAACCTGAAGAGCAAAATACAAAGTATTTGAAGGCTCACAAGAAGATAATCTTTTGGTTAACACTGACCATTTATAATGATACTCCCATGAAGGTACAACTATCAAAAACACCTAACAAGGGATACCAAACTTCACAAATGTATGATATTATAAGCCAGATAAATTACCTGAGAGAGAGGGTGGAACTCTGTACCCACAAACGAGTGTCCAATAGTAGACAAACTGAGAATCTCAACTCTGTGTGTGTATATATACAGAAGGCTGACGATCTAAACGGACCTTTTGGGAGTTTCCGGTTTCAAGTGGAGCATCGACGGTCAGCCCCCTGGTCACCGGTGGAAGAAAGCATTCAGTCGCGAGAGCGCCGAGGAGTCGAAAGACATTTCCCGGTGTACTGCCGCACAAGGTGAGAGAAGCTAAAAAGTACATGCGGTATTGCGACCAGGTTGGGGAGGTGCACAGAGGCGAAACGTAAGAAGGAGGTTTACAATATCCCTCTTTTCCTGCTGTTAAAAATCATCAACATATCTAAGTGGTTAAAATGTCTGATGAACGAGAGCGTGAAGAGGCGTTTGAGGAACTTTTCCTGAATTTGCCGACAGTGGGGGCTGAAGGTAAATCTCACAACAAAAAAGCAGACACCAATGATAATTCAGACGTCAAAACGCTGCTGTAAGCATTAGAAAAAAACAGTAGAGGGGAGCTCACCAAGTGGTGGGAGATACGGTCATTAGAAAAATACAATGAAGTTGGGCGAGTGCCTCGCGGACTCCGCATCATGTTGGTACCAAGCTTCGAAAACCCAAATCCCCTTTTATTGAAAGACTGGGCCGAATCGAACTTGGAAGCCTCAATGCGTTTACTTTGTCTGTTGGTGAAGTATGCCAAGATAGACAGGCAAGTCAACTTAGATGAAATAGCGCGCATCGAAAACGAACTTTCAAAGGAAATGTACAACAAAGACAGAATGTACACAGATAAAACAATTGGCAAAATGAAAGAACGTTTGAAAAAACAGGAAAATGTAATCAAGACGCGCAAAGCTTACAAATTTGCTCGTGATCAGCAAGATTACCAACAAGGGCGCATATACACATTTGCGCGTAAGTTTGACCACCTAAGGAAGCAACGCAGCACCACCGCACCAAAACCGGTGATCGTAGAACACCACAATGAGGCAAATGCAAGTGATCCGGAAGCATCGAGTACGGATGCAAGTTTGGTGCCAAGTGAGGAGGAGTCAGATGATAGCACCCCTGGTGCAAAACAAGGGGAGATGGGCCAAATGACATTAGGAGAAGAGATGGAGTACGTACGCCTACAACGCAAAGCTTCTCTACGCCCAAGGATACCAAACGCGAAACAAGGCAAAGACGCAACCAACGCAGGAAACAGCGACGGCGATGTGCAGCCGCAAAAAGGAAGGCAGCAGAAGAAGAAATTTTGGCGCAACAAGAACAAGAAGTAGAGGAAAATAATATTGTTAACCTCTCAGACGTTGATTTTAATAAAGCGGAAAAACAACTATTGGCACTTGGCTTGTCCTATTGTCCAGAGAGTAACTTTAATTATGTTAACACCCGGATTGATATTTTCAAATTCATCCGTAAAATT
The DNA here is from genome assembly GCF_964263255.1 of Lissotriton vulgaris. Taxonomy (NCBI): domain Eukaryota; kingdom Metazoa; phylum Chordata; class Amphibia; order Caudata; family Salamandridae; genus Lissotriton; species Lissotriton vulgaris. The sequence goes on along the minus strand of NC_141700.1, from coordinate 408,798,806 downwards.
AAACTTAAAAAATTCTTTGCAGTGAAAACAGGCTTGGCAGCAAAAAAAAAAACCAGATACCACAAGGGCTGATGAGAGAATTGGGGTACAGACGAAAGATTTGAGTTTAATGAGAAACCTACATGACCTAGGGAACGATGAAAACAGTGATTCCAGCACGCAAGAACTGGCCATGGAAGAAGGGTATAAAATTAATCAGCCAGCAGAAAGCCCTTTCAAACCGGCATCAACATTTAACCCCAGCATGCCGCGAGACGCAATTGACGTTTTTGCAGACCGAGTGATTGATGAAATCAAGTCATTGCAGAACAGGACCATGAAAATTCGCAAGAAACCAGATGATAAGGTACGACCATACGCTGCCCTCATGAAAAAATTGAAAAACAATAAGAAAATTGTCATTAACAAATCTGATAAAGGGGGCAATGTGGTCCTGTGGGACAAGCAAGAATACATACAGGAGGCCAACAGACAATTGGGAGACACGTCATGTTATTCCAAAATAGACATGACCACAGCAAGGAAAATCAATGAATCTTATCGTACGGACCTGCACAGATGGAAACGTGAGGGCCTTTTGAGTAAAGACGAGTTTAAATTTCTTCAAAAGGAGTTTCCAGTTCTACCAAATTTTTACTTTATACCAAAAGTGCATAAACAGCAGTCACCGGTGCCGGGCAGGCCAATCGTATCTGCAATCAATAGTGTGTTTGAAAACACTTCTAAGTACATTGATTTTTTCCTACAAGAATATGTGGTCGCTCTACCTGCCTACATTAAAGACACTACCGATTTTCTCCACCAACTAGGACAATGTACTTGGTCTGATGAATTTCTGTTAATTACAATGGACATATCGACTCTTTACACCAGTATAGTCCATGAGGATGGTCTTCGTGCAATGAAGCACTTTTTGGACAGACGCCCAGTTGAGTTATTGAACCATAGCACAATGTTGTTACATATGACAAAGAAATGCTTAACTAACAACACATTTCTGTTCAATAATGAAGTATATAAACAGATACGGGGTGTCGCCATGGGGTCATGTTTCTCCCCCAGCTACGCGGGGCTCCACGTAGGCTGGTGGGAGGAGCATGTCCTCAGGGTGGAACACGAGGCTTTTTGGACCAATAATGTGATTGAATATTGGCGATATATAGATGATATTTGTATCATTTGGAGAGGGTCTAGGACATTGGCTGAAATGTTTGTGAAGGCAATTAATGTGAATCAGTTAAATCTACAATTCACAGCAGATATCAGTAGCACAACAGCTAGTTTTCTGGATGTACAAATCAACATCATTGATGATAAGATTGTCACTAGCCTTTTCAGGAAAGCTACTGCGGGGAACTCAATCCTCCACGCGGCTAGCTTTCATCCTCAGCACACCATCAGGAGTATCCCCTATGGGAAGTTCCTTCGTATCCATAGGACATGTAGTTGCCCAGACCTGAGAGACAAGTGTCAGCAGGAGGCAAAAAGCAGATTAATCAGCCGTGGATACAAGCCAGCGTTATTAGAAACTGCCATGAGGAAAGCAAACCAACTTTGTAGAAATGATCCGATTAACCCGAGTAGGGGGATTGACAACAATGCCACACAGACAGATGACAGTAGCACCCTTAGACTAATCACGGGTTACAGTCGCCAAGCCAAAGATGTCACAAAGATCATTAAACAACAATGGCCTATCATATTGACAGACCAAGTCCTCAAAGACATTTTGCCCAAAACACCAACCGTCACATTCAGACGGGCATATGCGATGAGGAACGATCTGGTGACAAATAGCCCTGAGACCATCAAGACCAACAATTGGTTATCCCCACGTAATGGGTTTTTTCGCTGCACCTCATGTCGAGCGTGCAAGTTCGGAGTCAATACCAGATTTTATGAGACTCCATTTGAGTTCAACCCCATTCCTTTACGTGACCACTATACTTGTCGCACTGAATTGGCAGTCTATGTCCTCACTTGTAGCTGCAATTTACAATACGTTGGCAGCACGAAGCTACCGGTGCACCAGCGTATTTTGCAGCATTTACGAGCAATCCTACCCGGTAGCTCGGCATTTTCAGGCCGCTCATAATAAAAACTTGGCAGACCTGAAATATTTTGTGATCAATGCAGTAGTGACTAATAAAAGAGGGGGCGACTATGAAAAACAGTTGCGGCAGCTTGAGTCACGGTATATAGTATTGCTTAACAGCAAGAGTCCGGCGGGACTTAATATGGGGGAAGACCTTCACAACTTTTTATGAGTACTGCACAAAATTAAAACCCCATTAGAACACTATGATTTCCACAGTACATTTCAGGTTGATACTGTTTTAGGTTTACATAGCGGCCTGTCTGAATATCCAAATGATAATGATTAGTGAGATGAGTTCTTTCTTTTTATCTCTCCCCCCCCCCCCCCCCCCCAAGTCGTAACAGTTATTTGTTTGCACATTAGTTAGCACGAGCACTTGGGCAAAATTACCATTATATATAAGAAAAAAATCTTTTTATCTTTTTCTCTTACACCAATCCATTCACTTTATAAGCACTCGGTTAACTTTAGCGCACAATGTTAATAAGCCCCACTTTGAGCAAGAATGATGGTATTAGAAGATATGAGGGTACCATGCAATTACCAAAAAAGATACCAATTGCTGTCTATGGATGTATATAAGAAAGGAAGAATATCCGTTTGTAATTGTTGTTTTGTTTGCATTTTATATAGGTGGCAATGATTTATTTATTCACCTTTGCTTACGTTTGGCATAATGTGTTTTTCAATGCGATAAAATTTGAGGAATGTAGCTATACGTTTGCATATGCATAAATTTTGCACATATGACAACCTTTGCTCATTTGCACATATTACAAACAATGCGTATTTTGCACAAATAATAACTACTGCGTATTTGCACATATTATAACTATAAATTACGAATGCTGCTTAGAGCAAATAGGGCTATTTTAACGATAAATGCATGGTTAACCATAGACAATAAGGAGGCATTTCATTCTTGCCCCGTAAAATTGTATGATTATGATATCGCATCTTTGCATGGTACCAATTTGCTATATATCTTGTGTAAGACTAAGGGTGGGCATAAAATCGACCATCGTATTTCTTTTAATGGTAGTACATTTTAATTGCATTTGTGCAGCAATATTGACAGACTTTGATAAGAGTGTTTCAAATTGTGATCAGTGTTTATATCTGTACTGATAAGAAATTATAATACAAGGAGGGTTGTTGCATTTTTAACCCTGAGGTAATACTCTTTGTCCATGTTACAAAATGGCGCCTTTTTTTCGACCTGAAAGCAATGTTAATACCATGTTAGTCCTTTTATTATTCTTATCACCCTTGCTGTTTTGGCGCGTAATAGCGCTGGTGTGGTAAATTTAAAAGTGTGCTGAAGCCGGCTGTCATTTGTCAGTGAGCAAGGGCACGGACGTGCCCGAAACGCGTCTGATGGCAGTTTTTTATCCACATGTTGTAAAATAAATACCAGCAGTTAAAGCATCGATTTCGCCTTGGAGTGCTGATTTTGTAGTCTGCGTACCCTTCAGTGCACGAAGCACTTTGGTGACGGGTTGGAGTGATATATATATATATATATATATATATTCAGAAATGATGACCGCATACAAAAATTACTCCACCTATAGCACAGAAACGTATTATGTTGGTATCAACTCTTGAGCTTGAGCCCTTCTGAGGAGTAAAGCAAGCTGCAAGACCTGTATAACCTGTATCACTCCAAAACCAAACACAGCTGCAAAACTGTCTATGACAGAGCTGAAGGATTAAGGCACAACTTCTGCGCCAAGCAGAAATAGTAATCCAGAAAGCCATTGATCATGGAATATAGTGTAAAGAACACAACTGTACTGGAGAATAAATGCACTACTAAAACCGTAACTGACTGGAGTAAGGGCTAGGCAAAAATGCAGAAAGAATCGCAAAGTGAGTGAACCAACCATAAACTCCTGTCATAATCAGAAACACTACACCAGTTGCAAGTAGAATACAAACTGTAGGAAGTTGGCTCAGTATATGGTGTGCACCTATTGGTGATACACCCTGCAATGAGTCGAGGAAACTCTTAGTGATAGTGAATGAGTTCCTTGATAACCAAAAATCTCAAGGGGTAGCTGTGGAAAGGAGCAAAGGCTTATCCAGGAGGGTGTGAAGCAAGAGCATTCATCACAAAAGTCAAACAGTGAGAATCACACAGAAAAAAACCACACGAGTGTTAGAAAAATATAGTAGTATTTATTACACACCAACACAAAACTACTTTGGTTTACTTCCTACTAAGAGATACATACACAATAAAAATATCAGTAAAACATAAGTGTAAACATTAAAAAAACATGAGCCGCTCTGGAGGTGGAGGGGGTCAAACCATAGTGAGCGAAATGTGAAAAGGGTACCGAACCAAGACTCCCACCCAAGGGGAAGCTCATAGCCACCAAAGGTAAGTAACTAGGAGTTCCTAAGCATCCGGTGCAGAGGTGATACCCTAGGTCAATGTCCATGGAACAACATGGGCAAGTCACGGTTAGGATATTCAGGATTTAGTACCCTTCCTAGAGGACCCTGAGGAAACCCTTTGGAACCAAGGAGGTGAGAGAGCACCCCCACCCGTGGATGCCCATAGGAGACTGATACCTACACCAGAGTCCAGCTGCACAGGTGTGAAGTGAAGTCGGAACTCTCTGCTAAAGTCAATGGGGATCTTCGGATGTCAACCTGCTACTGTGATGAGTGGACCAGGGCGGTGGAACCTAGGCGTTTATTCCAGATGAGGTGTGTAGGAAAGTGCCCCTTTTTGCATGGTCATCCCCCAATCTTTGCCTGATACATGATGCACTTTGACTTGGTTTGCCCTGGGTCCCTGCAAACAGGTTCCCAGGGTCCGTGTTCTTTCCCAGCTTTACCTTTGTACCCACCATTGGCATATCTCTGGCAACAGGTAAGCACCTTGTAAAAGGTATCAAGGGCACTATGACCAGCAAAGGCCTCTATGGGCTGCAGCACCTATTTTGCCACCCTTCGAGACCCTGTACCTTAACACCCACTGTAGGAAGGTAGGATCCTTCTGCATGGTTACCCCCACTTTTTTTACTGGTGCTGTGATGGTTTCTGACTAGTCTGACTGGGATCCTGCTAATCAGGACCCCAGCCTCTGTGCTGTCTCCCCCTAAATTGGTTTGGTAAGTAATGGTGTACATCTCAGATTGGACACTGATGTACACTTATCAGTTCCTACTATATGGTACTAAGGTAACCAGGGCATAGGCACACCAGGGGTCCCACATGGGCTGAAGCATGTATTTTGCCACTGATGAGAGACCCCTCAATTGGCAATTACAGATCTGCCATTGCAGCCTGTACAAGCTGGTGCTAGCACCACTTACGAAAGATATAGGTTTCCCTTTATCTAAGATCACTGCACTTAACACCTATAAGTTACCCCTAGAGCTGGGCTTTTAATCCTGAAGGTGTGGTGCTTGGTTCTATGGGTAAGGGTGCCCCTGCATACGCAGGGCACCCCTACAACCTACGGAGTCCATTCTCCCGGGTTCTAAGTAAGACAAGCATATAACATAGAGGGGCACCACGTTATTACGTGGTGGCCATCTCCAAACTGGCTGTAATGAATCCGATCATGTTTGGTATCATACCCCCAAACCGTAAACCGTGTGTGAGGTATGATTGCATGCACAGTAAAGCTCCTTTAGCAGGCCAGTGGGGCTCCCTGTACCAGTCTTCCAGACCTGGACAGCAAGCCAGGGCTGCTGCAGGCCAGAGAAACGTTTCTGACTTCCTTTGCTGAGCCAAGCTCGGGCAGGAGCAGGCAGAATAGGTATCCTGTCACAGAGGTGTAACCACCTCCCAGACAGAATTTAGTGTATTGGGGCAGGGTGGGAGTGCTTTCCAGTGCCACATAGTATGCGTGAAGGGCACAACTTGGTGCCCTCCATGTATAGTCCAGTTCAAACCAGTTCAGGGAGACGTTGGCTCCTGCTCAGGCATGAAACTGGACAAAGGAAAGGAGAGTATCCTCCCCCTTGTCCAGCCCCTCCTTTGGGAGGGACCCCTGAATCGTTCCAACTCTTTCCTTAGGGTATTTAAGGGCTTACCTGTGGGTGGGTCCCTAGATTCGTCATGGGACAAGATTAATTTCAGACACTTCTTCGAAAGTCTGAGCACTCTGGATTTCGCTGGACTTGGCCTGGGTATCAAGGCTGCAACTAGGAAGACTCCTGCTTCTTCTGATCTCGGTGCCTTACTCATCTGCTGCAACGTCTGTGTCTGTGCACCATACAGGAACCTTCCAAGGCCTGTGTTCATCCAAGACACCTGAAGGAATCTCCCTTGATGTGAAGGAGCCAGTTCCGTGCATCTTCAGGCACTGCAACTAGGCTGACCAGTCTGCTGATCCTCGGCACCCACAGACTCCGAAAGGCTCAGCAACACAGGTGGTGGTTCTTCACATCCCTCGAGGCATGCCCTGTTCTCACACCAAGTTTGAGGCCAGTATCCCTCGTCGAAGCCACAGGAACCGAACCCCTGTGCACCGCGTCGACTAACAATTGCAAAGGCTTCCTTCCATCAAGAACTTCTGGCTCCAAGTAGCCCTAACCTCAAGCATCTGCAGTGATCAAGATCTTAGTCTTCACCGTATCACTTGCATCATGAGCCTGCTTTTTTGGTGAGCTGCTAGAGGTCCTCTCGCCACTCCAGTGCCTCCAGCCTGTGGGTCCACTTGAGGGTCAACTTCGCATTCTTTGGGCTCCCCTGATTGCTCGGGCCCACCCTGACTCCCCTGCTTTTGGTGAGCCACCTGGATCTTGCTGGTCCAGTCATTGCACCTTCTTCGCTTTCCACGTTGTTTGCAGTTGCCAAGGCTTGTTATTGCTCCCGACGGACACAGACTCCTCAACTCTCAACATCTGACGTGGGACACCCCATGAACGGCTCTTGGTTTTCCACAGCGTTGCCTGGTCCGGACAACTGCAGCTCCTAGGTAAACGTCAACTCTCTTGCAGCACCAGACATTGGTGGGCATTCGTCTTCGGTGCCTCCTGGTAAAATCCAAGTGGCACCGACTCTGTCCCCTCTGCTTTCAGGTACTTCTCAACCTGAGTCCACATTTGGGTTCCGCCTGACACTTTCTCCTTCTCCAGCAGCGGCATCTTCCTGTAGTCCTCCACTGGGTTCGGCGGTGGTTTTCCGATGCCGCTTCACTCCTATGCACCAGACTCCCCTGGCACACGTATCCTGGTTAATAAGGTATACACGGGTGGGGGGGTTCTCCAACCTTCTGTCTTCCAAGGGGTTTCTCCAGGGTCCACTGGGAAGGGTCCATCTTTAAAATTGCAACCGCAACTTACTTATTGAATTGCATTGATCTTGCGGTCGTATTCCCACTCTGCACACAGCCTCTGTGGGGCTCCTGGTGACTTACCTTGGGTTGTTGCTTGGGTCCCCAGCACTTCTACATCTTCTGGATATAGTCTTGACTTGAGTCGTGGTTTTAGTACATGGTTTGGACTCCCCATGGTGACCAATGTGTGCATTGCATGCATATCTGGCTAGGAGATACCTGCATGTGTTAGGGTTTAATAATAAATACTTTTTTTTATAAATACATTGTGTGGTTCTTTTTCACTTAATCTAAATCAATAAGATTATGTTCCGGTAAAAACAAGCTGCTTTACACTACTTCTGAACTAGAAGGCAGCTCTCCCCAACTTCCACTTGCCTTTCTAACGTTGTCTAAGACCACTAAAATCCCCATAAGGGTTGACTGAATTGGTGCAGGGTGCCCACTTACATAAGTCAAGCCCGCTTCTCACACCCACACTCTGCCACTGCAGGCTGCGTGTTTGGGAGCAGAGAAAAGTTAGCAGTCGACATGGAACACATCCCTGTGTGCCATCGCTGCAACCCGCTGACTAGTGCCTAGGTAAGTCACCCCTCTAGCAGGGTGCACTACACCAGATGAGGGTGCAGTGCATGAGCAAGTCCATTCTTAGACATCGTAAGTGTACTAAAGTAATAAAGAGTAAATGGTCTGGGAGTTGGTGAGTGCAAACTCCACAGTTCCATAATGGCTTTACGAAAACCTGGGAGGTTGGTTAGCAAGTTTCTCAGCACATTAAACCCACACAAACGGTATTTAATGTAAAATTCACACCTCTGCACGCCCTGAGAAATAACCAGATCTAGTGTGGTTCCTGAACAGCGGCCTGCCATTACCAGACAGGTTGCTGGACCACTGGGTGGACAGCCCCTGCTCTCTGGTTCTAGAAACAATGCCCATCCTGGACAAAGGTGTCATGCTTCCTCCCCCAGCGTCCTGGGCAGAGGTATCATGCCTCCTTCCCCCAGGATGGGCTTGGTCCACTATAAGGGAAGGTTCAAATGCCAGCCGTCTTTCTAGTCCCTGCCTTATCCAGCCCCTGGCTCACACCGGTTCTCTCACCCCCCCCCCCCCCCTCCCACCTCCCCACTCTGGGCAGGAGAATCAGCGGGGAACTCGAGCTAGGAGGAGATGTGTGCCCACCTTTGCCAACCACACCCCTCAGGTGGTGAAGGCAAGGTGAAACACACAGCTACGTTCTTTCCACTGGAGGGTGGTATAATAGAGGCTGGGTCCCGCCCTGCACATCCCTTTAAACACCGCAAAATGTAATATTTAGGGGCAAGCATGAACTTTGCCTCTGGTGACTCGAGGAAGAAAAAGAATAAAGAAGGACCGAAGAGCTCTGTTGACCGATGAAGAGGGCACCTACTGCTTTAGCCCCAGCACTACCGGCCTGTCCACACTTTAACCTGCCTACAGCAATAACTGGGAAGAGTCCAGCAGCTCCCAAGATCCCAGAGGACCAGCCTTGCAATCATCTAACAGACTGTTTCCCGTGAGCACCGGATTTGCTCAAGCAAGTGCCCTCTTTCTGCATGGTAGCACCCACTTTTTACTGAACTGCTGATGTGCTTTGACTGAGTGTGCCCTGGGCTCCTGCCAATCAGGTGCCCGGGGCCTATGTTCTTTCCCTGAAACTGCATTGACACCTAAAACTAATTGGCATCTCTGGTCACAGGTCAGACCCTGGTAAATGGTACCACAGGTACCCAGGGCACTGTGATCAGGGAAGACCTCTAAGGGCTGCAACACCTATTTTGCCACTCTTATAGGCCTTGTACTTTTACACACAAACTGCCTTTGCAGGCTGTGAGTCTTGGTGCAGAACAAAGTAAAGAATCGACATGGCACACATCTATGTGTGCCCTATCTACAGCCCACTGCCCTGGCATAGATCAGTCCCCCCTCTAGCTGGGAGCACTATACCAGGGGTGAGGGCACAGGTACATGAGCCCTGTACCCTTACAGTGTCTAAGTCCATTCTTAGACCTTTTAAGTGCAGTGCTGCCATTAAGAGTATATGGTGCTGGAAGTTTGTCATTACGAACTCCACAGCACCATAATGGCTACACTGAAAGCTGAGAAGTTTGGAATCAAAGTTCTCAGCACATTAAACCCACACTGATGCCAGTGTGGGTTTAATGTGCCACAGAGGGCATCTTAGAGATGCCCCCAGAAAACTAACCTACCACTAGTGTCCTGGCTGAGTGGCTGATTTCAACTGTCACCACCAGTCATGTTTCTGGACACCTGGGTCGAAATCCTGCTGCTCTCGGGGGCATGAAACAATGCACATCTTGGGACAAGGTGCTAAGACTCCCTCCCCCCCCGTGGTTGTGACCCCCCCCAGGTTGAGCATTCACACAGCATCCTTGGCCGGAGCAATTCTCGCCGCCAAGTTTTGAAAGCCTTGCTTGGATCCAGTTGGACAGCACCAAAATATTTGGAAGGCCGGTCACAAATTCCGTGAAGAACGCTGGCAACGCTCACAGCGATAACGCAAAGGAAAGTGAATGTGACATACACGCGTTGCTAAACATTGGGAGTCTCACACCGGATTGCAGTAAGACACTCTTGAGAATCTTCAATCAAGGGAGTGTGGTACCCCTTGAATACTACACATTACTGTGGATACCGAAAGAGAGCCCAACAGGGCCTGCTTTGAGGCTTCAATATTTACGCACCCCCTACCTCCCCCTTTCCTCATCCGGTCCTGATAAAGACCCCTGCTGACTCTTCAAGAGCGCTGTTTCAGGGTTGAAACATCGACAGATACATTTTGTTGACGATTGTTAAGGATTCTGCATTTAGGCCAACCAATGTGGCATGTAGAACTCTCTTAAAGACTTTGCAATATAGCCCATTTCCCCCTGTTCTTTCCCCTCCCAAATCGCCTTTGTATATATTACACTTGCACAAAACCTCACTGAGCACTAAATGTCACCATTTTTCACAGCCTTGTGAATACTTAACAAGTGTATATATTTATAAATGAATACAATTTATGAAGTATTTATAAATGAAGACAATTTATAAAATAATTTGTGATACTCTAGAGGGTTTTGATTTGTTTTTCTCGGATTAATTTCTTCACTTGTCAAATGACTGAATATGCTTTGAAAATGTCAAAAAAGAATTAAGAAATATTGCGCACCCAAAAGAACCATTTGTATAAGTATTTCCTCCCCCAGGTTGGGCAGGGTCCATGAAGGGGAAGCTTCAATGCCTGCCGCCTTTGAGAGCTTCCCCAGGCCACATGCTGCTTTCAGCAACTGGTCCCATCTGGTTTTGGCCCCAATTTGGGCGGGAGAACCGGTGGGAAAAACAAGTGAGGAAGAGAGGAGTGCCCACCTCTGCCAACTCCACCCCTCTGGCAGTGGAAGCAAGGTGAACAACAACTCTCAGTCCCCACCATCTTGCAGACAGAGGGACACAGCCAACCAGGGAAAGGCATATGCCCCCCCCCCCCCTAACACTGGTGTACCAACCCCAGGGAAGGGAACCATTGGTCCCAACTCTTAACCTACCTGTAACACACCTAAATCTAGTATTTAGGGGCACCCCCTGAAACTTGCTTCCTCAGACAAGTACCTGCAAGATGAAAATTAGAAGGGCCGAACAGCCGAGCCGCAGCTAACAAGGAGGACACCCACTGACTTGGCTCCAGCCCTATCGCCCTGTCCCCACCTCGAACCTGCTCCAGCGAAATCTCTGTGCGTCATGCAGCCAGCAACCTAGAGAAACCCGGAGGACCTGCCTGCCTTCAATCCCAAAGCCTATGTCTCCCATGAACACTGGACTTGTTCAAACACCAGGCTCCAGCTCTGCAAGGATATGCAAGTATGCACCACTCTGCATCAACGCCCACGGCCCGGGTACGAGTGGCCCAACACCAACAGGAGGTCCCTCCGGTGAATTGGACCTGAATTCCGGCGACCCCTGAACTACTTCAAGCCTCCAGCGGACGCTTGCAGCCTCAACGCGGAAGGTCTCCCCAACCGCAACCAGGAGCTGGTAAGAAGATCCGACCCTAAAAGGCATCCCTGCACCCGACGCCCCACAGCCTAGGATGGCCCAACAACTGTGCCTAACCAACCCCCAACATACCTCTCCAAGTGGTGGTCGCACCCAGAAGACCTTCGTCCCCGAGCCTGCAGTGATTTTGCAAACCGGAGACTCCCAATTGAAAGCGAAAGAGCTTTCAACGGTAAAACAGCACTCTGCAACCGGCACCCGGCCGCCCCAGTGCCACTGAGGGTGCAACTTATGTGCTGGCCTAAACCCCCATTTGTACTGAGCTTAAGTCCAGGAGATTTGCTCCCACAACCCAGTGACCTGCTAATCAGCAACCACCAACCGGAGGCCCCCTATTCCCCATTGAATAACATTGGGCTTCAGCACTCTGCTCCCATCCGCCCTAGTGCCGCTGAGGGTGTAAAGAGTGCTTCCTTAACCCTGGGGAACACCCGGGTCTAACCCCAGAAAACCAGCTCACATAACTAAGTACTTTCCTTTAAATAGATAACACAATTTTCCTCCAAAGGACAACATTGACTGTTTTTCTATGAAAAGTTTCCAAGTGTAGAGTTGGAAAACCTAAATAAATTCCTTAAAATTGTACTGTAAGAAAGTGGCTCTGTATATAATGCACCAAATTAAGTTTCAGTGTGCACAGAGTCCGCAGTGGTATGGCAGAGGCTAAAGTTAGATATAACCTTACTCTCCACAATGGTAGCTTGGTCAAGCAGTAAGGCAGTATCAGAGGACAGTGTAAAGCATTTGTTGTACACACTCAATCAGTAAATGTTCTCACACACTCAAGAACTGAACTCTAGGCCAATTGTTTTGTATATAAAAATATATAGTGGTTTATTTTAGAACCACAAGTAGGTATCACAAATACTTTCTCAGAATGAGATGTTGCAATTTAATACTTTCAAATAGCAATATACATTTAAATGCAATCGATTCAGTTGTTGCAATATGCAACACAAGTTAAACACAAAATAACATTGAGCTCAATGGGAAGTTTAAGTAAATGCAATAAAATCACTTTACCATTGTTTTTCTTACTCAGGGCTGGATCCTGGATTCAGCCCTGGTGCATTTCCTGTAAACAGTTGAAAGAAATCGTTTTTGTTACACAGGCGATTTTAAAGGAATATTTGTGAGTTTTGAAAATCGACACTTAAAAGAAATGTTGGTGAAAACCAGGCAATGTTATCCTATGGAGGAAAATAAAGTTAACAGTAAATTACAGTTGTAATTACTTTTCAGGTTCAGTGCTGGGCTCAAAGATACAGCACTGGGATCTCTCCTGGTAGCAGGTGAGTAATTTCGTTTTCGTTAATCGGCTGATTTTTAGTGAATATTTTAAAGTTGCAAAACTCGACACTTAAAAGAAATTCTGAGTGAAACCCAGCCAATGTTAACCTATGGAGAAAATCAAGTTATCGGTCTTAGAGGTAAGTACTCGGCTGGCAGAGTTAAGGTTCTGGAGGTAGACTCAGGGATCTCCCAGGGTCAGTTAAGTATAGTTGTTACACCCACAGCGGCACAGGGGCAGCCGGGGGCAGAGTGAGTAGGCCCAATGTTAGCCTATGGCGGGTAGGGGGCCTTTGGTTGGTGGCTGCTAGCAGGCTGGCCCACGCGGCTGTGGGAGCTGGGCTCCTGGTCACTTACACAGGGCAAGTGGGGAATTAGGATAGGACAGATGCTGAAATTCCAGTGGCACTTGGACGGCTGGGTGCAGGGTGCTTTTAGGCTTCGGGCGCCCAATGTATTTCAAAGGGAAAGCTGCATGTTGAACAAAGGCTGCAGACTCTGGGACAGAGATTCTTCAGGTGCGACCACCACTTTAAGAGGTAAGTTGGGAAGCTGTAGGTTAGGTAGCCACCCAGGAGTTGGGCACAGGGGGCCGTGGGGCTCCGTGTGCAGGGGAGTCTTTGGGTGTGGGCAAATCCTACCCTCAGCTGGTCGCGGTTGGAGGGGTCCCTTGTTGTGAGGCTGCAGGCGGCGTCAGTAGCGTTGAGGAGGGTCCTTGGGCGCTGGATTTCAGGTCACAATCGCCAGGGGGACGTCCTCGTGGTCTTTGTCCACTCACGCACAGGCCTGGACTCGGCGGGTGCAGATTGTGCAACATTCGCAGGTCCTGGCAGGCAACAGGGTCGTTGCTTGTTTGAGCAGAACCACTGCTTGTGTGAGTCCCAGTCTTTAGATGAGCAAGGCAGTCCGGTCCTCCGGGGTTTTCGAGGTTGCTGACCACTGGAGATTCCGGGTTTTAGCAGGAGCAGGTTCAAGGATCAACAGGCCGGTAGGGCTGGGGCCAAGTCGGTTGGTGTCATCCTCTTGTTAGCAGGTCTAATTTCTTCTTCTTGTTCTATCTTGTTTCGGACTCAGGATCTGAGGAAGGAAGGTTCAGGGTGCCCCCTAAATACTAAGTTTAGGGGTGTTACAGGTAGGGCAAGGGCAGGGACCAATGGGTCCCTGTCCTGGGGTGAGTACACCCCATATCCTGCCACTCTCCAGTGGGAGGGGGGCAGGAGCCTAGCTCTGATTGGGTAGGGCCCCCTATTTTCAAAATAGCAAGAGCCAGGAGTTGTGCTTTACCTCGCCTCCCACACCTGAGGGGTGGGGTTGGCAGAGGCTGGCACACCCCCTTTCCTTCCTTTGTTTTTCCCACCTGCCTTACCGCCAGAGTGGGGGTCAGAACCGGTGGGGGGCCAGTTGCCAGTTGCTGAGTACAGCAGGTGGCCTGGAGGAGCTCACAAAGGTGGCATGCCTTTGAAGCTCCACTGGCCCATCCTGGGGGAGGAGATCTAGTACCTTGTCCCAGGATGTGCATTGTTGTAGGCCCGAGAGAGCGGATGGCTCTCTACCCAGGGGTCCAGCAACAGGTCTGCTGTGTGGCAGCCTACGCAGCCTCTCAGTCAGGACGCTGGTTGTTGTTTAGGTTCAGGGGGCAACTCTAAGTGGCCCTCTGTCGTGCATTTTACATTAAATCCCACACTGGCATCAGTGTGGATTTAATGTGCTGAGAAGTTTGATACCAAACTTCTCAGTCTTCAGTGTAGCCATTATGGTGCTATGGAGTCCATAACGACAACCTCCCAGCACCATATACTCTTAATGGCCTCACTGCACTTACAGTGCCAAGGAATGGCCCTGGGTACAGTAAGGGCACAGGGCTCATGTACCTGTGCCCACACCACTGGCATAGTCCACCCAGCTGGAGGGGTGACTGAGGTATGCCAGGGCAGTGTGTTTGTGGGCATGGCACACAGGATGTGTGCCATGTCGACTCTTTGTTTTGCTCTGCACAGACACTCAGCCTGTAAAGGAAGTGTGTGTGTCTCAGGGCACAGGACCTCCAAGGGTGGCAAAATAAGTGCTGCGGGCCTTCTCAGGTTTCCGTGCCCTGGGTACCTAAGGTACCATTTACAAGGGGCTGACGTGGCCAGAGATGCCAATTGGTTTTAAGCCTTAGTACACAGGTGTTAGGGAAGGAACACAGGCCCCGAGTACCCGATTGGCAGGGACCCAGGGCACGACAAGGAAATGACATCAGTCAAAAAGTGTGTGTGTGTGTGTGTGTGTGTGTGGGGGGGGGGGGTGGAGGGGGTTACTGCAACAGAAACCCACTTTCCGAAATGTAGTAACAAAAACGATGTGATCAAATCAAAGTACATTTACAAAAATTCCAACTACTTGCAAACTGTATTACAATTGTATATTTACTGCAAAGTATTTATCACTTACATGTGGCAGACTCGCTTGGTTCTAGGAAATAAAATAACTAAAAGAATATTCTTATACAAGAACAATTGGTCTGAAGTTCAGTCTTTGAGTGTGTGAATTCATTTGCTGACTGAGTGTGTACAACAAATGCTTAATACTGTTCTCTGATAAAGCCTTACTGCTCGACAACACTACCACAAATCGAGAGTAAGGTGCTATCTAACTTTACTTCTGCCTACCTTTTGTGTTCCACTGGACGCTGTGCACACAATACCTCACTTTGGTATAGTACATACAAAGCCAGCTTCCTACACTTACCCACAGAATCAGGATGGAGGCGGCTCAGTGATTTTGCAACACACTGCACCCGAGGCCCAGGGGCAGAGTTCAAGTGACCCAACACCACGCAGACGTCTCCCAAGTGACCTGGAATCTGGGGATACAAGACCTCCTTTGACCTTCAAGCTTAAGCCTCTAGCCTCAACTTCAAGGGTTCCCCCCCATACGAAACTGAAGTTGCTAAGAACCATACGCAAAAAGACACCCCTGCAACTGACACCCCACAACCTTGGGTGGCCCAACCAATGGAGTTAAGGAATCCCCCAGGATCCCAACTTCCCTCTCCATCCACTGGTCGCCTCCAGGAACCCTCCCTGCCCGAGCCTACAGCATCTTTACTGAACAGGAGATCTCTGTTGCAATTCAGAGAGTCCCTGCCACTGGTGTTGCAGCTCCTGTGCTGACTGTTGGCATCTGCAGTGCAGTGCTGGTCCCTACCCTAAGAGCTTTACTCCCACAGCCACGTGGCCTGATCGTGAGCAGCCCCTGACTAAAGCCCCACTGGCTGACATTGGGCCCCTACACTCTGCACCCGGCCACCCCAGTGCCACTGGTGGCGCGATTTGAGTGCCTACCTAGACCTTGGGATCCTTGATCCGAACACCCAAAGCTCTCCCACTTGTGAGCAGAGTATTTACCTGTGACACAGATAACCATTTTCCTACCATAGGAACCAATATTACTAGTTTTTGTTCCTAAATTATTCTGTGTTGAACTATTGTTTTGTATGGAAGAAAAGTAACTACCTTAAACCTTAAAACGTCTTACTTACCTTGTATTGTGAGATCCCCGGCATGGTATCTAGGAATACCAGCCAGAGTAGCAAAGGTAAATACTGTGTGATTTAAACTGCTGTTTGAACCAATACAATGCTGTAACTATTGCAAATCAATTCCCAATTGCACTTCTGGAAATGTTCCTTGATTGAAAGTATATTTTACCTACCAGTACCAAGATGGGCTTTGTTCTAGAAAATAAAGTATTTTTTTTATACTTAACTTAATTGGTCTGAATTCAGTCTCTGAGTGTGTGCCATCAGCGTTGATTGAGTGAATACAATAAATGCTTAATACATCCATTGGATAAGCCTAACTGCTCGCCAACACACCCACAATGAGAGCTGTTCGTATTTACCTAATGTAGCTTCTGCTATACATCTGGAGACTCCCTGGACACCATGCACACGATACCCTACTTTGGTATAGTATATACAAGCCCGCTTCCAACAAGGAGCACCTGAGTGGAAAGGAGCTAGAGTCCAAGTCATCCGGAATTGTCCAGGAGGTATAGGAGCACAATGCCCACCTTTCTCGGGGGTGCTTCGCAGTAGAATTGAGGTCTTGGAGTTGCAGCTGTGTAGCCCAGGCGAGAATGTATTACACAGAAGATGTCCCAGAGCTATCCCACAATGGTCGACAAATTGCTTGAGGGCGAGTGGACAGCAGGCCAATCAACAAGCCTAGGCAAATCCAGAAGACGCGTTGCAGGAACAGTTGCAGAAAGGAGAACCAGCAAAGTCCAAGAAACTCACCAAGCACAGGTTATGTTATGTTATGTTATTTGCATTTTAATGCGCACAGCTGCTCCAGCGAAGGAGCGTCCTGGCGCAGGGAAAGGTAAACACAACACAACACTGAGTCCAGTAACAAAAGCAGAACATTAAAAGCAAGGAACATTTAAAACAGGAAGGTTTTCAGAGCCCTACGAAAAGATATTAAGTCATTCGAGAGGCGGATTTCCAAGGGGAGCGCATTCCAGAGGGTTGCAGCTTTCACGCGGAAGGAGCGACCCCCCATCCGACTAAGTCTAAAACGGGGGACGACCACCAAGGACTGTCCAAGGGATCGTAGTGAGCGGGTAGGGACGTAGGGGGAGATCAGTGTATTGAGTATCCCGGGTGCCAACTCTCTCAGAATTTTAAAAACCAGGCAAAGAGCCTTGAATTGGATACGCTTGCTTATCGGGAGCCAGTGCAGGGACCGCAGAGTGTTAGAGGTAGGGCAGGTTCGAGGCAGACCAACCACCGCCCTCGCCGCCGCGTTCTGGACTCGCTGTAAACGAAGAATCTCGGCTTGGTTCGCTCCTAAAAGGAGTGAGCTGGCGTAGTCCAGCCGCAAGATGATCATTGCTTGAATGACCAGCTGTCTTGTAGGAGCATCAAAGAATCGCAGCAGGGGTCTTAGCCCGCGTAATACTCCAAAACAGCAGGCCGCCACTCTCTTCGTGTGAGTCACAAAGCTTAGCGTGTGGTCAAGCCATACTCCCAGATTCCTGAGTTCCAGGACAGGGGCCGGCGCTGATCCCAGCTCCGGAGGCCACCATTCGTCCCCCCAGTGGTCCGCTTCCCTTCCAACGATCATCACCTCTGTTTTTGTGCGTTCAGCTGGAGACAGTTGTTATTCATCCAGCTGGCCACCTCTCTCAGTCCACTTCGGAACCTGAGGGCATCCTGCTTGGCATCCCCGCTGATCGTAACCGCCAACTGAGTGTCATCAGCATAGGAGACCATGGTTAGGCCCCATTGCCTGACGACCTCAGCCAGCGGCTGCACGTACAGATTAAAAAGCGTGGGACTCAGCGAGGAGCCCTGCGGGACCCCCAGGTCCAAAGGATGGTACTTGGACTGAAATGGAGGGGTGGCAACGCAGAAGGAGCGATCACTGAGGAAGGAGCGGAACCACTGCAGAGCTGAACCACAAATGCCAATGTCCTGCAGACGGTGTAGCAAGATGCGATGGGAAACCGTATCAAAGGCAGCGCTCAGGTCTAGTAAAATAAGCGCTGCCGTTTGACCTGCATCGAGCACACTCCGCAAATGCTCAACCATTGCCAAAAGGGCCGTCTCAGTGCTGTGACCAGCACGAAACCCATTCTGCGTGGGATCCAGGACATTCACTAGGGTCATATGCTCCGTGAGGGCCAGATTTACATGGGCCTCCATAACCTTGGCCGGCCAAGGGAGCAAAGATATTGGGCGGTAGTTTTCTGGTCTCGACGGATCCAAAGATGTTTTTTTTAGGATCGGGGAAACCACCGCTTGCTTCCATTTGGCAGGGACCAGGCCAGAGGTCAGGGAGAGGTTAATCAGAGAGCACACTGCTGTGCGTCCCTGAAAAGCAACGTCCCTGAAAAGAGCAGATCTTACCGGGTCTGCAGGCGATCCAGACTTGACTCGCAGGGCCCACTTAGCAAACTCCTCATTAGAGATGGTAGGAAGGGAGTGCAGCGATGGACAGCTACTAGAGCCGCTCCAGGGAATCACTGGTGACAGTGTGCTCGGAAACGCCTGGTAGATTTTCCTGACTTTGTCCAGAAAGAAGGTGGCTAGGGTCCGACCCTCAGCAAGCAGGAAAACCAGCAGGGAACGATGGAAGGCACAGGGAGGCCTCAACAGCACAAAGATGAATGCCCATGTCGCAGGAGATGCAGTGAGGATGTCGCTTTTGCAGCAGGGTGATGCTGAAGGCTTGGGCTTCATGGAGCTCAAAGATCTTCGCACTGGAGAGTCAACAAGCCTTGGGGCTGGCAGACAGACACGGTGCACGGGAGTCCGGTTCCAGCAGCTCAACAAGGTTTTGCAGTCTTCCAAATTGGGAATTTTGACATGCTGTACAAAAAGGCATGACTGGAATAGTACAAGCATTTGAAAATAAAAATCACTATTTCTATATACCACATTTGCAAAAGAAGATTACATCATTAAAACAGTCTAAAATGGACAATCTTTGGGAATACGATTTCTTCCCCTATCAGATGGTGGTTGCATCCTGGAACTGATATATAGTGATGCATCAGCTTCATGTTAACACTCCCTGGTGCTTTGGAGCAGAGCACACACTCCGAAAGGGAATCATTATTGATTACATTTGAATAGAACTCGAGTGTGGGTTACCAACTATTTTGCATATTGCATGCCTACCAACCTGTCCCTTCCTGTACCCAGCAAGCAAGGATTACGTTTGCCTTGAGATAAACTCGTTGCAATACAATTATAGGATGAGTTACTTACCTTCGGTAACGATGTATCTGGTAGAGAGACAGTCTAGCCGCAGATTCCTTAACTTAGAATAACCCCAGGCACGAGACTGGATCCGGAAAACTTTCCGCAGCAGCACCTCTGTGTGCCGGGGGCAGAGCCGCACGGATCCACCCTGACGTCGTCAATGGACTTGACATCAGCAGAGCCATATATGCCCCTCCCAGCACGCGGATGTCTGTTTTCGTCGGAGAAATTTTCCGTGCCACAACGCGATGCCACCACCAAAAGCAGTGAGACTATAGGAACAGTGTGCAAAAATTGAGACAAATTAGAATCACAAAGGACAGTGCCAAGCACTGTATCCTGCCAACCAGTAGAAGGAAGAGCAGAGCACCGCTCTGAGAAGTACCCCCAGAAATGCGAATGCCAAACCACCTGCGGAGTTAGAAAACGAAGGGACAAAAACAGCATGGCAGACGACAGAAGCCTGCAACTATAATGCATAACCGTGAAGGACCACAAGTCCAGAACATGGGATCAAGGACAAGTTCACCATAATACGTCACCAGAAGAGATGTCGCAACCCCAATAAAAGTCAGAATGTGGAGGAGCTGATAGACTGGAACCAATGGGTCGCAGGGGTGGTAAGAGACCCCAAGGTGACGGAGAAGGGGAGAGCAGAGGGTGGGATAAAATCTGAGAAGGGGAGAGCAGAGGGTGGGATAAAATCTGAATAGTTCACAACACTGTACTATCCAGGTACAGGGTTGGAAAGGACACATGACCTATGAGCATACCGCCAAATCACAGGACCGGGCAGAGTAATCCAAGGAAAACCAAAGGAACACTGTGTCGGAGTGAAGTGAAAAAGTCACCCTGTAGAAAGGCAAGCCACCCGGAGGGAGGCGAATACAGAAAACCACACCTGAAAAGGGGAGGACGGGTGGGCGTTAGGGAATCAGTGGCTAGACTGTCTCTACCAAATACATCGTTACCAAAGGTAATTAACTCGTCCATCTGAGACATCTAGCCGCAGATTCCTTCACTTAGAATAGATACCAAAGCCATATCCCGAGTGGAGGCGGGTCTGCGATTGAACCCCATGAAGTTCCAGCGGGAACAAGCCATCAACAGGGTGACTAATCACATTGGGGACCAACAAACCAGCACAGCCACACCAGACCATGAGGCTCATAAAGAGCAGAAAACATGGGGAGGCAAAGGCACCATAAGCTGTCCAAGAACAGCATGAAAAAAAACCCTATGTATACCGGGTGATAGAACGAAAACACATACTAGATATGTGGGTGTGAAAAGGAAAATGCAGGACTTTACAAGAAGTAGAACTGCACCCAGGGTCTGATAGATCCGCAGGATCCGGCGTGCCGACCGTAAGCAAGACCCAGAGAGATGGCAACTGGTATCATAGAGTTAGCGCATACCGGTGCAGGATGCACAGCAGTCAGTGGAAAGAAGCACTGCCTAAACCCTCTACCGCAAAGTACGTGTGACAGCAGGATACCAACCCACGGCAAGAAAATGCCGGTGGTATGAGAAGCAGAAGACACGCCAGTACATAGCTGGTCTGTCAAAGATATGTGAAAGGACTGACGGCAACCAGCAGATGAGCCCAAAACAGGACTTACAGTAAGATCGATAGTCAAGCGGAACACTGGAAGGAAAATAAGCAGACCGTGTGGAGGTTAGAACCACACGAAGTACAGTAAAGACGCTCCTAAAAGGGAGCGTGAACAGCCCAGATGCGGGAGGCGCAACAGCAAGAAGGTAACCAGCACAAAAAAGACCAAGCAAGCGAAACACCTGTATAAGACCTTGTAGCACAAGCAGACCGGGTCCAGGACCATGGACACCACATGAAGGAACGTTGCCAGCAAGATTCTACTGTGTAAGAGCACAGCAGACATCTAGTAAGAAGAAAGACGCTCAAAATGAAGCATAATACAACAATAGACTAGGGAATGTGAAAAGTACAAACAGACATGCGGAAGCAGAACTGGACAGGACAATGACCAGGTCTAGAAGCAACATCCGCCCCTCACCCGGGAGGAACAGCTGCCCCCAGCAAGACAGACGAGGAGATGGAGCTAGGCACGTTAGAGGCAACAGTTGTTATGTGCTGGATTGAGTCCCTAACATAGGTGTGCCGTTTCAGAGGCACAAATCCTTCGTGCCACAAAGACAGGCAGGCCCTTTCACGTATATTGCCCTTTCTTCACAATAAGAGCAACAGAGGCTGTCCCTTATCTGACGTGTGCTCTGGATGTAGAAGACGGTCCATCCTAAATACGTCATCTCCATGTCCAACAGTGACTAACATACATCACAACAAATTCTTAGAAACAGACACTTAAGCACTTGGGATTTTCCCTAGCACAGGATTGTTGATTTCTCCAAGAACTCATTAAATGTGCAAGAACCACTATTCCCTAAGGGTTCATTCCTGACGTCTTCCTCTGATCGACTTTACGGCAATACTAACATTCCAAGGCACCTATCAGGTATAAATATACCTCCCTTTGCTCAAGCAAATCAGAGGGGACAGAAACTTCCATGTCGACACTCAGACCTGAGACGCTGCAACCTGCGTCATGCCACAGCTCCAGCTGGCAGAGGTCCATACACCCATCCTGTGGTGTCCAGCTCGAGATCAGGATGAAGTCCCACTAAGGTAATGGGGTTAGACTAAATCCTAGGGGGATTCCTGGATCTCTAAGACCTACACACATGCTGGGTACACTAAGGTACATCTAGTCAGGCATCATAAAGGTATAGGCTTTATCTTAATGCATTCTGTATTTTATGTATGTGTTCATTACTATTGCAATTGGAAAGTTATACAATGCCTTTTTATTTAACTGCACTGCTAGCCATATTTCTCTGTTACTGTCTAACAGTTGTCGCAGCACATATATCCAGTACTAGAATAACAGCTGTGCAATAAATTTTATTGTAAACACACCTGACTGTTTCTTCTATGTACTTCGCTGAGATGAGTGACTGAATGAAAAGTAGTATATTGTTTCCACGATCCTGAGGGATCAAGGTTTTATGTTATGTGGTTGCCAGAAGCTATTCCAGTCTTGTCTTCAAGAAGTTTCTAGTGGCCTCTGAGCTAGCTGGTACACCGTAATTAAGTTTAATATACGCGATAGGGGCATACTGACCTCAGTCCTATGCCAAGCCTATAGCGTATGTTATTACAATGCGCAGAACCAATCAGGGAAATAGGAACTACACTACACAGTCGGGTCCAACCTAGAGGTCACGGAACCCAAGAAGTGAGCATCCTGAAGAGAACACTTCCCTTGAGAGTGTCAGAGAATGAACCCAAGCAGAAGCGTGGAAAACACCTGAGTGGCAACAGCAGGGAAGGAGGAAAAACTGCTCTTGGGAAAGTGGCCAGAAGACGAGAATGCACTGCAGAGACAGACATGTAATCAGCTACCATTAAAGACAAGCCTAGTAAGGGCTGACAACATAAACAGACCAGGCGTGTCCAAGTTATGTTATGTTATGTTATTTATATTTTTATAGCGCGCAGCTGCCCCAGCAAAGGGGCGTCCTGGCGCTTAGACAGGCACTATAACATAACACACAATAAAAGAAAGGGACAACTATTCAGAAACGGGAAACAAGAAGGTTTTAATCGCCTGCCTAAAGGCGAGCAAGTCATTGCACTAACAGTAATAAACTAACCGCATAGCAGCGTTTGTCCCTTGCAAAGTAAGTACAGGGCGTCAGCCGTGAAAGAACAGCGCCTGAGGTGAAGGGAACAAGGGGCCCGAGAGACTGAGACCGGCAAAAGAAAAGCAGCCATTAAGACCAGAAGAGCACTGCAATGCTGAAACAGGACCTCGTCAAGGCAGGCGAGGGAAAGGCGGCACAGCAAGGAACCCATGCCCAGGCCTAGAATTACTACAGACAACAGGAGCCAATTGCAACTGAAGTGCCAGAGAGGGCTGCTAACGGCATGAAAAGAGAACAGCCTGACCCCTAGAAGGATGTCCGTAAGGAAAACTCCATAGGAGCGTACCAAGGCTAAGGCAGGTACCCAATAGCCTGCAAATACCCCACATAGGGTAAGTCTCAACCCCTGCGAGGGGAGTCCTCTTGGGTAAAGCACACATTCAGATGACTGAAAGGAAAGACAGAACCAGCCGTCCGGCTGCACGGAAAAAATAATGAGAAGGCGGAACCATCGCCTACACTATCCGGGTGCTACGCAGAGAATCTGGACATGCATGAAATCAAACCAACATCGCCTACGCAGAATAAAAGAATACTCATAAGGCAAAAAGACGCTTGCAAGAGTCACAGTAGCCCAGACATGAGGCGGGAGACCACTGAATCTGCGTGGCTATCAAAAAGGTCCACGCCATTGAAATGCAGATCCCTAAGTGCATCCCAAACATTGTCCGGGAAACTACAGTCATGCAGCCAAGCATGGCGGCGCAAAGCCACAGACCGAGCAAGAGCTTGTCCTACCGAGTCAGTGGAGTCAAGAGAAGAGCGGAGGGAAAATTGGGCTATTCCCCTGCCATCTTGCAGAAGGCGGATTAATTCTACCCGTGGGCCTTCTGGAATTGAAGGAAGAAGGGCCTCGACAAAGTCCCAAAGGGTAGAGGATGTATGGGCGAACACGCAAGCCATATTCAAAGGGCAGATGCCACCACGGGCAGAGGCAAAAAGCTGGCGACCACACGCGTCCAACCACAGACTCCCTGGTGATAAGGCGGAGGAAGACGAAGTCAAATGTCGCCTGAACAACTAGGCCCTGAGCTCTAGGGTGAAGGGATAGGCAGAGTGGATCATCCAAGGCAGGACGGTGTCAACGAGCTACGGCCCGATCAACAGGGTCACCAGAGGAAGGCCTCGCCCATGTGCCCAGCAGGATGTCAAATAAAGATGCCCCAAGGGGCAGCAAAGGCTCCACCTCGACCAGCTTCATGTGAAGAAGCTCTAACAAGGTATCAGTAGGCAAGGAAACCACAGGGGTCTGAAACCTAAGAATAGCTGTCGCCCTGTGAATCGCTCGTGCCTAGGCAGCACTAGCCTCAGTTGCCATCCGGGGAGGTGATAATAAACCATCGGTAGTAGACGGTTGGAGACTAACCTGTCCACTAGATAGCAAAAGTGGAGGAGCCTGAGGCGGATCCGGAGGCCATGCCACACAAGGAACCTGCACCATGGACCGATACGACCTCAGATCTGGGGAGTCCAGAGGAGCTTCAACTTCCTGCATAAGAGGAGGTGTAGGCACCGGCACCGACCGACCGACAGACCGATGCCGTATGGGAGTCGCATTTACTTCAGAGGAGTCAGGTGGAACACCAACCTCATGAAATAGAGGAGGCGTGGATGTCGGCACCGGTGTCGACCGATGTCGAGTCGGGTCGTCTGGATGTCGACCTCCATAGGAAAGTTGGCCTGGGCAAAGTCCGACATCAACCCCACTGCAACATGTGGGGAACAAGGCATCGAGCCCAGCGCTGCCTCCGACGCCAGTGCAGGAAGATGCTCAGGGCTATGCGTAGCCGGAAGAGGCAGGCTAGACGGGTGACTGGGAGGGCACTCTGGGTAGTGTCCCATCCTCGCCGTATCGGCTCAGGAACCGGAGTCTATGCACACAGCCGGCGCCAAGGACAAATCCGCCGGCGAACACCCAACATGAATACCTTCCACCTATATGGGACCCAAACGTGCACCAGGGAGAGGGGGCGACCCAAAGTAAGAGTGGAGTGCTTTGGAATAAGCCTCCATTTGGGCCCATGTCACTCTGGTACCCGGAAAGGGAGGGTACGGAGGTTGCAACTGCCGGATGCCTGTCCCCGGCAAGGAGCGAGAAGAGCGGGCACCAGCGTCGTGCCTGTGGGAGGAAGACCTCCTGGACTTAAGCTTGTGCTTACCCGCCTTGGAACGACGTCCGCAGGAACGGCCTCAGGAATGGGCTCGATACCAAGAGGGAGAGCGACGACGCGAAGGTGCATGACCAGACAGCGGTGCGGCCAGCAATTTCATACATCGCTCCCGTAAGGACTTAGGTTTTATTCGCTGACAGGCGTCGCACTCTTTGGTGTCGTGATGCACTCCCAGGCACCACATACAGATAGCGTGCGTGTCCGTTACAGACATCTGACGGGCGCAGGTCTCACACGCCTTAAAGCCCGAAGGCATTGCACACTGTTCCAGGATGCTGAAGGCATCGAGAAGACCTGAAAAACAGGCCAAGGAACCGCTGGGTTTCCAGGATAAGCGTTGGGACGCGAAAAAGAAGAAAACTGGTGTCAGCGTGCCGGGGAGGGGCACATATGGCTCCGCTGACGACACGTCAGTGGACGACATCAGTGGACGACGTCAGGTCTGAGCCGTGCGGCGCCGGCCCCGGCGCGCATAGGTGCTGATGCGGAAATTTTTCCGGATCCAGTCTGATACGCTGGGTTTTTCCAAGATAAGGAATATGCAGCTAGATGTCTATCAGATTTTCACATTAAGGACTTTTGTCAATGCATTGAATGGACTTATTATTAAATCCTTGTGAAAGCCACCGCACTATTACTGACAACCCTATGGTGTTGATTTAATTTTTCATATTTTTGTATGTGTACAGGGATTTCACAATACGCAATTCTAAGGTTTATGTGTACGCAGATTTTATCATTCGAGCACCAATTTATATTTAGTCATTTTGGCATAACATTCCTAGTTCAGTCACATTTTTATTATGCAGCAGTTAAGTCACTTTCACATATTTCTTTTATTATCATGGTTGCATACAGTTAAATAACACATGGTCTTAGAATGGGCGTGAAGTTCACTATATTAAGGGCTGTCTTCACCAGGCCACTGATGCACTTGTTTGTTTTAAACAGGGAGGACTAACCAAGCAACTGTTCTGGACAATAGTTTTGGACGACGGAGGTAGGCAGTGTTAACCACATGACTGCTAAGACGTTTCCCCTCCTGTGCTGAAAAGTGATTTTCCCCATTATTCATGACGAGCTCAGCTCGTCATGAGCACATGACCAGTGTACTGCATGACAAGCTGAGCTCGTCATGAGCATGGAAGGGGTTAAAAGAAGGAAAACTCATGTTTTTAAATTATTTTTGCATGCAGTTGTCATGGAGGTTCCTTTGGAGCAAAAGCAGGTGGTCACTTTTCATTTACCACTTTAAGTTTAGTCACTTATTCTTAGTAAATTCATTCACGGGTCATCACAACAGGCACAATTTGTCTTAATCGGGTAGATGACAGTCATCAGGTTTTTATGTTGTAACCCTTGTGTTTTAATAGGCACAAGGCATCTCGTAGCAACAATTATTGGCATTTGGTCTTTTAAAACGATTCTGATGTTTTGTAATTTCTTTCTAAATTACAGTTCCCCCTTGAAGAAGGGCGTTAAGCCCAAAATGCATTTGGGTTAAAAACTTATAGTCATAAGTGGGAATTTTGACATGCTGCAGAAAACAACTGACTGGCATAGTGCAAGCATTTGAAAATCATAATCACCATTTCAAAATACCACATTTGCAAAAGAAGATTAAACAACAAGTTACCAGTAATGATGTATCTGTAAGAGACATTAGTAGTTATGGATTCCTTACCTTCGAATTACCCCTAGGCATCAGACTGATTCCAGAGATATGGTAGGTGGCATAGGTAATCTCCGCGTTCATTGTCGAGGTCACATGGGATGACATCGCAGTGTCCACTTAGGCGCCGCCCCTGAATGCTTACGTCAGTTCTGACACTGTATTCCACGCCAGAAGCGCAGAGCCATGCAAGACACTGACCACTAATGCACAAAACTAGGGCCCTGTTAGGGAATCCCTATGCCTAGAATGCAGTTCGCAGAACAGAGAGGATGAGTGGTGCGGTAATGAATCTTTAACTACTAATGTCTCTTATAGATACATTGTTACCGAAGGCAAGTAAAGGGTTCATCTGAAAGAGACCATAGTTCTAGATTCCTTACCTTAGAATAGATACCCCAGCAATACCAACCTAAGTTCATACCAGGAAGTCCAGGAGAACAGAAGGGCCGAAAAATCCGTCTCTCCGAACTTGGCTGTCCAGGCAGTAATGCTTAGTAAACGTGTGCAGGGATGCCCACGCGGCTGCCTGGCAGATGTCAACCAGCGGAACTCTACATCCCAAAGCAGTAGTAGCTGCTGTCGCCCTAGTAGAATGGGAGGGCAGTCCTACTGGAGGTTCCTTTTTAGCCAAAGAATAAAAAATGTTAATGCATAGAAAAACCCATCAAGAGATGGCAAGTTTGTGCACTGCTTGACCTTTCTTGGCGCCCACATAACCCATGAAGAGTTGATGGTCCACCCAGAAGTCTTTAGTGCGATAGAGGTAGAAAGACAGGGCACATTTTGGGAGTCTCTCCTCTTTGGAAGGTTGCAGAGGTGGGCAATGTGATGGTCTGAAGTATGTGGAAAGAGGCAACCACTTTGGGCAGAAAAGAGGAACTAGTATGGAGGACTACTTTGTCCGGATATACAGCAATAAAGGGAGGTCTGGAAGATAAGGCTTGAAGCTCACTCACCCTGCGAGCAAAGGTCATGGCAAGCAAGATATCGGTCTTCAAAGTTAGGAGACGAAGAGAACAATTATGTAGTGGCTCAAAGGGAGCATACATAAGATAAGTGAGGACAAGAATCAAGTCCCACTGGGGCATTACGAAAGGAGAAGGAGCAAAGAGATGAGTAATGCCCTTCAGAAATCTATTAACAATAGGGGACATGAAAAGAGAAGGCTGAGCAGGAAGGCCGAAATGGCCGCAAGATAGCTTTTAAGAGTGCCCAGAGCAGAGCCTTCCCGGGCCAAAGAATGAGAGATGAGGAAAACCTCAGAGAGGGGCAGAAAAAGGATCCACAGACTTTGCTGTGCACCATGCCACAAATTTGTTCCATCTACAGGTGTATACCGTTTTAGTGGAGGGACGCTTGGCTGCCAAGATGACAATACAGACTTCGGGGGGAACGGTCGAAAGCTGTCAATTGTCCCTGCCCATTCTCCATACAAGGAGGTGGAGACTGGACAGATTTGGGTGGAGGACCGTCCCCTGCTGCTGCGACATAAGATACTCCCGAAGAGGCAGTCTGATCAGAGGATCGATGGCCATGCTAAAGAGCTCAGGTTACCAGACTTCTTGTGCCCAGCCCGGAGCCACAAGATTTACTTGGGCCCAGTCGTGCTTGATCTCGTACTCTGGGTAGAAGTGGTACAGGCAGAAAGGCATACAAGAGGCCTCAATTCCACTTGCGAAGAAAGATGTCGCCGAGCGAATGCCGCCTTGAAAACTCCAACGTGCAGAACTGCTGGCATTGCACATTCTCTTCGGTGGCGAATAGATCTAACCAAGGATCTCCCCACTGCTCAAAAAGACCTCCTCTGAGTGAAGACGCTATTCCTGATCCATCATGCACCGGCAGCAGAGCTTGTCCGCCCTGGTGTTCAGGGAACCTGCCAAGTATTGAACCACCAGGGATATGTCCTGTTGTTGCATCCATGTCCAAAGGCGAATAGCCTCTTGACAAAAGGTCCACGACCCCACCCCACCTGGTTTGTTTCATTACCACATGGCGGTGGTGTTGTCCGGGAACACATGCAATACACTTCCATTGACAGAGGTAGGGAATGCCTTCAGTGCAAAACGAATAGCCTGGACCTCAGTTTGATGCGGAGCCCAGACTCCACAGACAGAGTACTCTGATCTCCACCGCCCCCATGAGGCCACCCCATCCCAGAAGTGACGCATACGTCACTACTGTGAAATCCGGTTGGGGAAGGGAGAGGGACCTGCTGCTGACCCAACCCTGGTTCGTGAGCCACCACTGTATCTGAATTGCAGTCCCCGCCGAGATCTGGACAACATCGGAAAGATTTCCCTGTTGCTGCGCCCACTAGAACTTCAGGTCCCCCTGCAGAACCTGCATAGGCCATCTGGCATGATTCACCAGCAGGATCCATAATGCCCAGCACCCTGAGAGTCATTGTCACCGAAAATCAGGATAGAGGCTGAAACATCTGTACTGCAGCCCGAATATCCCGGACTCGCTGCTCGGGAGGATAGACCCGAAACAGCGCTGTGTCCAGATACGTTCCAATAAAAAAGGAGCTCTGCTTGTTGATAGTGAACCCCAGCGAATGCAAGATGTCAGCCATAGTCTGGAAGTGGGAGACGAAAGCCTGGGGCGAGCCCGCCTTCAACAGCCAGTCGTCGAGATTGGGGAAGACTGGAACCCCTGATCTGCGCAGACGAGCTGCGACCACCGCCAACACTTTCGAGAAAACCTGGGGGCTGGTAAGGCCAAAGGGGAGTACAGTAAACTGAAAATGCTTGTTGCCTACTGTGAACCGTAGATAACGACAGTGGGCAGGCAAGATGGGGGTGTGAAAGTAAGTGTCCTGCAAGTCCAACCATTCAGTCTCCGGGGTTCGAGGGCAGGCAAGACCTGAGCCAAGTTTAACATCTTTAATTTCTCCTTCCGGAGGAAGGGGTCAATGTCCCTGAGGTCTGAGATAGGACGCTGGCCTTTGTCCTGCTTGGGTACCAAGAAATAATGGGAGTAGCAACCATGACCTTCTTCTCGCACAGGGACGCGTTCAATAGCTCCCTTGGCCAACAGAGCCATACCTTCCTGGAGTAGAAGGGCCATTGATCCTCTGACATACGATGGAGTGTAGGTGGCATGGAGGGAGAGGTAGCCTCGAAGGGGAGGGAGTAGCCCCTTAGGACTACCTGCAAAACCCGCCTGTCCGACGTGATGTTGTGCTAGTGGGGGAGGGGATGGGGGATCCTGCCACCCACTAGCAACTGGTGGCCCTGAAACGTCTGAACAGGAAGGTTTGGAGGCTGCTGCATAAGACCCACGATGCTGGCTCCCACGTCCCCATCCCCGGCCATGCAGAGGCTGTGTGGCATGCGGGGCTCTGTGGCTCTGGATGGAACGTGTTGGGGCACCCCTTCTGTAGCCGCAAAAGGCAGACTGCATGGGGCGAGAAGTGGCTGCGAGTTGCAAGGATATGGCCGAGGGGCCAGAGTCCTTTAAACATTTGAGCGTGTTGTCCGCCTTGTCACCAACAGGCGACGGCCATCAAAGGGCATGTCAAAAAGGGTAGATTGAATATCTTCAGAGAAGGAAGACGTTCTCAGCCAGGAGTAGCGCCTCAGGTCTACCGATGTGGAAACCGTTCTACCTAGCGAGTCGGCGGTATCCAGCCAACACCGGTGAACTTTGCTGCGCCTCGACCCTCAGCAACAGCACGGGTTAGCACAGCCCAGGTCTCCTCCAGGCACTGTGGCAGCACTTGAGCAACTGTATCCCACACCGTGTGTGTATAACGGCCCAAGAGACATGAGATGTTTACTGACCGCAGTCCTACGCTGGCGGAAGAAAACATCTTACAAAGATGGTCCAGCTTCTTGGATTTCATATCTGGGGGAGCAGTAGGGATGGCGCCTTTTGAGGATGAGGCTTGGACCACCAAGATCTCAGGGATCGAGTGTTGGTAAAAGGAAAAGTGGGTCGGCCGGGAGGTGTTGTCGGGCAATAATCCTGTCGACAGGAGCCCCTGTGACGGGCTTGGACCAAGGGCCCAGAAGGAGGTCTGTGAGGGCTTTATTAAAAGGCAGCAGGGGCTCCCAAGAGGCTGCTGCCGGCTGAAGCCCCTCAGTCCGGACATTAGTCCTAACAGCAATCATAGGAAGCTCGAGGGCCAAGGCCTCAGCTGCCCTACACAACACCCCAGTGTAAGAGGCTCCCTCCTCCATAGCCACGGTAGGGGAGAAAGCGTAACAAGGTCTGGGGAGGTATCCAGACCACGGTTGTATGACGTTTCAACGCATGCTTTAACCACATATGCCTTTACAACGCAGGTATTACAAAGCAAGTCGTTACAACGACTTGCGTTGGGGGGCACTGGATAGTGGAATAGTTTAATTTTCTATTCCAACTCCAGTCCCCGTGGATAGTAGGGAAGGTGTTGGATAGAAAATTAAACTATTCCCTATCCAACAGCGCCCTCCAGCGAAAGTCTTAACGACTTTTGTTGTAATTCCTTCGTTGTAATGGTAGTGCGTGGTAAGTTTCGTTGTAAACGATGTTCCCCCCCAGACCACTGGCCTCACCCAACTTATGTCTCCAGTCTGGTTCCTCCAGTTGATCTGCTGGAGGGTCAATAGACCCTCCCAGTCCTCCGCAAACTCCACTGGCTGCTACTCAGGGCGGTAGGTAACGCAAGGAATGAACAATGGGACAAAGGTACCCTCCATTGACGGTACCAACGTCAGTCCGGCACAACATCGGGGAGGCGGCTGGGTCGGTGCCAGTTGGGGGCACAACAGGCATAGGGGGCGTAATCACAGGGATCGGCACCGGGGAAGGTACAGCGAGGTCGAACAGCGCCAATCCAGATCTTGTTCCATGGGGGCCTTGCAGTGCTGGGGCCTGAGCCGCTGGCATCGAAGGACCAGGACCCCCAGCCGAGTCCACGGAGCCAAAAGGCACGCAGGTGGAGCCAGGCTGCCCAAAGATGCTGTGAAGCGCTTCGTAAAATTGACGAAGTTGGGCAGGGACGCTCCTGGAAAGGAATGGAAGTGCAGAGCCGTCCCAGCAGGCTCCGAGGAAGGAGCCAGAGAGCGACGACGCTCCGGGTCCCGCATTGAGTCGGCCGATGGACGGTCAGAAGGCAAAGAGCGACAATGCTTCTTCGCCGCCTTCATGTGCTTCAACTTACCAGAGGAGTGCTAAGACTTAGATCACGAATGGGGATTGCTTCGTGACCGGTCCCGTGACCTTCCTCTTGAGTGACGCAGAGCAGACAACCGTGCCTTCAAAAGCTTTCAGGACCGTTCCCGCAAAGACTTTGGGTTCAGGGCCCAGAAAACGGAGCATGACTTTGGGTAGTGGTCATCCTCCAGACACCAAAGACACACGAGGTGTGGATCAGTGACCGACATCAACTTGTAACAGGAGTCACAAGGCTTGAGACAGGGCCGCGGGTTGGACATCCCACGTGCACGAGGAGTCGTTCAACTCAAAAGACGCCGCCAAAATGTATAAAAAGGCTAGTCAAAAAATGACTAAGGGGCACGCTCTCTACAGATCTGCACTGGAATACGAGGAAAAAGAAAGAACTGACGTCAGCGCACAGGGGCATCATCTAAGTAGACACAGCAATGTCATCCAGGGGACCCCGACGCAGAATCGACCGACGCCACCTACCAACACGCAGGGGTACTGCTACGAAAAGGTTTCTCCGGATCCAGTCTGACCCTGGAGGTAAATCTAAGTTAAGGAATCAATAACTATGGTCTCTTTCAGATTCATTAAAACAGTTTAAAATGGAGAATCTTTTGGGGTACTGTAGGAGAGCACTATCTGCTTCTTATGTTAACCCTCACTTGTTGCTGGTACGTCACAGTTTTTTTTTTACTTTAGTCTGGCTGGGGCCCTGCTATCCAGGACCCCAGCCTAGCTGCTTCCTCTCTAAATTGATTGCAAGTACTTTAGGTACACTACAATTTGGTTACTGGGGTACCCTTATGAGTCCCTAGTATATGGTAACTCAGATACCAAGGGCATAGGCACCATAGGCATCCAGAGTCCTACCAGGGGCTGAAGCATGTAGTATGCCACCCCTGGGAAGCCTTGCAAAATAACACCACAGGTCTGCTACTGCAGCCTGTGTAAGGTGGTGTATGCACCCCTTACTTAGATATAGGTTCCCTATATCTACCTTATATCACTACACATATAAACCTATCAGTCACACCTATGGCAGACCTTATCAATCCTGAAGGCAGGGTGCTGGGTTTTGTGTGAGGGTGCCCATGCATGAGCAGGGCCCCTCTGCAGCCTTCAGAACTTATTCTCTGTGGCTGTTCTGTGATACAGCCAGACCATATACTTTTAAGTGCATAATAACCGCGCTGTAAATGCTAACTTTGGAATGGCAGTAAGGAAACATGTCGTGTTTGGAGTCAAACACTTTGGAATCCTACCCTCCGGCCAGTCTGGCGGCGGGGGTAGAATTCCACCATTCTAGAGGGAGAGACATGTCCACTCTGGTATACCCAGTTCCAGTTTAAAAGAGCCCTAGCATCACAAAATGGATGCTGCAGCCACAGACACGAGTCGGACCTCCTGCTGCTGGTCGAAATTCCGGCAGGGGAGGCCTGGACAAGAGGTTTCCTGTCACAGGGAGGTGTCACCACCTCCCAGGCAGGTTTTAGTGTATTGGGGCTGGGTGGGTGCAGGCAAAGAGTGCTTTGAAGTCTGCACTGGGGGCACATTTGGTGTCCCTGTGCATAGCCCAGTTCAAACCTGTTGCAGGGGCTACCAGCCCCCGGCTCTGGCACTAAACTGGATACAGGAAATAGGTGTAGCTACCTCTCTATCCAAACCCTCCCATGGGTGGGTCCCGAGAGTATGTCCAACCCCTTCCTTGGGTATATGAAAGAACACCTGACTACAGGACTTTAGTTTACACCTGGACGAAACTCTGATACTGAATTCTGGAACTTCGACGATCTGCACGATGCTGGATGACTGAAGAATCTCCCTTGGAGTAAAGGAGTTACTCCCCTGCTTGGCAGGCACCAAAGAAGCATCTGACAGGTCTGCATCTCCCCAGCTCCCGATGGACTTCAAAGTAATTGCAGTCCAGGAGGTGGATTTCTAGACTTCTCCGAGGCAAACCTGAGTCCCCAGCAAAGCGGAGACTCGCAGCCCTCGTGAGTACCATGGAACCAGAACTCCTGGAAACCGTGCACATTTGCAACAGCATCAGCTTCTCGACGTCCCTTGAGGCTGTGTATTGGGTTACTTGTAGCCCAGACCCAAGCACCTTTTCCACCGAAAATTGCTGGCCTACACTCCACGAATGTTCCATGAGCCGGCCCTTTATGTTTTCGCTCGAGGTACCTTCGTGATTCCTGGTCCGTTGACTGGTGAATCCCTGAGAAGGCAACTCTGACTTTCCTTGGGCTTCCCTGGTTGCTTCAGACGTGCCTGACTCTCCACCACTTGGTGAGTCCCCCGGACCTTGCTGGTCCATACCGAAGCATCTTTTCTCTTTCTGCATGGGTTGTTGTTGCCAAGGCTTGTTGGGTCGAATCCGGTCACCGACGCCACAGCTCCTTGTCATCGTCGACGCCTCCTTATCCTCGTGGCTGCAGAGTCAAGCTTCACCTCTTCACACCTGAATGGGAAACGACCTTTACGACGACTCATTCACAACGAACGGCCTGAACCACGACTCCTTAACAACGACTGAACCTGTATCACAAGTCTTAACCACTAATGCATTTAGAACTACCTCTGGCCAGTAGATGGCACTCTTAGCATGTATATGAAAGATGTATTACTATTGAGCTAAAATGATAGATGGCTGTATTTTATATATTTTGTAGAGAGGATGTTTTATTTTTTAACAGAATAAGTTTAGGAAACCATATTCTAAAATAGTGTTTACTATGTGAAAACGTGTTTAAATTTCGTTGTAAATGCATTAAAGGTAAAGGTATACTCGCAGTAAAAAATGTTTACTTTAAAATGTAAGTATTTTGGGAAGTATTGAAGGTAAGTATTACGTGTAATATATATATACACACACGTACATATACACACACACATATATATATATAAATATATATATATATATATATATATATATATATATACATATACACACACATACACACACACACATATATATATTACCTACTGGCGGTCGCCAGTAGGTAGTTATAGTTAGGATTATTTTCAATGCAAAATCTCAACATTCTATTGTGAATAACTTTGGCGCCGGTTGAGGAATATGCCTGAAACTTTCCTCAAATTTGCCTCGCGGCGCTCAGGTCCTTCCCTGAAAGACGGGGGGGGGGGGGGATTCGTCAAGCAGGGGCCGAGATAAAAGGGGGTCCATAAACGTGTTTTCCCCATGTTAATTTCCATAGGGCGGTCAACCTCACTTTTAGCCCGAACGGCTGAATGGATTTCCACCAAACTTGGCAAAATTGTAGGGACTGGTAGCCCGATGTGCCTTTGCTATGTCTCAAGATATGTGCTCCAATGGTTTTTGAGTAATTTAGTTTCAAAAAAATATATATATCTATGGCCACGCCCCGGTACGTGCACCGGGGAGCGCACCGGGCGCGCTACGCGACTTGCGCACGGTAAGCTGATTGGCTCTCGGGTGTCAGAAAACATTCCAAACAGTCCGGAGCGGCCGCCATCTTGTGTCTCGGTAGGATCGAGACACAAGAGGTGGCAAAAACAAAGGGGGAATTGACCATAAGGGGGCAGAGTATCCCCCCTGACCCCATAGGTTTGATGTGGGTGCTATAAAAGGGCCCCGCAGGGCAAAAAAAAAAAGGAATTTTTTTTTCCGATTTTTGCGGGGGAGCGCCCGGTACGGGCACCGGGGAGCGTACCAAGAGGAAAAAAGAATGACAGGGTTTTTTTTAAAAAGAAGCCTTTTTTTAAATAAATTAGAGGTAGTTCTAAAAAGAAATGTTTTTTTTTTGAGGAGAAAAGTCTCTTTTATCAAAACAGAATTGAAGAGGCTACAAATCCTTCTAAAGAACTATTTCGGATTTACAAGGAACTTACAGATACATCGAGCTTGGATACGCAGGACACATACTCCAACGAGTTATGTGAACAAATTGCGGACTTCTTTGTCAATAAAGTAGAGAAAATTCACGCTACTTTCCCCACTCCCCCCACATCCGGTAAGGAAATACCCCCCCTTCAAAAAACCACTCTCACCCAATTTCATATTCCCAATTTCATACTCCCGACAAAGAAAATCTGTCCAGAATAATCAACAGTATCCACTCCGGCTCCCCTAATGATGTGTGTCCGTTAGAAAAGAGCAAAGAAATCATGGACCATACTCTTATAGATCAAATAAGTCAATTGATTACCCTCTCTTTCAAAGAATGTTATGTCCCGGAGGCTTGGAAAACTGCCCAGGTCATCCCTCTGAAAAAAACAACCAACATTCCGGTCACCCAATTTCAAAATCTTAGGCCGATATCCCTATTGCCTCAATGCGCCAAAATAATTGAAAAAATAGTCAATACTCAACTCATGGCGTTTTTAGAATCAGACAACATTCTCCACCCTACTCAATCCGGCTTTAGACCCCACTATTCCACGGAAACAGCTGTTTTGTATTCCACGGAATATCTCCGTAAGATGGTGGATGAGGGTGAGACAGCAGCGTTGGTCATGCTTGACTTAAGCGCAGCTTTTGATACTGTGCTACATGCCACGCTGCTGTCCCGTCTTTCAGACATTGGAGTAAAAGACCATGCTCTGGCGTGGATTAAATCTTTCCTCACTAATAGATCTTTCCAGATACATTGCCCACCCTTTAAATCATCTTCTCGTGACGTGAGCTATGGGGTTCCACAGGGCTCTAGTTTGAGCCCCACATTATTCAACATCTATATGGAGCCCCTGGCTCAGGTCATAGAGAACTTCGGGGTGGGCATTGTCAGCTACGCCGATGACACTCAGCTTATGTTTAAGCTCACTCCTGACACCGAGAAGTATGCTGCCAACTTCTCGGAGTGCATGGCTGCTGTCGCCATGTGGATGGACAGCAACTGCCTCCGGCTGAATGGAGACAAAACAGAGGTGCTAGTGATAGGGAATAAAACATCACTATGGTCTCAGGCGTGGTGGCCCACAACTTTGGGCGACTGCCCTCGACCTGTTGAGAAGGTCAAAAACCTAGGGATCATGATCGACTCTGATCTATCAGGAAAATCCCATGTCAATAAAATCATAGGCAAATGCATCGGCACATTAAGAATTCTTAGAAAAATCATCGACCTCATCCCTACTGAAGCCAGAAAAGCTATCGTTCATGCACTTATTACACCTCATTTGGACTATGGGAATGTTCTCCTTTTAGGTCTGAACCAAAAACATCTTCACCAGCTTCAATGCTTACAAAATGCGGCCGCTCGCTTGGTACTGGGTCTCCCCAAAAGAACATCAGCCAAGGCGGCATTGTCCAAATTACACTGGCTCCCCGTTAGGGAGAGAATCAAATTCAAAAGTCTCTGCTATGCCCACAAGATAGCCCACAACAAGGGTCCCACCTATCTAAGAGGCCTTCTGACCATCCACCGCCCTACCAGAGATCTTAGGTCCTCAGGAATGTCTCTATTCAAACTCCCTCGTGTCCACAGAGCGAAAATTGGTGGCCGTTCCTTTCGCTATCTCGGAGTGAAACATTGGAATGCCCTACCTGTTCACTTAAGAATGGAACCTTCAGAAACTCTTTTTAGAGCCAAACTGAAAACCCATCTTTTCCCTCAATAAGCCTGTGATGATCTCCTTCCGTTCCCTTCACGACTCTTTGTGAGTTTATTTTTAGCAATCAGCGCGGGGACACACAGCTGTGCAGCCATGCGCTTTAAAAATGTCTTATTATTATTATTATTATTATTTTATTCTTTTTGTTGTTTTATATTTTTTTATTGTTTTTTTGAACATTTTTTTCTTTTTTTGGCTTTTCTGAACAGTTTTATATTTTTTTGTATTTTTTATGGGGAGAAACAAAAAAAAAAGGGAATTGAAAATGGATCAACTGAAGCACAAAAAAAACAGGAAAAATTATGGTTTCCTCTGGCATTTGTGGTGATCCATAGCAACAGTGATTAGTGTAATGCTTTTTTCACCATAACTAATGGTTTTGTTACAATAAATACAAACAATTTTGTATCCCCCAAACTTTGTTTGTATATTTGGAATCACCTCACTTGCTTCTGGACCCGATGGAGTGGGTTCTTTAGTTGTAGAGGTTCTGGATGATGATTGGGGTAGGTTACTGCAGATTTCCCTCACCTCTGCTGCAGAATAGTTATTAGGGTGTAAACGCTGCATGTGTCGTATCATAGTATGATTCCCAAAGGAATATTTTTTAGCAGGGTTCCCCCTGGATAGCACAGCTTTACAGATGAGACAAGTCACCTTTGCAGCGTTTACTTTTTGAAACCCCTTGGGATTTTGAAAAACTCCCATATGAAGTGCTCTCTTTGTTTGTATGGGGGATTGTCTTCATGCAGGAACTGCCTTGTCCCTTCCTCCTCTTCCTCTTCCTCCTCCTCTTCTTCTTCTTCTTCTTGACCACCAATGTGATCTTCTGGTGGTCCTTGTGGTGGTGGTGGTGGTGGTGGTGGGGCAGATGCTCCAGCTGCTGATAGTACTGTAGCCATATCTGTAAGAAAAAAGCAGGTCTTCCTCACTCAAAGAATAAAGTGAGAATGAGGAAAAAAGGTGGGGGCTTTCATCATTTGGAAAACAAAACTGTTCTGAACCAATGAAAAGTGTTATTTTCAGGTCACATGAGCCGGGCTTTCAGCATTTGGAAACCAAAACTGTTTTGAACCAATGAAAAGTGTTATTTTCAGGTCACATGACCAGACGCGCCTACGCTACACGCCCCGGTGCACGCCCGGGGGCGCTTACGTAGCGCGTTCGTATGCGCATGGGTGCTTCCGGGTGCGCTTACGCCGTGCGTATCACGCGGACGCGGCTACGCGAAACGTCACGATGATGTTTTCGTTCGCGGCATTAGCGCTAACGGGACGCTCCCCGGTACGTGCACCAGGGTATGCCGTCGCAATGCGCTCACCGGTGAGCGCATCGGAAAGCGCCCCGGGAGCGCTCCGGGGCAAACAAATTAAAAAAATAAAAAACATTAAAAAAATAGTATTACATAATTATAAAATATAAAATTCATAACAAATATTACATTTCATACCTATAGAGATTTGCTATTAAAAAACCTATGAAATTCACTGAAAAAAACCATAGGTTTTACACCAGTTATAGTTAGGAATTAGCATTTAAAAAACCTATGAAATTCACTGAAAAAACCATAGGTTTCACACCAGTTATAGTTAGGAATTAGCATTTTAAAAACCTATTAAATTCACTGAAAAAACCATAGGTTTCACACCAGTTCTAGTTAGCTGGAAATGTTACTTGCATAAAACCATTGAAATTCCAACGTTATAGTTAGTTGGACTCACTATAACTTGCGCGCCTGCAATGCACTGCTGATGAATTCACATATTACATCACTCATGACATGGTCAGTGACATCACTCATGACATCACTGATGACACCATCCATTTCTGAAAAATAAATATGTTTTATATATGTATTTGTAAAGGTCGATGGACGAATAAATGTTTAAATAAGTGTGTAAATGGATGTTTTTTAAATAAAATATTGATTGGTTAACTGGCTTATTAAATGTATCTTAGTGAATAAATATATTAGCGAGTAATGTTTAAATATTTAAATGTTTGTACCAGTGTTTCACTTTGTGTATAAGTGGCTGCATGGGTTGGTGAGTAGCTACATGCGTGTGTATATGGGTTATTAGATTTTTTTTAATATCAGTATGAGTGTCTGTATGGTTTGGTAGGGGTGTTACTTAACACATAGATCCATCAATGACTGACTCACTGTTTGTATCTGTTTTGAACACAGCATATGTGCAGGACTGTATGGGTGGATGAGTGTGTATATATGTGTGTTAGTGAGTGAATGACTCACTAGTGTCTTTATCAGTAACTACATATGTTTTAATGTAGTATATGTGAGTATTGATGTATATAAGTGAGTATATGTGAGAGATTGTAAGAGTTCCTGTTTAAATAAGTATGTGTTTCTATAAGTGATTGTTTAAGAGAGCAAGTATGTATAACTTTCCTTAGAAGTAAGGTGGTAGTGTGTGTCTATAGCTGTATATGCAAATAAATGGATGTTCAATCATTTATTTGCATGTGTCAGTATGTGTGTGAGTAACTTTTGGATGACTGTCGCGTGTAACAGGATGTACAGGTGTATCACTACATATGATGAATGAGTATATGTATGAGTGACTATATAGAACTGTTGGTGAATAAGTGGATGTGTATATAGATGGTGGAATTACTGAATTGGTTGTTGTAACTGGTATGGGTATCTCCATTTTTTTTGAAAATGTTAGTTTCTATTTTTGAATATGTGTTTCAAGGGTTACATTACACTGAAAGGAGGTCTGTCACTGTCACAAGGATGGTGTCATCAGTGATGTCATGAGTGATGTCACTGACCATGTCATGAGTGATGTGATATGTGACGTCTGTCTATATAAAGGGGATGATTCTTTAATGAGACAGGGGTTTGAATCAATTAAACTTGTAATACAAAAAGGAATCCCCCTGACACCATAAATCACACAATTGATTTGCTAACAGAAGCCTTTTTAATTGACTCTGTGTTATCAAAAACTGTTTTACTACTTATTTTATATATATTTTCATTAGTGATGCACACTTATTGTTCAGTTTCTATATAATACATCTACAATATTTACACCTTATTCATCATACTGTACATATATCTACATCCGTTCGTCAGAGCATGAAATCAACAATTTTGTTAACTCAAACAAAATCTTACTTTAACTGCAATTTGCAAGGTTATACATTCTCTTAGTTCATATTTGCTTTCAATATATACAACCAAAAAAATCCTACTTTTTTAATCTTGTCAAGGTTAACTTCTTTCTTGATCAAGTCCACATATGTGTCTTATGGTCCTATTGGCATTGTAATCACCACTTTGGAGTTTACATTAATAATTCAAAATACATGTAACCGGGAATCAGTCTTTTGTTCACCAGATATTAGAAAAATTGTTCACATTCACTTGTGATTATATGCACATTTATAGTCTCGCCGACGCGTTTCGACCTTATTGGTGTTGGACCTTCATTATCACGTTTTATTAAGGTCTTCCTCAGGGCTGTATTTTTGAGTGGTGTAGGACAACTTTATATCTATAAAAGATAATGATAGATATATCTCTTTTAGTAACTCGAATCTGCATCTTAGTCATAGTACATTGTATATATTATACATGTCGTTTCCTGTGTTTAACATACATACCCGCCTTCTTGTTGTTGGGGGGCGTGTGTGTCAATTGTCACCTGAGAGTCAGAACATACTTGTTTTAGTCTCGGAAGTATCTTTTTGGTCAGCTTCCAACATCTGTGTTTATATGTATAAATGCATTACATACCCCTCCTGTGGTGTACTTTAATGAGCGGTATGTCCGATGTTTTATTTTCTTTCAAGGGCCTTAGGCGTGAGAATCTTGCACTCAATTTCTGTCTTTGAGCTGTTGGTAAAAACAACAGTTGTGAATCTGTCTAGAAACGGACCTACTCTAGTCTTGTCGGTTTTTGGTAACATTCTCATTAACCTAGGTTGTTTAATATGGACTTTCGTTGTGCACAGGGCGAGCTTTGTGCAAAATGTTGCGCATTGCTACTGGCTTGTGTTTCATCTCTTCGCCACGTCATTTTCAGTGCGTACAGGGCATGTTGTGTACAGAGTATTGCGCATTGCTCCTGGCTTGCGTTTCATCTTTTCGCCAAATTTCGGGTGCAACTTCATACCTTATTTTCGCATGATGTCTCTTGTTCTCCGCGTCTCACGGGGCTCTCCGTCTCCTCTCCTTCGGCGTACTACCGGCACTTTCTGTCTCCTTTCCGCTCCTTCGGCGTCCTCGTCTTCTTGGCTGATTACTTCCGTGTTTGATGTCACGTGATTCGTAGGGCGTGATTTTCCTTGAATTGTTTTTTCGGGCCGCTGGGTATTGGAGTTCTTTCAGTTTTGGCTTGTATACTGACGGATGCTTCCGTGTACGATCTCACATGTTTTCCTAAGGGCGTGATTTCTCTTCCTATACATTGTGTTGTTCTTTCAGGCCGTTTGATATTGGCTTGTATGCATAAGGGGTACGATACCATTAACATTTCCAGGAGCCTTGTTCACATTGTCCATGTCGATGTTTTTGGGCAATATTACATTGATTATTATTGCCTGTTTTTTGAATTTTTCCATCTGATTTAAAATGCTGATTCCGATTACATACAGTGTGTAAGTTCTGACATCTCATTCAATCCGTTTTCTATTGTGTTCAAGTATAAGATAATTTTTGCCTCAAAATTGGACATGACGTTTTCCACGTTATTACCCACAATATGTTTAAGTACTGTCCACTTAATGTCTTTCTCCGAA
This sequence comes from Lissotriton vulgaris, assembly GCF_964263255.1. Taxonomy (NCBI): domain Eukaryota; kingdom Metazoa; phylum Chordata; class Amphibia; order Caudata; family Salamandridae; genus Lissotriton; species Lissotriton vulgaris. Next base: position 408,756,173 of record NC_141700.1, on the reverse strand, counting down.
TGTCCCATCTCAATGCAGTGTGCCACCATCGGAGCATTTTGAGTTTTACACTTGATACGAGATCTGTGTTGTGTAATCCTTTTTCTTATTTGCTGGCTTGTTTTGCCTATATAGGCTTTCTTGCAGGGGCATAGCACACAATAGATTACATTTTGCGTATTGCAGTTTGTAAATTCTTCATGGACAATGTATTTTGTTCCATATTGGAATTTGGTTCCTTCTATGGTGTTTTCACATGAAACACAATTTCCACATTTTTTGTGTCCTGTCACTGGTGGTAGTGATAACATAGATCTCAATGATGTATCTTGTCTTCTTATATTTGTGTTAGCTCTTACAAGTTTATCTTTAATGCTTGAATTTCTTTTTAATGCGAAGATAGGCAGATTTTTGAACTGCTCAATACTTTTCACTGTGATCCAATTTTTTCTTATGATCTTTTGGATTTCATTTGTCACTCCAGAGAAGGTTGTGATGCAAACCAGCGGAGAATTTTCTTCTTTGTTTTTTGGAGTTAACAGAGATTCTCTTGGAACATACCACGCTCTTTTCATAGCTTTTTTTAGAAGTTTTTTTGGATAACCTCTTGTTTGTAGTTTTTCTACAAGAATTGTGGCATTTGTGAAATAATCCTCCTTTTTTGTGCAATTCCTGTGAATTCTCATAAATTGGCTAAAGGGCAAGTTATCTCTTAAATTTCTTTGATGGAAGCTGCCATAATGTAGAAAGGTGTTTCTGTCTGTAGTTTTGGTATAGAGAGTCGTGTATATGTGTCCTTCTTCGTGTTTGATTAGAAGGTCTAAGAAGTTCATCTCAGTTTTGCTCTTGTTGACAGTGAACTGTATGTCCCGGTTCCTATCGTTCAACCATCTGGTGAAATCTGATAGTTGTTCCTCACTTCCTCGCCATAGCATGAAGACGTCATCTATGTAACGGTACCACATTTTGATGTGGCCATCATATGGGTTATTAAAGAAGATCCATCTTTCTTCGAACATTGCCATGAACATTATAGCCATTTCTGGGGCAAAAGGACACCCCATCGCGGTGCCCTTGACTTGAATGTACTTACTGCCATTGAATGTGAAAAAGTTATTTTTCAAGCATATTTCTGCCAGTTGCAGAATGAAGTCTGTTGGCACATTGTGTGGACGATCTCTTTTCTCTAAGAAGATTTTCATCACCTCTAGCCCTGCTTCTTGTTGGATATTAGAGTAAAGGCTTACAATATCCAATGTGACTAAAAATTCTTCTTCCTCCTCAAACGGGTGGTGCTCTAGAATGTTAATTGCCTGCATGGTATCTTTAATATAGCTTGTTGTGTCAGATACGAGAGGTTTTAGGAAGGTATCCACATATTTCGCTGGACGTTCTAGTATGGAATTTACTCCAGATATTATTGGCCTTCCCGGCGGATTCCTTTGGTCCTTATGAATCTTGGGTAAAATATACATAAGTGGTGTCCTTGGGTTTTCATTAATCAGGAATTTTGCTTCCTTTTTTGATAGCCATCCCTCATTTTCTCCGATGTTCTTTAATGTCTCTAATTTGGACTTTTTTTTGTTGTTCCAATCTTCATCCGTTCTTCTGTAGTACTGTTGTTCACTTAGTTGCCCAAGTACTTCGGCTTCATATTTTTCACGTTGGAGTTTCACCACTCCCCCGCCTTTATCGGCTGGCTTGACGATGATTGTGTCATTCTTTTTCAGATTTTCCAAAGCCAGTTTTTCTTGTTGTGGCATGTTCCATTTAGTAAAAGTTCTTTTATTCTCTAGGTTTGCCAGATCTCTTAGTACATTTTTCTCAAAAGTCAATAGCTCGATTGGCATATTGGTAGCATTTGGAAAGAACGTAGACTGGTTTTTTAATCCAGAGTAGTTACGCTCCACATAGTTAGGTGTATCCTCAAAGAAGATTTTCAATCTCATTTTTCTAAAGAGTTGTATGATTTCTAATTTGGTCAGTCTTAAATCTGGTCTTACTGTGGGTATAAATGGCAGCCCTCTTCGTAGCACATTCATTTCTTGCGGTGATAATTCATACTCCGATATATTGTAGACTTAAAAAGAAACAAATAAGAACCGCACTACATGGGGAAGTCCTCTTTGAGCATATGAGAGCAGGAACAATACCAGTAGGTCTGCAAGTCAAAAATGTTCCGGTGATTTTTGTTGATCAACCTGAATATCTAGAGGGTTTCAGCCATATAGGAACTAAATGCTCAAGAGATATATATTATATATATAAGAACCTCCCTCGAAGAGAAAGGAAGAGGCCACACGGGGAATCCAGTATGGAGCCTTTATTGAAGCAACAGGTAAGCATAATGCATTTCGGCCGGTAGGGCCTTCCTCAGATGCCGCTGCTGAGAAGGAACACAGTCTCACCCCCGTTTAAATTACTCTTGCAGTCCTCTCATTGGTGAGATAAAGCTCCATCCCCCAAACATGTGATCACACACCACGAGCAGCGCTGTAGGCACTACAAGTCCCAAGATTCTTCACTGCTGGGACGGTGTTGTGAGGGGTATATATATATATATATATATATATATATATATATGGTTTGAAGTGTATTTTTAAGGGTTTAGAGTGAGTATGGGTTTTGGGTGGCAAGGGTAATTTTGGGATTTAATGAGGGTATGGGTTTTTGGGTGGCATAGGTACTTTTTACGGTTTGTGTGGGAACTGGTATTTTTAGGGTTTCAGGTGGGTATGGTTTTTGGGTGTGAAAGGTTATTTTAGGATTTAGGGTGGGTGTGGGTTTTTGGGATTGCAAGGGTAATTTTAGGGTTTAGGGTGGACATGGATTTTGGGTGGCAAGGTTGGTTTTAGGGTGAGTATGGTTTTTGAGATTGCAAGGGTATTTTTAGGGTTTAGGGTAGAAATATGATTTGGGTGGTTGTGGGTTTTTGGGTGGCAAGGGTAATTTTAGGGTTTTGGGTGGGTATGGGGTTTTGGGTGGTAGGGGTAATTTTAGGGTGGGTATGGGTTTTTGGGTGGTAACTATTTTTAGGGTTAAGGGTGGGTATGGGCTTTTGGGTGACAAGGGTAATTTTAGCGTGGGTATGGATATTTGGGTGGCAGGGATAATTTTAGGGTTGGTATGGGTATTCGGGATTGCAAGGGTATTTTTAGGGTTTATGGGGGGTGTGGGTTTTTGGGTGGAAAGAATTTGTAGGGTTTAGGGTGGGTATAGGTTTTTGGGTGGAAGAGGAATTTTAAAGGTGTGGGGTGGGTGTAGTTTTTTGGGTGGAAAGGGATTTTATAACATTAATAGTGAGTATAGGTGTGTGTGTGTGTGTGTGTGTGTGTGTGTGTGTGTGTGTGTGTGTGTGTGTGTGTGTGTGTGTGTGTGTGTGTGTGTGTGTGTGTGTGTGTGTGTGTGTGTGTGTGTGTGTGTGTGTGTGTGTGTGTGTGTGTATATAGTGTTAATACTTACCAATATAAACTTTACAACGCAGATGTCTTTAGCATGTAAACCTATACCACGAAATTCAAGTGTTTTACAGGTACATACAAAACCATTACACACACATATATATATTATAGTGTGATCAAGAGTACTTGCTACTTGAAACTAATCGCTTGAAAGGTTCCAAATAAAAAAACATCTTGCCTGAAGCAGTGGGGTCGTCTCCTTCTTTCGCCACATTGTGTGGAGGTTTGAGGAATTGCTCGGATATATAAATATATAAATATATATATATATATATATATATATATATATATATACACACACACACACACACACACACTCATACATATGGGTTTATACTTACCAGTAAAATAGACACATTAATGGGGTAAAGGCAAGCGAGTTAAAGGCATAGTAGTTGTAAAATATAGTTGTTAAAACTTTAGTTGTTTAGACTAAGTAGTGGTTAAGGAGTAGTTGTTTAGACTGTAGTTGTTCAAATGGTAGTTCCATCATACAACCCACTTGAATCGACTGACTGACATATGTGGGCATTTGCCTATCGTGCCCCTGGACACTATCAAGTGACCCAGACTGTGTTCCCTCTGCTTTCAGGTTCTTCACATCTTCGATCCAGGATTGGATTGGACCAGACACTTTCCATTTCGACGGCAGCAGCACTTTGCAGCAGATCGCCATTGAAATCAACGATGATTCCCAACACCAAAAGACACCTATGCACCCGGCTTCCCTGGATGAGGTAACTCGAGTACTCCGGTGCACCCGTGGGTGTTGGCCCTGGAACCCCTTAAATCTAAAGGGGTTTGCTCAAAGTCCTCTCCTAAGTGTCCTTAAGCTTTACATTTCCAACTGCGACTTTCCCTATAGAAGCTAACTGCATCTCGCGACTGTGTTCTCACACTGAACACGTCGCCCGTGGGTCCCCTGTGTCACTACCTTCGGTGGTTCCTTGTGGTCCCAGCTATTCTACAGGCTTCTAGCCAATTAAACAAAAATGGTTCTGTAGGGTAGAAAGTATGCAAGTTAAAATAGCTCAAAGTGCAGTTTAAAGAAGGTTTGGAGCAACCAGGTTCTGAGGGACACAGGGTTGCCCCATTATTACCTAATTGTGTCTAGTCAAGTCATGGTTCTTATATCACTTTCTTAATATATGGTTTGGTACGCCCCTAGGGCTCAACGTATATTGTGCTATTTAGTGAAGTTCTGTTGCATTGAAATTGTGTAGTTTACTCTGTAATCTCAAAGGGATTATTAGAGTGTGTTTAGAAATAAATACATATATTTTATATATATATATACCTTTTGTGGTTCTCATTTCATTTAGGCATTCAAGAGGTTATAATCTGGTAAACCAAGCTGCTTTACACTCCTTCAAGCCTTAGCCTGAAGGCTGCTCTCCATCGCTACCACTAGGATAGCTTTCAATAAAGGTTGTCTTAAACCTATCAATAAGGGTCATTTGGACTGGTCCAAGTTGTCCACTAGAATAGTGGACAGCATATGCCAGGCCAACTTCTCACATTGATGGCAGCGGTGGGATGCAAGCTTGCTAATACTTTACCAGATAATCTAGTTGAGTGACTAACTGAAAACCACTATAGGTACATATAAATCAAGTTTAAAATTAAGTAAGTTCTACTAAATGTAGAGTTCAGTGTCAAGGGTCTAGCACATCCTTTCTACAACTCGAGAGAGTTTAGTAGTCCTACTAGAGTAGGTATGTGCAGATACCACACCACACTAGAATGCCGTCAAGGGCTGAGGTCAGTGGCCCCAGAGTAACTAATTATGACCATGTCCCATTTACAGGATTGAGGACCATGTGTACATCGAGGAAATTGAAGACAGGGAGACATGCAGACTCCCAACGCCTCATAGAGGTATTGCTATTGGATGATCTCAGAAAGACTCCTAGGTCTGATGAATCAGGCAGGATGGGTGGGGAAGCAGAAGAGGAAAGGCTGGGAGGTGAAAACCTCTAAGAGCTGGACTCTGAAGCTGACATGGGGGATCAAGATGATTCTAACCTGGATAACCAAGTTCTGCCTGTGGATGAAGAAGGGATCCCTAGGGTTCCCCTATTTCCCCTGACAGGTGGAACACACAGTGTACCTAGAAGGTCTAGAACTCCCTCAGTGGAATCTCACCATTCTGGTTCATCTGTACGGACTTCTGTATCTCATAGGACCTCAGCCTCCAACAGGAGAGTCCTCCTCTGAGAGATAAGGCAGACTACTTGCCTTTGGGAATGAGAAACCCAGGATCAGAAGAGCACAGTTGGCTTTAGACAGAGAAGCCCTAGAGCTCCAGAGAGCTTCTAAAAAGTTGGGACTAGAGTCCCATGGTTGCAGCAACAGTGTCCCTAGAGGTACAGAGCATACTCATGACCATAGGAACCCGAAAAAGATTGTCCCTCCCTACCAGAGTGGGGATGACTGCACTTGAGAGGGCCTGTAAAGTACAGAAGGTCCCACAGTAGCAGTGGGCAGCAATCTTGTGGCTCTCCTTTGCAGACAAAGGTAGAGACAAGCTCTGCACTGTAAGAGATGAGGATGCTGATAATTACAAAGTCCTGGAGAGTGCTCTGATTGAAGGGTTTGGCCAAACCACTGAACAATACAGGTTAAAGTTCAGAGATACCAAAAAGGCATAGACTCAGGACTGGGTTGACTTTGTTGGTGTTATTAAGGCTCTTGAGAGCTGGTTACTTGGCAGTAAGGTGTGAGATTTTAAAGGATTCTACAACTTAATTATGAGGGAGCAGATCCTTAATTGTCAAAATCAGCTGTTGCACCAGTACCTGGTGGACTCTGATCTGACTTCTCCCCAAGAATTGTGTCAGAAGGCAGACAAGTGGGTCAGAACCAGGGTGAGGGAGAAGGTTCAGAACCAAGGTGACCCTACAAAGCAATATTCTAAGAACTCTGACAAGGGTGGGGAAAAGGGCAAAGACCAGAATTTTTCTCAAGGTCCCCATAAATCTGCATCTGGTGGAGAATCCCAGTCTAACAAAGGAAAACGCCAAAAGAAACCATGGTGTAAAATCTGTAAACAGAAAACCCATTGGACTAGTGATTGTACAAAGTACAAAGACTCAACTCCAGCCACCATTGCCCCCAAGGCAACTGTTCCCCCTAGTTCAGCTTCACGTGGTGGTACTCAGCATAAGGGTGTGGTAGGGTTAACCCTGGGTTCTGAGATGGACTCTGGCCAAGTCAGAGTTCCAAATCAGGCTGTACTGATCTGTGATGGAGGCATGGATATGTCCTCCTTTGTGAGTCCCAGCAATCTGGGCAAATACATACAACAGCCTTTGATAAATGGAAAAGAGGCTTTGGCATTCAGGGATACAGGGGCAAGTGTCACAATGGTGACACAAGACCTTGTGGCTCCTCAGCAGATCATACTTGGAGAAATGTACCAGGTGATCAATGCTAGCAATGTCAGGACCGACAATGCCCTGGCAGTTGTTCATTTCTCCAGGGTAGGAGTAACTGGTCTCAAGAAAGTTGTGTTAGGTGCAGACCTCCTTGTTGAATGCTTGCTTAGCAATGATTTAGAGACTTCCGCTTGGGCTGAAGTGGAGCTCAGGACCCATGCAGAAATTTTAGGAATTCCTGTACTTGTGTTTGCTGTGACCAGGTCACAGGCCTAAATGTAAAAAAACTGAACAGGCCCTGGATTCTAGAAGAATGGACCAGGTGCCTTCCACGAGGAGGAACAGAAGGGTTAAGGCAGTGCCTTCTCCCTGACTCAGAATACAGGTCAGTCTTTTGAGGGAGAAGATCTTAGTCCTGAAGAAGCAACTGTCCCAGATGAGCTTGAACCTGATCAGGTTGAGTTCTTGGGGACAGGGGGCCCTTCCAGGGCATATCTGAGCCAGGAGCAGCTGAGCTGCCCCTCTCTTGAACCCCTCAGACAGCAGGCTGATGCTGGGAATGCTAGTGGAACCCATAAGATATATTGGGATGATGGACTCCTGTTTTCTGAGAGTAGAGAACCTAAGCCTGATGCAACCAGGAGGTTGGTTGTACCTCTGTAGTTCAGGGGCTTCCTGTTAACACTAGCCCATGATATTGCTTTTGCAGGTCACCTGGGCCAAAACAAGACTTGGGACAAGATTGTCTCTCAATTTCATTGGCCCCACATATCTGAAGACACCAAGGAGTTTTGTCGCACCTGTGTCACCTGTCAAGCCAGTGGTAAGGCAGGTGGTGCAACAAAGGCCCACCTGATACCACTAGCTGTGGTGGGGGTTCTCTTTGAAAGAGTGGGGATTGACACAGTTGGTCCCATGGATCCTCAGACAGCCGTTGGGCACAGATTTATCCTGGTGGTGGATCATGCCACTAGGTACCCGGAAGTTATTCCACTTAGGACCACCAAAGCGCCTGTGGTGGCAAGGGCCCTCCTGGGAGCAGTTTTAAGGATGGGTTTTCCTAAGGACGTAGTATCAGACAGAGGTACTAACTTCATGTCAAGTTACTTGACTGCAAAGTGGAAGGAGTGTGAGTGAATTACAAATTCACCACACCTTATCAATCACAATACAATGGTTTAGTTGAGTGATTCATCAAAACCTTTAAAGGGTATGATTAAACCTCTCCCAGAAAAGCTTAGGCGCAGATGGGACATCCTTTTGCCCTGCCTTTTATTTGCATACAGGGAGGTTCCTCACAAGGGGGTTGGTTACAGCCTTTTGAACTTATTTTTGGACATCCTGTTAGGGGTCCATTGTGTCTGGTGAAGGAGGGATGGGAGTTACCTCTCAAACTCCCTAAACAGGACATGGTGGACTATGTACTTGGTCTCTGTTCCAGGATGGCAGAGTATATGAAGAAGGCAGCGAAAAACTTGAGGCTAGCAAGAAATTGCAAGAGGCCTGGCATGACCAAAAGGCTGTGCTGCCTGTTTACCAGCCAGGGCAGAAAGTGTGAGTATTGGAGCATGTGGCCCCAGCAGCCCTCCAGGACAAGTGGAGTGGCCCCCATACAATTGTTTAAAATGATTTCTTCATCCAATCAGGCGATGGCTGCATCCTGGGACTGACACATATTCGTGCATCAGCTTCATGTTAGTCTTCCAAATACTGCACGTAAGGCAGGCCAGGCCTTGGGAAAACTACCAAGCCACTACCTGTGGTGGAGAGCCTTGAAGAGTCCATTGGACAGCAGTATCCACAGACCAGTCGTCAACGTTGAGGTGCCTGTGGCTGCAGGAGAGTGACTCATTCACTGCAAGGGAGATTCCTTCTTGCTGTCCTTAATGCACACAGAGTCCTACTTAACTCTGGAGGATGCACGTTCACGGTTGTTGCAGAATTGGCGGAAAGCAATGAGATGAAGTTGCAGTAGGAGCCTTCCTACCAGGAACAGTCTTGTTTTGAGTGCAGCACAACCCAACAGCAGAGATCAGTGTCCAGCAGCAGAAGATTCTTGTGAATAACCCCGAAGAGGACTCTTACAGAGGAATCCTTGGTTCAGGTAAGTCCTGGGGCCCACCCTTAGGGGAGCCCTTAAGTAACAGAGGAAGGGCGTTAGGCAGTTTCAGCTAAGACCCACCTATCAAGGGGGCAGTCCTCAGGAACGCTAATCTGGTGGTCTTACCGGTCCAGGTGTTCCCAGGGGCCTTTCTTTATCTTGCTTTCATGATGGCACGATCAAGTAACCACCTGGTGGAGCTCTGGGGACCTTTTGGTCACTGTACCAATTCAAGGACTGACGGAAGCAATCCTGCTCCTGCTATCATCGAACAGAATCATCCTGAAACTCAGTCACTGCCCACGAGCACCCGCATACCATATCACCATTATAACATGAGAAGCACATCGGGACAAGCTTCTTTTTGAGAGAGGGAAGCCATTGTGCGCCACATCGGAATCGCTAGACACACATCTTCACTAGGGAACCCGGCTGGGTTGCCTAGTGAGTACTTTTAATTCACTCTAACACGGTTTACACGCACACCACCTCTAATCTAGCGCTCCTGAAATACAGAGGTCCCACATACTAGGTCCTGAAGAGACCCTACAACCATATTAGGGTCGAAACGCCGTCAACTATTAAGAAAAGTGAACCATTTGAGAAATAGCATTCTATGACTGTATAGATGTTATGTGATTGTATGAAAAATAGTGGTCAATTTTGTAAAAGAGCAAATTTTTGAAACCTTGCATGTGAGAAGTTGGCCTGATATATGATGCTCACTAGTTCTAGTGATCACCTTGTATCAGTCCAAACCCAGCTATCCTAGTAGCGTGGACAAAAGCAGTCTTTAGGCTAAACTCTGAATGGCATGTGAAGCCAGATGTTTTACCACATATAACCCCTTGAATACCAAGTGAAAGGACACCACACAGGTTGTTATGAAAATAAACAGATATTTATTAACTAACATACACCTCTGAACTCTTTATGAGATCAGAGGGCTAAGCACATGACAATACTCAAAAGGAAATAAGAGTTTGCACAATATTTACAAGTGCGCCTTAGGGGCACGACAAACCATATACTCAAAACAATGGAATGCGAGGAAGGAAAGTACTGCAAGGAGATCCAGAGGCTGGAGGATCGCTGGGACTACGCTACAAACTAGGTAAGTAAGGAGCAGGAGGCCCACTGGACTCACATGCAGAGTGGAAACTCTCACGCGGGATGCGTACCAACATCTATGGATCGTACAATTTAGAAAGTTACGGATTCCGGACGAACCCGGCTGGATGGAGGGAAAACAACAGTGGACCTGGACACTAGGATAGTGTACACAGACTTCAGCACCTAGAAGCTTTAGTTACCTAACCCACAGGCTGCGGGTGCATAGGGCTGAAGTTGCGTCGGGTTTGCTGCGTTGATCCCGGTGATGCCTGAAACAAGGAGTTGCTGGCAGGCAGCCAGATGGAGGAGCCCGGTGGTTCCAAGGATGGAACTTAGAAGAAGGAGTCCTAAAAGGGAAGGGGACAGAGTCTCGGTCACTAGCCAGTGACGGTGCTGGAACCGTGAGGGAACCAGATGCTGTTGCCGCAGTCAGGTGAAGGAAGGGTCGCTCCTCTCTGTAGCTGCGCGGACCAGGAGCTGCTCTTCACGACCAGGCTGGAGGCACGAGCTGTCCCACGTAGTCTGCTGCTGTTGGCGGTGTCGGATCGTCGATCTGGACAACAGGCCTTGGCTAAAGCAAGCCACGCGGTGAAACAAAGACGGCGTCTGGTGCGGACCAGGAGGATCCAGGGTGCTTATCGTTCACAGGGAAGCAAGGGCCAGTCTGGGGGACCAGACCAGCAGTGTTAGATTCTTCGGGTCGTCGTCTCAGAGGTCACGAGCCAGCCGGCAAGTGACCAGACAACAGGACAAGCAGCAACCAGGCAAAAGGGCCCCACGCAGATCTCGTGGAGGCTGGGGGGCTGGTCTTTGGTGCGGGAGCTGCGTCGGTGTGGGGCTTCTCAGACCCCAATTCACTCACTCGAGGAACCCTCGGCGGTCGTGCTGGAAGCGCTGTGCAGGTTTCGAAAGATGGCCGTCTCCACGTTGCTCATCGCACCCACGGGTCCCAGCTGTGCTGTGGATGTGGGTAGAGGTCAGAGAGGTCTGGTGGTCCGGGTCTTGTCGAGCTGGGTCGTCGGATTCCGGGATGGAAGGACTCTGCAGCAAACCGCACAGGAGCTTGATGGTGCCGGCGAAGCAGGATGGTCACTCCCTGACCATAGGGGAGATTCTTTAGTCTTCTGGAATCAGGAGGTCGAAGGTCAAGAGTTTCTTCGTGGAAGTTGTCAAGATTAATCTGATTTGGAATGGGACCAGCTCCTACCTTTATTCAGCTAAAGGGGGCTGCACTACGACTAGGTCCCTCCTCTGGGTGGGACCAGGAAGCGGGGTGGTTACACCCCCTTTCCTTTGTCCGGTCTTGCGCCAACTCTGGGGCTGGGGTGCCCCAGGAACTGGTTTAGACCGGCATATGCACAGGGAAACCTTGTATGCCCCAGGCATGTCTCATTCCTTTCAGCCCTGTCCTACCTAATACACAAAATCCTGTCTGGGGTGGTGCTAGCACCTCCCAAGGCAGGAAACCCTTTGTCCAAGCTCTCCTCGCTGGAAGGACTCCCAGCAGCAGGAGGTCAGACTTGTGTCTGTGGTGGCAGCATCCATTTTGTGAAGCTGAGGCTCGAGTTAACTTTAACCGGGGTTCACAGTTACATACATGTTGTGTCTTTCTAGAAGGGTGGAATGCTAACCCCGTCGCCAGAATTGGCGAGGGGTTAGTATTCCAATTCGTATGACACCTTACTCGACATGTTTTGATAAAGCGATACCAGAGTTGGCATATAACCGCGAGGATTATAATGCACTTAAGAGTATATGGTATGCGTTATCATGGAACAGCTATTAGGACTTGGTTCCGCAAGCTGCAAACGGGCTCAGCTCATGCCAGAGCACCATCTCACATGATTCCAAGCACTCGGCCTTCAGGATTGTTAAGGCCTGCCATAGGAGTGACTGATAGGAATCTATGTGTCCATTTTTAGGGTTAGATATAGGTATACTATATCTAAAGCAAAGGGTAATTACACCACCTTGCCCCGGCTGTCGTGCAGCCAGTTGTGTCAGATTTAGATGGCCAGCCAGGGGTGGCACTCGGCCTTCAGGATTGTTAAGGCCTGCCATAGGAGTGACTGATAGAATCTATGTGTCCATTTTTAGGGTTAGATATAGGTATACTATATCTAAAGCAAAGGGTGATTACACCACCTTGCCCCGGCTGTCGTGCAGCCAGTTGTGTCAGATTTAGATGGCCAGCCAGGGGTGGCATAATACATGCTGCAGCCCCTGGTAGGCCCTGGGTACACCTATGCCCTGAGTTACAGGGTTTGATAAGGTGGCCCAGTACCAATTGGTAAATGCACCTAAGGTACATGGAATCCATTTTACAGAGAGAGCAGTAGGCCTGGGGCCCTGAATAGCAGGGTCCCAGGTCAACTAAGTCGGAAAACCAGCAAAACACCAGGCAAAAAGTTGGGGGCAACCATAGTCAGGTATCCACCTTCCTACAAGGTGCATTTACCGTCTTACAGGAGGCTGGGGTCAAAACCATGGGCGATGCTTTCCCTGCAGGTTCTTTTCTCACAATCACTGAATTTGGGAGGGGTCGGCAATGCATTGCATTACATTACAGAGTTTGTATATTACAGGCTAAGGGCAGCCATGAAAGCACTATTTCCAAGCTATCCCCAAAAACCACCCACATTAATATCGCTGCAATCCCTGCTCGCATGTGCCAACGTTAAAAACGCTATTACCAAACTCTACAGTGCTTCGCAGCGCAATAACAGTGGGTCTATAGATAAAGCCAAGGAGAAATGGGAGGTAGCTATGGGGGCCCCGATGGCGCAGGTGGGCTGGGAGTTTTGCTGTGCACTGTTGGATAGGCTTACTTCAAACTGTAATCTCAAGGGAACACACTTTAAATATTTACAGCAGGCCTGCTACTCTCCCGCACAGCTTCACAAATTTGGGCTGAGGATACCTGCATTCGATGCGGGCAGTTAAGGAGGACTTTCGGTATCTGGCATGGGAGTGTGGACCAGTGTATTGATATTGGGACAGGGTAACACACACACTATCCAAAATGGTAGAGATGCGAAAAGAACATACCCCTTCAATCTGCCTGCTAGGGAGCATCACAACACTTCCACCACCACGCCGCAAATGAATAGCAATGGCATTGCTAAGGGCAAAACGTAGAGTGTCAATATGCCGGGGAGGGAGGAATGAACCATGCCATTCAATTGGATGCAGGATCTAGCCTATTGCAATGCTCAATTGGACACGTATGCTGAAGAGCTGCCTCAGGCTTCCAGACCCAGAGACTTTTGGGCCCCGTATATAGCTTACATGTTGGCTAAGAGTTACTGTATGTAAGAAAGAGAACCAACATGTGGTGGGGGCGGGCCTGGATGGCTGGGATGATAACAATATTGTGTATCATCTATGCAGGGAGCTGGGTTGGGCCGGAGTTTCTGTTTTATGTTCCTTAATAAAAAAAAACATTAAAAAACTCTTTAAATTGGCGATACCTGGCTAATAAGCCCATGGAAATGGAAATGCGCTACTGCCTTGCTGTCAAAGGCACAATCCTCCCTGCTGCATTAATGCCTTCTCTTTTCTTGACCAGGATAGCTTGCTTATGCAGCCTATCTCCTGTAGCCTGTATAAGTTTTAATTTCCTTGCAGCATATTTAGGAAGGGAATTATTTGAAGTAATGAAAAGCGAGTCTTGGGGTGCAGGCTTAAACTTTTTTTAATTCTTGGTGTCACCAATCGACCTTTAACTAGGTATTTAAAATGGTCTGTAGACCATTTTGACAGGTTTAACATTAATAGAAAGTGAGAATTTTCTAAAGTATCAAACAGTACTCAGCTTCTGCACTACGTTGTGGTACTTTGAAGTGCGCCGTTGCCCTTACATTGACAGTATGATGGGAGACAGTGTCCTCAGGTTGGAATGCCTTCACTTAATATAAACACATCCCTCAAGCCATACTATTTATCCTGTAATCATACCTCACATCTACCTCTACCAGTTATTTTATTTGCGCTGGATAGACGCAACGTACCAGAGCGCTTTACATGAGGATCAGCGAGTTAGAAGTTACAAAATTACATCAGTTACAGAAGCCAAGTATAACATAGGAGAAAAACAGTGAATACACAATAACATGGGTTATTAGCACATAGCATAGCCAAGACAGACATCAAATGGGAGATGGAAATTAAGGGGGAAATGTAAAAAGGGGTAAGGAATACATAATTGGGCCAGGCAGACCGTCAAGAGGGAAAGTACTTACAAAAGTCACAGTAAAAGACATACAAACCGGCTGGGGGCCAACAATCAAACATCCCGTGAATCGGTGATAGTATAAGATGGGAGGTGAGTAGGAGACCAAAAGAGAGGGGGGGGGGGGGGGGGGGGGGCAGCGAATTTAGGAAAAGAACAGACAGGCGAAGAAGGAGCAGTTCAGCAACAATTATGATAGCTTGAAACCATCAAGATGGAGGACCCGGGCCATGGGAACAGACAGCATCAACACAAAATGGCAGAACACACAAAAATCCAACACGAAAACCAAAAGGCAGCAGACTCGAAGGCTTCACGCAGGGTCAGATGAGGGAGTCAGCCACATGACCACGGAGGGAGGCGGGCAGGACACCGCCTATCACAAAGCAGGTCATCGACATACACACACCCAGGGCTCCAGGGGCAGCAGCAGCGCCATTCAAAATGCCGCAAAAACAGGGGAAGTCAGATTTGGGTGCCAGGCAATGGCCCGCGGAGGCAGCAGCAGGGACCAGGAGGGCACGCATTCCCAAAAATCAAGAAGCAAAACAAACGAAGGGGCACTGGTAAACAGCGCCGCAGTACTCACCACCACTGAAACCCCGCCGGGAGAAGCAAGACTCATGCATCTCCATTGTTGCTAGGGAGGCGGTGCAAGAGGACAGGCAACCGCAGAAAAACCCAGAGGGTAGAGGACGGCCAGGAAGGGAGATTCCCAGCCGATCCCCTCCCCAAGCACCCAAGCATACCGCACCGGTCATCAGCCGCTAAAATGGCTCCACCGCCAGCAGATCCTCGGCAACTCATCGGAAGGCGGGGTGGAGAGGAAAACACCGCGGAGAGACGAGGACAAACCAACAACCAGTTGTTCAGTTCACCCTGGGCTCTTAGTATGTGTAGGAAGGTAGTATCCTTCTAGTATAGTTACCCCCACCTTTTGCCTGGTGTCAGTCTGTTTTTAACTTAGTCTGCAGAGTTCCTGCTAATCTAGAGCCCACCATCTGCGCTTTCTCCCCAAAATTGACAATTGGCTACTGGTGTGCCCTTCCAAGTCCCTAGTATACGATACTAAGGTACCCAGGGCATAGGTACACCAGTGGCCTCCCATGGGCTGCAGTATGTACTGTACAACCCATGGGAGTCCACTTAAACTGTGACAACAGGTTTGCCATTGCAGCCTGTGCAAGTTGATGTTTGCGCTTCTCAAGACAGATATAAGTTTCCTTATATCTGAGGTCACTGCACTTAAAAAACCTACAAGTCGGGGCGTGTCCAAGATGGCTACCTGATCGGTCGCAGGTCTCCGCGGCTCCCTGCCCCGATCCCTCCTACAGCCCCTAATAGTGGCGCTTAACCTCCCCAGACCATCACGCACAGCTGACGCCGAGATCTGGGACCGACTGTTACCCCCGGAAAGCTGTCGCGGATCCTGCGCTACCCCCTTGGGGCTCTGAACCGGAGTGACATCTCGGCAGCGGCTCCTGAAATGGCGGCCGCCCCGGTGCGGTGACCGGTTCGCACACTCTCTACCCCGGCCCCGATCATCGGAGGGGCTGACGAGCTGCCTGCAGAGCCTGCGGGAACGACCCGATGCCCCCGGCCCCACTCAGAGTACTGTTTGCCGCCGGCGCGGTCCGGCCGGCGGTGGAGGAGAAGCCAGCCAGGTGCCGTGAACATTGAGGCCCCGGTCTTGGGCCTAGCAGAGCGGCGCAACTGCAGTCTATACCACGGCCTTTCCCCAGCAGTTTATTTCCTCTCTCCCAACAAAAAAGGCGGGGTGGCCATTTTGGTATCCGACCGGAGTAGTGAGACGACCACCTGGGGGCTTTTGAAAATTGGCCCACACCTTACATCCTGCATCGTAGCGCTATCCCAGCGCTGCTTCTGCCTGCCTGCTCACCCCTGCCGCCGTAAGATTTCCATCAGCAACACGGCCGCCGAGAGGGGGTGAGCTCGAACTACACCACCCAGAGGCACCCGTGGCCGGAAGCCGCACAGAGCCTTAGCGCGCCAGGAGGCGATTAAATCCACTGGTCATTTGCGGCAGAGTGGGGCACTGACCCGAGTAGTGAGACGACCGCCTGGGGGCTTTTGAAAATTGGCCCGCACCTTACATCCTGCATCGTAGCGCTATTCAGGCGCTGCTTCTGCCTGCTAGCTCACCCCCTGCCGCCGTAAGATTTCCATCAGCAACACGGCCGCCGAGAGGGGGTGAGCTCGAACTACACCACCCAAAGGGACCTGCGGCTGGAAGCCGCAGAGCCTTAGCGCGCCAGGAGGCGCTTAAATCCACGGGTCATTTCCTGCCGCGCGGGAGCGCCGGGCTACGCCCGGGCAACGTGGCGGGCCGTCTGTGGCCGTCCGGGGCAGGCCGAGGCTGGGCTGGGCCATTCCCCCAACGAGTCATCTTGACAAGGTACTGTACTGTTTGTTTGCTGTTTATTTAATGTCCTCTTGACCACTACCTGGAAGTTAGACTGGCCCAGCTGTCACTTATACCCAACCAATCCTATTTTCTTCACGGACCTTGGACATTTGGGACATTGATTCACTAACTATAGAGATCGCAAATGGGCAAAAGGAAGACCACCGAAGGGGGGGGGGGGCAGTTGGCAAACAAGAAAGGGTAAAGGGTTAAATAAAGCATACATGCCGCAAGCAACTGCGTTCTAGATAGAATTGATATTCTAGTTTCAGAATGCGAGGAGATAGCTAGGGCTCAAAAGGCTGGCCCAGCAGATAGCACTAATTTACCCCAACTAAAAAACGCAGCTGCAAATAGCCAACAGCATGTAATCCCCTCGATGTTTCAGAAAAAGGCCCCATTAACAACTCACCACATCGTCCATAGTGCACCCTTGGCTAATATTGATACTGCAATTACTTACAAGGCCCCTATGCCCTCACCTTTGCCATTGACAACACTGACACGCAAGAAATTGACACGGGTCTCCCCATCCCGTGTGTCAATAGATGTGCGATTCTTGAGCATATGACGGAGGGTTCTACACTCATGGAGGGGCAAAGCTGCACTGAACTAGGCTCTGATCCCACAGCCAATAGATGTGGCTGCAGGGAGTCAAACCGAGGGCTATGGAAGATAGTAGAATTTCTCCAAAAAAAGGTAGAAGGTTTAAAGAAGCTGGTAGCGACGCTGAATCCCAGGGGGGGCCCTACGGCAGCTGTACCAAGCACGCCAGCCCACTCCTCCACCCTGGCGCCTCCCTCCTATGAAGATATTCTAGCCAACAAGCCCGCAATTAATAATAGTCGGGGGGCTGACGACTCCATATCAAAGAAGCTAAAAGATATCAGGCGAAACACCCGCACCAATTGTTTCTGAGGTCAGGGTGGGAAGATCCACCGTCGCACAAGTTACTACTTGTGTAACGATATATCTGTAAAAGACATTAGTTAGTGATAGATTCCTTACCTTAGAATATCCCTAGGCGTCAGACTGGATCCGGAAACGTTTGCGTAGCAGTACCCTTGCGCGTCAGTAGGCGTCGTTTGCAGCTCCGCGTCAGTCGTCGGCGGCGGCACCGTGATGACGTCGGAGTACTTAGACGCTGCCTCCGCGTGCTGACGTCAGATCTTAGACACAGCTTTTTCCGCGCCAGAAACGCAGAGCTATGCTAAAAACCAACACTGGTGCCTTGAAACTAGGGCCCTGAAATGGGATGACCTTAACCCTAGATATCGGTTCGCAGAACGGGGAGGATGGGTGGGTCGGTAAGGAATCGATCACTAACTAATGTCTCTTACAGCTATATCGTTACACAAGTGGTAACTTGTGCATCTGAAAGAGACACGTTAGTGATAGATTCCTTACCTTAGAATAGATACCCCAGCAATACCAACCCCGGTGGTGGGTCTGCGAACCAATAATCACACCAGAAAGTCCTGGAGGACTGAACGGCCAAAGAAGCCATCCCTCTGGACTGGACTGTCCAGGCAATAGTGTCTTGCAAACGTGTGCAGCGAGGCCCACGTAGCCGCCTGGTAAATGTCCTGAAAGGGCACACCTCGGCCCAAGGCAGTTGTAGTCGCTGTGGCTCGAGTGCAATGAGCCCTCAGCCCAACAGGGGGTTCCTTCTTAGCCAAGGAGTAACACGCCTGGATACACAAGATGATCCACCACGAGATGGTCCGCTTGTGCACAGCTTTCCCTTTCCTAGCGCCCACGTAACCAACAAAGAGTTGGTCATCCACCAGGAACTGGCATGTGCGGTCCAGATAGAACGAGAGCGCACATTTTGGTTCCAGACGGTGGAGCCTCTCTTTCTCTCTCGAGGGATGCGGAGGCGGAAAGAAGGTGGGCAAGGTGATGGATTGTCCAATGTGGAAGGCCGTGACTACCTTGGGTAGGAAAGAGGGCCTTGTCCACAACACAACCTTGACCGGATGGACTGAAAGGAAAGGAGGTTTACAGGATAGAGCCTGGAGCTCACTCACTCTCCTGGCAGAGGTGATGGCTACCAGGAAGGCAGTCTTCAAAGTGAGAAGGCGAAGAGGGCAGTTGTGAACTGGCTCAAAGGGAGAGCACATCAGAAAAGTAAGAACCAAGTTAAAGTCCCACTGAGGCATCACAAAAGGAACAGGAGGGAACGTATGTGTGATGCCTTTCAGGAATCGATTAACGATAGGGGACTTGAACAAGGAAGGTTGATCAGGCAGCCTCAGAAAGGCTGAAAGTGCAGAAAGGTAGCCCTTGATAGTGCCCAGAGCAGAGCCCTGCTGGGCAAGAGAAAGAAGAACAAAAAGAACCTCAGAAAGAGGGGCATTGAGGAGATCCACAGCCTGTGCTGTGCACCATGCCACAAATCTGTTCCACCTGCAGGCGTATACAGACATTGTGGAGGGATGCCTGGTTGCCAGAATGATGTTACAGACTTCAGGAGGCAAGTCAAATGGCCTCAACTGTCGCCGCTCAATCTCCAAGCATGGAGGTGGAGACTGGACAGGTTCAGGTGGAGGACCGTCCCCTGCTGCTGCGACAGAAGGTCCTCCTGAGAAGAACCGGGGGATCGACTGACATACTGACTAGCTCAGGATACCAGTACCTTCGTGCCCAGTCTGGAGCCAACAAGGATGACTTGTGCCCGGTCGCGCCTGATCTTCAGCACTCTGGGCAGAAGTGGTATAGGCGGAAATGCGTACAACAGACCGCAACTCCACTCGCGACGAAAAGCGTCTCCGAGCGAGTGCCGCCTTGGAAATTCCAACGCCCATAACTGATGACATTGCGCGTTCTCTTCGGTGGCGAATAGATCTAACCAAGGCTCTCCCCATTGCAGAAAGAGACCTTGCACCACGTCCGAGTTCAGACGCCATTCGTGATCCATCATTCACCGGCGGCTGAGTTAGTCCGCCCTGGCGTTCAGAGAACCTGCCATGAGTTGAACCACCAGAGTCACGCCCTGATGTTCCAGCCATTGCCAGAGGCGCAGAGCCTCCTGGCCGAGGATCCACGACCCCACCCCGCCCTGTTTGTTGCAGTACCACATGGCGGTGGTGTTGTCCGTGAACACATGCACTACACTCCCCCGGACAGAGGGGAGGAATGCCTTTAGTGCTCGACGAATCGCCCGCAGCTCCAGAAGTTGATATGGAGCCGGGACTCCACTGGAGACCAGAGGCCTCTGATCTCCGCCTCTCCCATGTGGCCTCCCCAGCCCTGGAGGGACACGTCCGTCACAACTACGTGCTCCGGTTGGGGAAGGGAGAGGTATCTGCCGCTGACCCAATCGCAGTCCGTGAGCCACCACTGCAGCGGTCTCGCAGTGCCCTCCGAGATCAGGACATGGTCGGACAGGTTGCCTTGATGCTCGGCCCACTGAAACTTCAGGTCCCACTGCAGAGCCCGCATCCGCCACCGGGCGTGATGCACCAGAAGGATGCAGGAAGCCATCAGCCCCAGAAGCCGCAGCGTCAACGTGACCGAAACTCGGGATAAAGGCTGGAAGATTGGAATCAGAGCCTGTATATCCCGTACCCGCTGTTCGGGTGGGTAAACCCGAAACTGCGCAGAGTCGAGAACCGCTCCGATGAAAAGGAGCTTCTGGGAGGGGCACAGGTGTGACTTCGGCACATTGATGGGAGAACCCCAGCGGGTGCAAGAGGTCTGCCGTTGTCTGGAGGTGGTTGACTGGGGCGAGCCCGCCTTCAACAACCAGTGGTCGAGGTAGGGGAAGACTGAAACCCCTAACCTTCGCAGATGAGCTGCGACCACCGCCATCACCTTCGTGAAGACCCGTGGGGGCGCTGGTAAGGCCGAAGGGGAGCACGGTAAACTGAAAGTGCTTGTGGCCTACCGTGAACCGCAGGTAACGCCGGTGGGCCAGCAGGACGGGGATGTGGAAATAAGCGTCCTGCAAGTCCAACGCTACCATCCAGTCTCCTGGATCCAGAGCAGCTAAGACCTGAGCCAGAGTCAGCACCTTGAACTTCTACTTCCGGAGGAAGCTATTGACGTTCCGTAGTTCCAAGGTAGGGCGTAGGCACCCTTTGCCCTTCTTGGGTACCAGAAAGTAGTGGGAGTAACAACCACATCCTACTTCTGGCCCAGGAACGCGCTCGATGGCCCCCTTGGCCAAGAGGGCCGAAACTTCCTCCTGTAGAAGCTGCAAGTGATACCCCGATACACAGTGGTGTTGCGGTGGCATGGCTTGAGGGGTCGTCTCGAAGGGGAGGGAGTAGCCCCTCCGGACGATCTGCAGCACCCACCTGTCCGAAGTGACAGTGCGCCAGTGAGAGTGGTGACACATGGGCTGAGAAGCACGGACTAGGAGGGTTTAGAGGCGGATGCTGCGGGGGAAGGTGTGGACTGGCCTCGCCGTTGTCGCCGACCGCCTCCACGGCGATTTCCACGGCCGCCACCGCGCTGGACGTTAGTCTGCGGCGTGTGGATTGTGGCACGTGTGGGGGCGCCCCTTCCTTGGCCGTGAAAGGAGCGAAAGGTACCCGTTTGCTGGCGCGGGGCCGAGAGGCCCAAGGACTACGCCGTAGCCCATGAGTCCTTAAAGCGCTCAAGCGCGTGGTCTGCCTTGTCGCCAAAAAGGCGACGGCCATCGAACAGCATGTCCATCAGAGTGTTTTGGACATCTGCCAGAAAGCAGACCACCGTCACCGCCACCGTTGTTGCCATCGCTCTACCTAGTGAGTCGGTGGTATCCAGCCCACACCGGATGGAATATTTGGCTGCATCCCGACCCTCCACAAGGGCTTGGCCGAGTTTGGCCCGTACCTCCAACGGACACTCTGGCAGCACTTCCGCAACCGTCTCCCACAGAGAGTGGGTGTAGCGGCCCAAGAGGCATGCGGTGTTGGAAGACCGCAGTCCCAGACTAAGGGAGGAGAAGATCTTTTTTCCGTACTGTTCGTGCCTCTTGGATTCCCTGTCCGGCGGAGCCAACGGGAATGCGGTCTGGGAATTGGAGGCCTGGATGATCAGACTCTCGGGGGTGGGGTGGGTGGACAGGAAATATGGGTCACCCGGGGCCGGGCGGTGGCGTCTGGCCACGTTCCCATCTACGGGCGAACCCGTAGCGGCCTGGACCAAGTGCCCAAAAGAACGTCGGTCAAAGCCTCATTAAAGGGCAGCAGAGGCTCGGCCGAGCTTGACTGGGGTTTAAGGACCTCAGTGAGGAGGTTAGTCCTCACGGCCGCGACGGGGAGCTCAAGGCCCAAGGCCTTGGCCGCCCTCATCAACACCACACTATAGGTTGCCCCCCTCCGAAGCCACGGTAGGACGGGAGACTAAACCAGTGTCTGGAGAGGTGTCCAGGCCACTGGCCTCTCTAAGGTCTCCTGCCCAGTCCTCTTGAGACTGACACTCTTTGGTCAGAGGGTCATCAGACCCCTCCCAATCTTCCTCATCACCCATCTCCTGATACTCAGGGTTTTCAATCAATGGGGCCGGTTCGTAGAAGTGAAAATCTCCAAACGGCGTTGAAAGCAGCGCCCAGCGGCGCCGTTCCGACGTCGGAACCGGAGCAAAGGAGGTATCGGGGGCGGTCCCGCCCGAGGACAGCGCCGGAGGCGACACCTGATGGACCGACGCCGGGGGGGTCGTAAGGTCCACCGGTGACGATCCAGATCCCGAATAGGGTACAGTGGGGTCCCACGGCACCGGGCCCGAAGGCGCCGGCGGTGCCGGGACCGCTTGACCCTGCGGCGCCAGCCCCTAAGGCGCCTGCGGTGTCGGGACTGTGGGGCCCCACTGCGCCGGGCCCGAAGGCGCCGGCGGCGTCGGGGCCGGAGCACCCGACGGCGTCGGGCCGAAGCCCCCGACCCGCTAGGGGCCCCAGACGGGTCCGTTGGGCTTAAAGGCGCCGCGGAGCCCGTCAGAGGAGAGAGGGACCTCATGGCCATGAGGAAGCGCTCGATCTCCTCCGACGTCGCGTCTCGCCCAGGGACCGGAGGGTGTGGGGCGGGACGCGGCGCCCGCGACTTCGAAGGAGCCGCATGGGCGGTGTCGCCCGAACCCCCGGCCGCATCGCGCGAGCGGGGGGGGGGGGGGGGGGGGGGGGAGGAGTCAGAAGAGCGATGACGCCTCTTTGACTTCTTGTGCTTCTTACCTGACGACAACTTCGACCCGGAGGAGTGGTGCCGACTCCCGGAGCTGTGGTGGCTCCGTCCCCGCGAACCAGTCCCTCGACCTCCCGTGGAACCGGGACCAGGACCAGGACCTCACGCGGCGCGGGCCGACTAGCGGAGTTAGAGTCGCCTGCGGGACCGCTCCAGCCTGGCTTTCGAAGAGAGGGCCCGGCAGTCAGAGCAGGCCTTATCGTCGTGGTCGACGCCTAGACAAGTTAGGCACAGGTGGTGAGGATCCTTGACCGACATCGTGCGGTCGCAATCCTCGCAGTGCTTGAAACCAGGCATCCCAACGGCACCGATCGGAGTCGTAAGACTTCGAGAAACGATCAAAAATGATCCCAAAAAGTTAGTCAAAAATTTACTAGAGTTACTGCTTTTTCCAGATCTGCGCTTGCTGGCGCGGAAAAAAGAAGAACTGACGTCAGCACGCGGAGGCGGCGTCTAAGTACTCCGACGACATCATCACGGCGCCCACGATGCCGACGACGGACGCGGAGCCGCAGACGACGCCTACCGACGCGCAAGGGTACTGCTACGCAAAAGTTTCCGGATCCAGTCTGACGCCTGGGGATATTCTAAGATAAGGAATCTATCACTAGCGTGTCTCTTTCAGATACTATACCCAACAACTCTGTGGTAATTGGGGGACGACAAAACCCTAATAACTTGAGGCAGCAACCAAAGATCCACGTATGGGCTTAACAAAAGAGGGTAGGGCGACAGTGTATATGGTAAAGATTCCTAAAACCTCAGGTAGCCAGAGCTACGAATCGAGTGACTCCCTGCGCAATAAGGTTGTACATTGGCTCAGACATGTTAGAGAATGCAGATCAATCATTCGCGAGGATATTGAGGGCGTAAGGCGAATGACACTGTATAACTCAGCCAGAGATTGTATCGAGGTGAGGCTCAAAGATACTGTCTTAGCTGATAATTTAATCTCACTGGAGCTCCGCACCTCTGCCCCTGATCACTCATCTATCCAAATCAGACATATGCCCCTCTGGGTGGAAGCCAGCTGCATGTGAAGAAAGGAAGAAAGGTCCTAGGGAACAAGGAGGGCGGGTCAGGTCTGAATAGGGTTGACTGACTAGTGTCCCGGGATGGGGAACACAGCTTTGAATTGGCAACATCTTCGAACCCAAGAGATGAAAGTGCATCAGCATCACCAGACAGCCAGGGCATTGCTGTGGGCCATTGTCCTGCTGTAGAATGCCCCCAGGTAGGACAGGGTTCTTCCAACCTAAAGGGCGACCTAACTACAAATAGAACTAATGTAGCAAGCATGAATATTTTGTCATGGAATGTAGCAGGAATGTAGCAGGGTTAGAGAAGAAACTGATACTCCCGGAATGGCATAACTTCGTGGATAAATTCAAAGTATTCATATTCCAGGAGACATGGAGCTTAGCGGCGCTCCTCAAATCAGGCTACACATCCTACTGTATCCCTGCTATTAGCCCAGGCAAAGGCCGTCTGTCGGGAGGCCTACAAATTTGGATAAGAACTGGCCTCAATTGGGTGGTCACCCCACACACTGGCGCCTCTCCTGATTTACTACATTTGACCATCAAAGGGCAAGGCAAGGGCCAGTCACTTGAGCTATTTAATGTCTATGCCAGAGGGTCACCACATGCTCAAACTTTTCCTGTCATTTCCCTTCTTGAAAAAAGCTTAGAAACCATATTGCCCCCAACAAACATCATTGTAGCTGGGGACTTTAATGTAACCTTTGAACCTCTGAGTTCGGGTGATCAAGCAGGAATCATTGAAGAGGACGGCAAATGGGGCATTCCGCCTCTCAACCTAGACCCAATTAAGAAATGGTCACAGCGCGCGATACAAATTAACGCTCTCAACCTGGAATACGATCTGAGAGCTGTTAATGGTAGATCACGCTCTGACCAAAATGGAGCATTTACCCTTAGCAGAGTGGGGTCCTCTTCTAGGATAGATTACATCCTTTTGGCAGGATCTGATCGATATGGAAATTGTGCCCACACTTGATAGGGACCACAACCCACTCTGCCTCCAAATGAATAATATTTTGCAGCCGGGGGGGGGGACCAAGAGTCTTAACCGCCCTGCTATGGGAAGCAGAGAGGTAATACCATCAAACTGCAAAAGACGCCTCAAGTGGAATAAAGTCTCACATCAGGAAGGGCTATTATCAAGTGTGAGGGAGGAAGTTGTGGCCAAAAGTAGTGAGTTAATGAGTTAATGGAATTGTAAAATGGCCTGGGGGAATCTAATGATTTTAACTTGAACCGTTTTTATCAAACGGCTATAGATAAGCTGAGTTCGTTTTTTATCACTGAAGGTAAACCAGCCAGAAAACTTGACCATGCAAAGTCTTGCAATCCCTGGTACACTAAGTATTGCAGAGACAAAAAGGCGGCCATCACACGTAGTATCAGGCTGAAAGACCCAGCTGCTGTCAGAATTGCCAGGAAAGAGTATGCAAGGGCATTAGTGGAGGCTAAAAGGGGTTGGGAGGAGGCGCATTGGCAGGAATTATAAGGCAGCTGCCACACAGAGAGACCCCGTAGTATTCTGGGATTTAATCAATCGTAAAGACAGGATATTAACGGACCCCATGTCTAATCATATTACTTGCGCACAGTGGCAGAACCACTCTGCCAATTTATATTTGGGGGAAGCGTCATCCAAGCCTCTTCCCACAGAGACCAGTGTGGTCACCTGGGAAGCAAACGGAACATCAGACCGGTTCGACCTCCTGGAAGTGGAGCAAGCAATTTATAGCATCTCTCCAAGGAAGGCAGCAGGCCCAGATGGACTGCCTGGAGACCTGCTCCTACATGATCCCATGCCTTGGCCCCAACTCATTCTCCATATCATGAATTTGATAGTTAGAGGGCTTGCCATTCCGGACTCCTGGAAAGGAGCGGAGGTGGTACTAATATTTAAAAAGGGGAATAGAGAAGACCCTTCCAAATACCGGACAATCAGCCTTATAGACGTGATTCAGAAGGTTTTTGGCAGGGTTCTTCTCCTGATGATTAGAACCTGGCTGGAGGATGGCAACATCCTATTACACTTCCAAGCAGGGTTTCGGCAAAAGGTGGGAACAATGGACCAGGTCCTCAGATTCTTCAGGATCTATTGGAAGTCAGTCCTCTTGGGCAAAGGGAGTTTGTACCTGGCTTTCATAGATCTGAAGACTGCTTTCGACCTGTTCCCCCAGGGCAAGCTCTGGCAGGTACTTGGACATCTGGGTATGCCATCTTACATTCTAGATTTAATTCAAAGGATGCACATTGATAACTATGCTAGAATCAGGTCTGGGGCCCAAGGGGAGCCGACAGAGAGGATCGCGGTAGGGAGGGGGGTACGCCAAGGTTGTGTGCTGGCCCCCACCCTATTTTCAATATTTATTAATGGGGTGGTGGCCCATCTCAACAAGGAGCCAACTGATGCTTCAGTGTTGGCAGGAGAGAAGACACCTACCCTCCTCTTTGCCGACGACACTCCTAATCTCCAAGTCCCCAGGTGGCCTACAGAAATTACTGAAGAATTTAGACTCATTTTGTAAAGAACAGGGGCTAACCATCAACACTAGCAAAACTAAGCTGATGACTATCAACCCCTCAAAACGCTTCAGGAACAACATCAGCCTAAACGAAGTCCCACTAGAGATGGTGGAGTCTTTTGACTACCTGAGGATCAGAGTTTCAAAAAATATTAAGTGGTCCTTGCACATAGACAAAATGCTTTTAAATCACAAGCGGTGTCTGGGGCTATGCCAGAGAACGGTATCTTTCGGTTAGTAGACCGGTTGCACCTGCACTAGCAATTTATGATGGGAAAGCTCTACCCTCGGCTCTCAGAACTTTGGGGTATGGAGAATGTCACCGAATTAACCAGGTCAGAGAATAGATTTTTAAGAAACCTTGTATCACTTCCCACCTCCACCCCTCTGAAGCCCTTGTTTTACGACACTGGTAGGAGACACATCCAGGACATTGCCAGGCTTCGTCCTTTGCTTTTCTGGGCCTGCCTCAAAAGGACGGAGGAGCTCTGCAGGTATGCCGCGGGGTTTGATGAATTAGTGGCGGCAGACAAGGGAGGCAGGATAAAATGGCTGGTTGACTTAAAGCATCTTTTGGGCCTCATCGGCCTAAGCGAGGCATGGGCGACCCAGATTCCCCCTTCTAAGCTGGACTTGAAGCGGGCATATTGGGATTGGGTGTCGAAACGTGAGTTATGTCAGCAGGCAGGGAAACTCATGGAGGGATTCTTCGAATTTAAAAGCATCCGCAGATTAGAGCCCTATCTCAACTTTATACAGGTCCCTAGGGACAGGACCTTGTACATGAAGCTGAGATTTGGCACCCTACCGGTTAATTCAGTGATATCCTCATGGAAGGGGTCGTACTCTGTTCCTGCACCCTGCCCTAGCTGTGGCCATTCTGATGAGTCCATTGCCCACTTTCTCTTGGCGTGCCCCGCTTACACAAAGGCCAGAGAAAAGTGGCTTAAGCCAGTCTGAAAAACCTTAGGCCTCATGAGCCATGTGGCTGCCCTACGCATTATGAAAACAGATACCTCCTCATTGACACTGATCTGTGGTCTAGCAAAATATCTAGGGTGGGCCTGGCTTCTTAGATTAAAGGAGGCAGGCAAGAGCTCGGCAGGCCCCCAAATGGAGGATTTGGGACGAATGACTGACCTGACTTAATAGCACAACGCAGGGGGTAACAAGAGGGTGTCGCCTCCTGATTATATGAAATGATCTATGAAATTATTTTAAATTGTATATTTTATGCTGATCTTATTGGACTTAATGGATAACCTTTTGATATGTGCACTGTGCTCCTTTTTAACTGTGGTTTTAACTGTGGCTATATATTTGTATTTCTGCAATGCTTTTATGATAATTTTTTATCGAATAAAGCTTATCGATCGGTATCCAAAAGTTTCTGTGGCAGCGTGGGTGACAGAATGGGGGAGATCAAAGGCAGGTTGTTAGCGTACACTTTTTTACTGGGGGGCCAACGCTTCACGATCGTCTCCCTATACGCCCGAACTCGGGACAGGAAACCTTTTTAAAAGGCACAATTTCCGAGTCACTTCAGTCCCCTAATTCTCTCTTGCTCATTGGGGGAGACCTCAATCTAGTGATGGACACAAATGTAGACAGGTCGGGACATCGTTATGGGGACACCGGCACCATTACAGCCACCGGAAAAGACTGGTTGCACGAGAGGGGCCTAGTGGATCTATGGAGGGCTACACATCCTAACATATCACACTTCACATTTTACTCCCACGTACACCGCACGTATGCCAGGTTAGACCACTACCTGGGTTCCTCTTAACCACTTACCACTCTCAAAGACCTGAGCATCGTCCCGGCGGCATGGTCTGATCACGACACAGTGGAACTGACACGCCAGGTCCCCAAATCCACATAACCCCCTGGAACGTGGCGACTGCGGGAAACCCTCTTAGAACGGCCGGAGGTCACCAGCCAACTTCACACGTGCCTCGCTAATTATCTGGCTATTAATGACACCCCGAGACTTCGGTGTCTGCCCTCTGCGGGGCCTTGAAGGCGGTTGCCCGCGGCAAACTCATCGCTAATGCGGCGGCAGAGGCTAAAGTCCGCAAAGCAAAAAGGGACGACCTCACCGCTCAGGTCTCTGAATTAGAGAGGGTCCACGGCCGCACCGGCGCCCCGCGGGTCTGGAGACAATTGAAGACCGCCAGAGCCCAACTAGCCAGCCTAGATACAGATCGGGCGGAATTCGCTGCTCTACACCTCCGTCACTCCTATTACGTCGGGGGGAACAAAACTGGCCATTTACTTGCTAGCACCCTGAAGGCGAAGACCCAACGCTCCAAAATTACCAGCATCGCAGATGACTCCGGCCTTGATGTCACTGGAGAGACCCAGGTTGCGGAAGCGTTCCGGACATTCTATGCCACCTTATATAGAGCTGACTGTGTCGGAGGATGTTGATACCTACTTGGAATCGACAAAGATTACGGAGCTATCTCAGGCCAGCGTGGCTGACCTGGATGCCCCCATCCGCCTGGATGAGGTACTCGCTGCTATCTCGCGCCTTCGCCCTCTCAAATCCCCAGGGCCAGACGGCTTCTCAGCTGGATTTTACAAAACCTTCGGCCAGCTACTGGCTCCTGTTCTCACCCGACTCTTCAATTCCTTTGAGGGCCCGAGCTCCATCCCCCCCAGATATGCTTGCAGACAAGAAAGTAGTACTGCCTAAACCAGGTAAGAAGCCCACAAGTTGCTCCGCGTTCCGACCTATATCCTTGCTTAACCTGGACCTGAAACTCTTTACGGGGGTCCTAGCGGTGCGTCTCGGTCCGTGTCTGCCCGGAATCTTGGAACCCGACCAATCGGGCTTTGTTACGAATCGCCAATGCAGCGATAACACAAAACGGATACTTCATTTAATTGACAAGGCACACTTCCAAAACTTGGACTCTGCACTGCTGGCTGTCAACGCTGAGAAAGCGTTCGACCGGGTTGACTGGACCTACCTTCAACAAGTCCTGCGGCCCTTTCGGATAGGGGACCGCTTTCAGGCCTGGATCGCGAGCTGCTACCACCGTCCTCAGGCGCGAGTTCGCCTGGGCAGCCTCCGCTCGGCTCCTTTTGAGATCCAGCGTGGCACAAGGCAGGGGTGCCCACTCTCGCCTCTCCTGTTTGCCCTGTACATAGAGCCCCTTGCGCAAAGATCTGCAACACTGCCATTCAAGGCATGACCTTTGGACGAGAACCTCATGTGATTGGCCTTTACGCTGACTATATCATAGCTGCTTTGGACCGTCCAGACCACTCCGTCCCCGCCTTCCTGGCAGAGTTAGAATCATTTGGAGCGGTCTCTGGCTTCAAAATCAATAGGGGAAAATCCCTCATACTGCCTCTGGGCAAAAATGCCCAAACACGGGCAACTCTACCTGCCTATGGGGGAGGACTAGCGTCGACCGCACAACTCCCATACTTGGGTGTCACTCTTACTTCATCCACGGAGACTATCAACTACACGGCACTCTCCTCTCAAATTCGGTCCGATCTCGCACGCTGGTCCAAGCAACCCCTCTCCCTATTAGGACGTGTTGTGGCGGTGAAGATGTCAGCTCTACCCAAAATTCTGTACATCTTTCAGACGCTTCCGGTGTTCCCTCCAGCGTGCACCATTGCGACTCTACAAGCCGCCTTCCATCATTTTATCTGGGAAGGCAAGCGGGCACGCCTACATAAACTACTTGCATACAGAAGCGCGGATGAGGGGGGTCTTGGTATCCCCAACCTCTTACAATATTTCCAAGCCACACAGCTCCGTTACTTGGTGGAATGGTTCAGACCAGAATCCGAGAAGCAATGGTTGTTTCAGGACAGGGCGATGGCTCAGACATCCCACTGGAAAATTCTGTTCCTTCTCCGGCAGCATCGGCCACGCTATCTCCTGCGCTCCCCTATTACTCGTACTGTCATGCACTTCTGGAACGCGGGCACGGTCAAGAAGGGGTGGACTACCTTTCCCTCTCCGCTTACCCCTATCTTGGATAACCCTGAGTTCCCGCCAGGCAATGCTCCTCATGCATTCCTGCAATGGTGCGGCGTCAGCTGCCTCTCCATCGGTCACCTCTTGCACTTAACAGGGCTTTCTCACCCTAGCAGACATAATCCAGGGCTATTACGTTGTCTCCCCCCACTTATTCCAGTACTTCCAACTTAGACACTGGCTCACACATCCAGACATTGCCCCCCTAGTTGGTAGACCTATGACAACTTTTGAGAAATGGCTGGTGACGAAGAACTCTGACAAGCATCTTATATCAGACCTCTACAAGATGCTCACACCCCTCGCTCCCTCAGGCAAGACAGCAGACCAGAAGCGATGGGAGGCAGAACTGTGGAGGGCCCTGTCACCCAAAAATTTGAGTTCTGTGTATTATAGAGTATCTCACACCACTCGCAATACCGCAGGCAGGGAGGCGGCAATAAAATTGGCCATATATTGGCATCTCACCCCAGTCCGCCTCAACAAAGGTAATCCAACACATAGCTCGTTATGCTGGAGAGGCTGCGGGGAAAGGGGCACCCTGACCCACCTTCTCTGTGGGTGTAGTGAAATCCAGGACTTTTGGAGGGTGGTCCTGGATGACATTGACTCTACCTTTGATACTGAAGTCCCTAGATTACCAGCTTATACCATCTTGGGCCTACATAATGCAATCACCTTTCCCTTAAAAGTCTCCTAGAGGTTGCCAGATGGGGATCGCCATGCAAGCCGCAACACAACACGTTCTGTCCCTCTGGGGCTCAAATGATAAGCCCGCTCACACAGGATGGCTGCATAAAATCTGGTACACCTTGGGAATGGAACATATCCACGCCACACTCACACATTGCACGGCTGCCTATCGGAAGGTATGGCTCCCGTTGCTTTCCCTCCTGTCCAAAGAATTCAACGAGATCACATGCCCCAAGAACCTTTGCTTGCTATGACTCACAGAGACCACACATGACCCCTTGTGATCCTCCGGATGACTGCGAAATTTATCACACAAAGACATCCATGCTTGCTTCACACGTTCGGCACACTGGGTGGGGTGGGAGAGGTGAGTGGGGGCGGGGGATGGGGTGGCAGTTCTGGTTTTGGTCTTTGTTTCTACTATCTCGTTACCTCACTGCATGTGACAACTGCAGCTCAGGCAATATACCTTTGTTATGTCAACCACAACTAACCAGCTATCTGATTCAGAGAGAATATGTGCTTATATATCTTGATTGCCTCTCATGCCTGATACATTTCCTTTGTATGGTAATGCCTGCTATTGTTCTTAAAATCAATAAAAACAAATTTGAATTTAAAAAACCTACAGTCAACCCTATTGCAGGCTCTTCAATCCTGAGGGCAGGATGCTTGGTTACAAGTGTGAGGGTGCCCATGCACGAGCAGGTCACCCCTACAACCCTCTGAGTTGATACCCCAGGCTTTTTAACTGTGGTCAGACAGTTTTAAACATATAGTGGACATCAGTCAACACGAGATGTATAACTATATAGAGGCTGGACCAAACCTGGTCATGGTTGGTACAAAACATGTTGCAATCATACCCCAACACAGATTACAGTGTTGGAAGTATGATCCAATGAACAGGGGGCTCCTTATGGGACACACCCTGTTCTCCCGGTAACAGCCTTTCAGGGTCTGCAAGCAAACTAGTGATGCAGCCGAACACAGACACACTTCTGAACTCCTGCTGCTGAACCAGGCTCAAGCAGAGGACGGTAGAACAATAGGTGTCCTGTCACAGGGAGGTGTGAACACCTCTCAGACAGGACTTTGTGTATTAGGCTGGTGGCGCTGGCAGACTGCTTTGAAGGGCAGGTATATCACAAGAAGGAAGTAGTTCCTCTAATGGGCAGATGCACTAATAGGTGCTATCAATCCAGAGTGATTGTTGCTGGGACATTGAATTTCAGATCATAATGCCCTCACATACCCGTTAGGGTGTCATGCTTCATCATAGGGCGCTCCTAGTCAGACCGGCCCTGCAAGGTCTGACGGGCCTGGTGACTACTGTGGCGTAGTTCTTAAGATCTGAGGACGTCGTATGTGGTGAGTGCATGTGGGCAGTATGAATAGTGGTGTGCAAAAAGTGACTTAAAATAGGCACTGGAACTCGGAAGTAATACATTTAATCAAATATGGGTCCAGGACTAAGTAAAAACAATGGTGCTATCATGTGGTTCCTAGGGACCAGGATATCGTTATCCATGCACGGTCGACATGTTTCGTGCCATTTAGGCCCTACAGTCGGGCGGCACTTCTTCAGTACCTTAGAAAAATGTGGTGTCCCCTGGTGGGGCAGGCGGGCGACTTCCCTGCTGTTCGAGGATGACCTAATGAAGTATGTTGCTGGTCCAGAGTGCGTAACCAGTGTGAAGTCTCCATCTTAATGGATGGAGTCTAGTACTTCATAGATGGATGGGAGGGTCTGGATCTCTGAAGGGGACATTTGGTGTGTTGATCGGTCACTGCCGTCTCACCTACTCAGCACGATGAATATATAAGACTTTACGTTAGGCAAGTTTGAGGGCCCCTTTGGAAGGATGATGGATTCCATGCTAGGACCTAGCTCCGCAGGGTGCTCATGTTGAGGGTTGTTAGGGGTGAGCGTCGTGGACATACTTTGATTCCAAGCTCATATCAGCTCGAAAGTGCAGTCTGCTTCATCTCTGCTCAAAGGATCTTTCCTTCAACCTTGAATGTCTCAGAGAGGGCCTTCCAGCATCCTCCGGTCTCAAATAGTGTAGGTGGCACTGACTAGCATTTTTTGGGGCCTGATCTTAAGATAGGCATGCTGCTCTCAATGAGTTCTTTTCTGTGAAGTCAAGACTCGTTTCAAAGCCTATCCTGTATTTGAGTAGGGGTTTCTTTCTAAAACCGGAAGTGGTGTGACCAGTCCCTAATGTCCATCCCTGAAAAATAAGGTGTGGCTTTAGTCCTCAGTGAGTTTCATTGGTGATTCTGCTTCTCTGCAGTCAGAGTCTACAAGGGAAATTGATATAGGATTCTTGTCCCTTTGTTGGTCTGGGCTACTAGACCATTCAGACCCATCATGGTTGGAGTTTAAGCCTTTGATTTCCTCTGCTACTGCAGCTGACAGGGACTTGGTACAGTCCTGGCACTGCATTTCTGTGTAATGAGCTCATCATCTCTCCCTTTGGTACTTAAGACCCAAAGGTCCTTCATCAGAAAAAGATTACACAACCGATGTTGGTATGAGCATAGAACTATCCTATTACAAGAGGGGCACAACTTGAAGGAATGCAAATGCTACTTACCAGTATGCATCTGTTCTTGGCATGTAGGGCTGCTGACATTCATATCTGTGCATAGATCGCCGCCTAGTGTTGGGTCCGGATGATTGCACATTGTTATCCTGGAAGAGTCTTCGAAGTATCACTAGATAGGTGGCTCCTCCCCTGGACTACAGTGCGCATGGGCATCGCCTCCATCCCCAGATTGTTTTTAGCCATTGTGGCCGAGATGGAGTGAACTATGTGAGTGATGACCATGCTATGAGCATATACATGAATACTGCAGCTGCTACAGGCGCCGGGGAGGAGGGCGGGCGATATGAATGTCAGCAGCCCTACATGCCAAGAACAGATGCATACTGGTAAGTAGCATTTGCAGTTCGAGGCATGTGGGCTGCTGAATTCATATCTGTGCATAGAATACATAGCAGTCCCTCCATTAGCGGCGGCCGCCCGTGCCAGCTGCAGCAGTTTGGAAAAGTGTCTTGAGAACAGCCTGCCCCACAGCTGCCTGCTGTTTAGAGTGCACGTCTACACAGTAATGTTTAGTAAATGTATGTGTGGTAGACCATGTGGCTGCTCTACATATGTCCTCTAAGGGAATGTTTCCAAGGAAGGCCATAGAGGCCCCCAACTTTCTGGTGGAGTGGGCTCTCGGTGGAATTGTAAGAGTGCGTTTAGCCTTTGCGTAACAGATCTGAATACATTTCACGATCCACCTAGCAATAGCAGCCTTGGAAATAGCGTTACCCTTGTGGTGTGATGCAAAGGCAACGAAAAGCTGCTTAGTCTTTCTAAAATCTTTAATCCTGTCAATGTAATACATTAGGGCCCTTTGAACGTCAAGGGTGTGGAGCATCCGCTCCGCCAGAGACTCAGGATTTTGAAAAAACACTGGCAACTCGATTGTTTGGTTCATGTGGAATTGAGACACAACCTTGGGTAGAAATTTGGGGTTAGTGCGAAGCACCACCCTGTTAGCATGGACTTGGAAAAAAGGCTCTTGGATGGTGAGGGCCTGCAACTCGCTAACCCTCCGTAGCGATGTAATTGCTACTAAGAAAGCCACTTTCCAAGTCAGGAACTGAAGCTCGCAAGAGTGTAGTGGCTCAAAAGGAGGACCCATCAGCCTTGTAAGAACCACATTGAGGTTCCATTCTGGAGCTGGTGGTGTCCGTGGTGGAATGACCCTTTTGAGTCCTTCCCGAAATGCTTTGATAGCAGGCACTTTGAAAAGTGAAAGGTGTTGCCTATTCTGGAGGTATGCGGCCATCGCAGACAGGTGAATGCGGATGGAAGTATACGCCAAATTGCATTGGTACAGATGGAACAGGTAACAGATGATGTTCTGAATGGAAGCATCCAACGGGTTAATGTTGTGGTTCGCACAATAAATGACAAACCGCTTCCATTTAGCTGCATAACATGCTCTAGTAGTGGGCTTTCTTGCCTCCCGAATGATGTCCATGCAATCCGGGGGAAGATTGAGGTAGCCAAACTCTAGGACTTCAGGAGCCAGATCGCCAGGTTGAGCTGCTGCGGATCTGGGTGCTGAATGTCGCCATGGCTCTGCGTCAGAAGGCTGGGTGTGAGATGAAGCCTTTGATGCGGTACCACGGAAAGTTCCAGAAACGTGGTGTACCATGGTTGGCGAGCCCACGTTGGAGCAACCAGGATGAGAGTCATCGAGTGCTGCCTGAGCTTGCGCGCCACCAGCGGTATCAGAGGTGCTGGGGGAAAAGCGTACGCAAATCTGCCTGACCAGTTCATCCATATCGCATTGCCCTGCGATTGCGGGTGTGGGAACCTGGCGGCGAAGCTTTGGCATTTTGCGTTCTCCCTTGTGGCGAACAGGTCTATCTCTGGATGACCCCACCTTTGGAAGTACGGTAGGAGTACTGATGGATGTATCTCCCACTCGTGCATTTGGTGGCTGTGCCTGCTGAGCAGGTCCGCCATCTGATTGTCTTTGCCTGGGAGATGTTCTGCCATTAGGAAAATGTTCCTTTGAATGGCCCACTTCCACATGCTCTGAGCCAGATGAGACAGCTGCGGAGAGTGTGTGCCCCCCTGTTTCTGAATGTAGTACATGGCCGTCATGTTGTCCGTCCGGATCAACACGACCTTGTTGCACAGATGTACTTTGAATGCCCTTAAGGCCATGAAGATTGCCATCAGTTCCAATACATTGATGTGCATCTTCCTTTGCTGTAGTGTCCATAGTCCCTGCACTGTGTAGTGGAGTACATGCGCTCCCCATCCCTGGAGAGAAGCGTCCGTCGTCAGGATAATCTGTGGCACAGGCTCTTGGAACGGTCGGCCCTTGCAAAGGTTTTCCACCAATGCAGAGTTGTACGCCCGACCGCTCACCGACACTAGGTCTGTTAGTTGCCCGTGAGCCTGAGTCCACTGACGTGCCAGGCACTCCTGAAGCGGACGTATATGTAACCTCGCGTGCGGGACAATGGAGATGCAGGAGGCCATCATGCCTATCAACTGCATGAGCACTTTCGCTGGAAGCGAGTGCTGAGGTCTGAATCTCTGGATCAGCGTCTGGATACTGGCGACTCTCACTGAACTTGGCTGCGCAGTGGCCGCCAGAGTGTTTATGGTCGCGCCCAAATACTGCCGTATGTGGGCGGGCTGGAGATGGGATTTTGGGTAATTCAGTGAGAATCCCAGATCGTGTAGGAGATGAATGGTGCGGGACACGTGGTTGGCGCACTGTTCCGACTTCGCTTGAATGAGCCAGTCGTCCAGATAGGGATAGACGTGGATGTTTTGACGTCTTAGATGCGCCGCCACGGTCGCCAGGCACTTTGTAAAGACCCTGGGCGCTGTGGTGACCCCAAAAGGCAGAACCTTGAACTGGTAGTGCTGGTCTTGAATGGTGAACCTTAGGTACTTCCTGTGTGAAGGATGCAGGGGAATGTGAAAGTATGCATCCTTGAGATCCAGAGTAGCTAGGAAGTCCCCTTGCCGAAGCAGCGGGAGAACCTGCTGCAACGTGAGCATATGGAAATGTTCTGACAGAATGTACCAGTTGAGGGACCTGAGGTCCAGGATGGGCCTGAGGGATCCGTCCTTTTTGGGGATTAGAAAGTACAGAGAGTAAACCCCTGTTCCCCTCTCTTGCAGTGGAACGAGCTCTATTGCCCCTTTTTGCAGCATGACTTGGACTTCCTGCTGCAACAAGTGCAAGTGCTCGCCGGACATAGGACGGTGTCTTGGAGGTATGTTTGGTGGAGTGGAAGTGAGTTCCAGACAATAACCGTATTGGATAGGAGATTTGACCCACCTGTCCGTGGTGATGGATTTCCACGCGGGCAGGAACTGCTGGAGTCTTCCCCCGACTGGTGTTGTGTGGTCGGGGGGCAGTGACAAGGCGTCACTGTTTGTTGGCGGTGGAGGACCTGGAGCTGTTATTTCCACGCCCTCTGCCTTTGACGTTGTTTCCCCGGTAACCCCCTCTACCCTTGTTGGTGTATGAGGATTGGGTGTTGCTCTTATAGTATTGTGTGGATTGTGACGCTTGACCCCTTGAGGTGCCTCTGTTATTGGAGCGGCGAAAGGAACCACCCCGAAACTGCTGGGACTGTAAGGCACCCAAAGATTTAGCAGTGTCAGTGTCTTTTTTCATTTTTTCAAGGGTTGCATCTACTTCTGGCCCAAACAGGTGGTCTGGATTAACTGTTTGGTTTAAGATGGTAGTCTGAATGTCTGGTTTAAAACCTGATATTCTAAGCCATGCATGCCTACGCAGTAGCACGCTAGTATTTATAGCTCTGGAGGCGGTATCAGCCACGTCCAGTGCGCACTTAATTGAAGCGTTGGTGATAAGCTTCCCCTCCTGAATCAACATTTCAGCTCCCTCCTTGTACTGATCAGGTAAGTGCTGTAGAAGGGTTTCTAGGGTGTCATAGTGCGCCCTATCGTAGCGTGCGAGTAGTGCCTGCGTGTTTGAAATGCGCCACATATTAGCTGCCTGCGCAGCAATACGTTTCCCTAAAGCTTCAAAGACCTTAGATTCTTTGTCTGGGGGAGGAGCATCACCCGTGGTCTGTGAGTTCGCCCGCTTACGTGCGTTGGAGACAACCAAAGAGTCCAGCGGCAACTGTCCCTTGATGTACGTTGGATCAGTGGGCGCTGCCTTGTATTTTTTGTCAATACGAGGATTAATGACTCTTGCCCGGGTGGGCTCCCTGAAAACCACAGGCGCATGCTTTAGCACTCCTTTGAGCATTGGCAATGTCTTGACAGTCTTTTCAGCCACTGAGAAAGTGTCAAAAAGAAAATCGACATCCACTGGGTCCGCATGGAGGTCGACATCATGATTGGCCGCAGCTCTCTCAATGAGAGCGTTGAAGGCTGCAGAGTCCTCTGTTGGGGAAATTTTTGCAGCAAAAAGCTGCGGCTCGTGTCCTGACTGAGGGTCCTCAGGGTCGCCTCCAGCAGACCATGGCTCATTGACATCCTCTGGATCCGAGTACGCTGGATAATTGTGCTCCTCCTCCTCGTCCCCGTCACCCTCCCCAGCGTTAGAGTGAGTGGGTGAGAGCTCCAGACCTTGTGGAGATGCAGGCTCCATAGGGGCAGATGCACCCGCAGAGTCCAACTTCTTTTTAAGAGGAATATGGAAATGCTCCAACACAGGCTCCGGGGTGATCTTCCTTTTAAGGAGAGAGAGCTTGCCTGTGTTGGCATCGATGACAACCTCTCGACGCTCCTCGTCCGCTAGTGGCTGGAGCCGCGGCTTCGGCACTACCAGGGATGCTTTCGGCGTAGACACCAGCTTCAAGGGCACCCCGGCCCCATGTTTCGGAGCGAAAGCCTTCGGTGCCGTCTTCGGCGGCAGCGTGAAGTGAATTGGCGTTTGCGCCTTCGCCGGTTTCTGTGGAGGCTTCGGCGTCACATCCTTCGGCTCGAGAGCCACTGCCTCCTTCCGAATACGCTGAAGGGACTCCGTGACCTTCTTGGTAAATGAGGGGGAGGGCTGGACCGGCTCGAGCGAGTCCTCCGAGTCTGGATTGGGGTCGGCGACCGAAGGTGCAGTCTTCGGAGCCGATACAGCACCTCCCTTTGCTTTGTCGACCGGGATCGGTGCAGCCAGAGACTTGGGGTCGTCTTGACTGTTCTTCGAGGCTTTTTTAGGGTCATCGACCTTCTTGGCGTCGACGCGGCTCTTCAGAGCGTCGACCAGCTTCGGCGCCGACGCAGCCGCGTCGGGCGTTTTCGTCTTCGACTTCGACCCGGGGGTCTTCGGATCGGCCATTTTGGCGTGGCTCTTGAGCTCGACGGCCATCTTGGATTTCTTCGGCGCCGAGGCCTCTGGAGCCTTCGATCCCACCAGTGCGACTTGCACTTTCGGTTTCGATACAGATGGTGTGGACCCCGATGGCTTCACTTTCGGTTTCTGTACCGGGAGTGGCGCATCACCAATGTCCGTGGCCGGGCCCGGAGGCGGGGCTGTGGGACGAGTATTGAGGTCTTGGGTAAGGCCCGAAGGCGATCCCTCGACCTGGGCCTAATGCTGGGGTTTGGCCCCGGAGTCAGTATGAGGATGCTCCTCTTCCGAGCTATCCTCTACGGTGGCAATGGCCCCGTCGTCGTCCCCTACCTCCTCGACGACTTCCTCGAACTCTTCGTCTCCAGCGTCGTAGTCTTCTTCCTCCGACGCCGGGTTAGAGTCCGAAACATTAAGGACGGTGTCGTCTTCAACATCTTCTTCAAAGATGTTTGCCGGTGGGGGTGCCGATAACTGGGCCTGCAGTCTTGCGGCCCGACGTAGCTTGAGAGTCTTCTTCGACCGGAACTTGGAACAGGCCATACACCTGGCCTCGTCGTGGTCCGGCGACAAGCATCTGTTGCACACTGGGTGCACGTCGAGGTGTGAATACTTTGAGGCACACACTGGGCACCTCTTAAACGGAGTTCTTTCCATGATGAAGTAGTCTGGAGCGTCGTGTAGGCCCGTCCGCGCCGACAGCACGCGGAAGGGCAGCAAGTGTTCGGAGCAGAGGAATAAACCAACCCGAACGATAGACAATACCGACGCGAGTCCTAAAGACCTTTTGGTCTCAAGTAAGGAAAGTTAAACAACTATCGATTCCGACAGAGGGAACCGAAACACATCCGATCCCAATGGCGGAAAAAAACAATCTGGGGATGGAGGCGATACCCATGCGCACTGTAGTCCAGGGGAGGAGCCACCTATCTCGTGATACTTCGAAGACTCTTCCAGGACAACAATGTGCAATCATTCGGACCCAACACTAGGCGGCGATCTATGCACAGATATGAATTCAGCAGCCCACATGCCTCGAACAGGAATATTTCTCATTCCCTTTCCCCATAGCAGTCATTTGAGTCACAAGATATTCTCTTAGATGTGGCTCAATGCCATTTAGCTAAGTCCTTATTCCTGTTGTTGAGCACTGGATTTCTTCTTCTGTGCGTAATGGTAACAGAATGTTCGAAGCACACCCAACCCTGATGGTGGAAAAGAATATATCACCTACCTTCGGGTGCACTCTTTCTGGTGGGTACTACAGCTATTTGCAGATTCCTAATCTTGTGAAAACCCCCAGGTGCCAGGCGGATTGTACGTTTTTTTTTTTGTTAGCAGAAGGTGAGGCAGGCGTTGCAGAAGTTACAAACTCATGAAAATTGCTCAGATGGTTTTTAATGTTACACCTAAGGAAGAACTGGTTCCTTGTTCCCTTGCCTAGGAGCAATCTCCAAGAAGCATCGGTAAGGACTCAAAACTAGTCCAGCATGGCGGCTCAAGGTCACAGTGCGTCAAGTCAAAGAACAGTCAACGATCGTATGATCTTCATCAAACATTACCAACCTCAATAAAAGGTGAACAATTTATCAATTTAGTTTTCTACAGTGTAATCTTACTAAGAAATATGAAAAATGTATTAGGTTATATTTGCAAAAAAGTTGAGTATGACACATGATAACCTCAGAGTGCACTTCAAATTAAAGTACCAGCAAACTGCTGTCTCTTAGTTTTCAAATGTAAAATCTACCTAAAAAGAAAAATGCATGCCACGTACCATTTAGTAGTCAAAGTTACAATATTCTTGTTTGACTGATCAGTGAAACATAATTTACCTTTAATAAGATAAGGATGATTACAGCACTTCCTGAGCTCCATCATTGTATTTACTAAGTTTGGAACATTGGCCTGCCCTGCTCCTTTGGAGAGAAATGCAAAGTTCTTCTCCAAGATTGCACGATAATATTTCTTTTGGATATTGGTCAGCTCCACCTCAATGATGGTTTCTTCCTTTGGGG
Source organism: Lissotriton vulgaris (assembly GCF_964263255.1). NCBI lineage: Eukaryota > Metazoa > Chordata > Amphibia > Caudata > Salamandridae > Lissotriton > Lissotriton vulgaris. Next base: position 408,715,183 of record NC_141700.1, on the reverse strand, counting down.
CCAACTTTTTTTCTACATCTTCCTTCAGGCGTCTCAACATCATTGGTTTCAGGATTGCCTGCAGCTTTTGTACCTGAATGGACAAAAAGAGCCTTTGTTTTGTAAAAGATTTTGATCACAGGTTATAGGGGTCCAGAGTGAAACGGACTATGTCTGAAAGATTTTACAAAAATGTCAGTCTAAATGATGTTTCTATCATCAAATGCCCACATACCCATAACTCTTTAGAGTCTATGTATAAAAACTAAACTCTAGAAATGTTCCTAACCAGGATGAGTTCTCAAAAACAATTTCAAGAAGATCAGAACTGAATGAAGCACTGTGAAAGGTTCTACAAGCCTTTAAATAGCCAAGACCACAGGATAAAGTAAGAAGGTGATAATATGTAGTGGATCAAATGTTAAGAGTGAGAGGGTGGCCTACTATGTCTCCCCTCTACTGCATCTCCACAGTCTAAGCCCACAACTCTCTAATTTGCTATCCAAAGAGTCCATTATGGCTGTAGCAGTTGAGGACCAAGGCATTGATAGTTTAAAAACATATTTCCAATGTTAAAAACATGTAAATTGTTTAGGAGGATGGATTTTGAAATTCAAACATGTTGCAAGTACAATGTGCAGGCGATGCTTTTTAATTAAAATGACAGGTTACAGAAACACAAATGAGTCAATGGACAGCCGGGAGGAACTGTATGCAATATACCATAACAGTGAGAAAAGAATTCACCACAAATTGGAAACAAATTACATTTTCATATTTTTTTCCGATTACCTATTGGCTGACATAAGCCAGTAAAACCATAGCCTTCTCCGGATAAAAACCTATAAACATATGAAATCTGATGGTAGGGTCACTGGATGCATAATGGTTAAGCATAAGAGAATGTCTGCCTGGACAAACTCTGTAGGACTTTACATGTCCCATATTATTAGCAACTGCCAAAGAATACAAGTTTCATGTCTAGCTCAAGCTCTCTTATGAGGCTCAACAGGTGTATACTGAGCAGATAAAACATTTCACTGTTAAATTTAAAGGTCCTTGACCATCTCTGCATGAACCAACACTTTAGCATAAGAAACTCTTATAAGAGCGGGACCCAATCACAGTGTCAGAAAGTCACATAACAGGCCAGTGGTTGCGCTCAGGTGCGCAAGAGGTGGTGCTCTCCAACTGTGAGCAAGGACCACTGATATAGTAATTGCAATCAACAAGATGACAATCTAGCCAAAACCTGATTTTTTTTTAAACGATGGGAGTAAACTTTTTTTTGCCTGTGCATTCCTTGGTAGTAATCTTATTAGTCATGGCTGCTGTCATTGGCGGATTTAATAATTTGTAGCATTTGTTTCGCTTCCTGGATGGGGTAGCACTATGTGGTCTGCTGCTCCTAATTTCAGCTTGTATATTTTGTTCTAGAGGTCAGTATGCAAATATTAATGCCAAAAACTGAACAGCTAGATTCATCACCTGTTTGCATTAGAAATCACTTTATTCCACAAACACTAAAATATGCCCGGTTTCCTCTTCCTCCTTACAAATGCTGCCTATAGGAAAAGTACAACACAGAAAATTTCTTCAGAAAGCTTGTACTGCTAAGAGGCAGATATACTGCATAAGTGTCAGTCACATAGGTCTCAGACTTGTGGCTAACTATGCATCACTCCTATCAGATTTCCTCAGGAGATAGTCTCACATTACCTGAAAGACTACAAGTTAGTGAGATCCAGTAGAACACTGCTGAGCATTTTTAACTGCAGTGTTACATTATTTAAATTTTATAAAGTATCAAACACACCATTCGCTTACTTTAAAAGCAGAAAAATACTATAAAAAAAGCTACTAAAAAAAGAAGAAGAATTGTGAACTAGGAACCCTCCTACTGTTGAAAAAGATTACTAATTATTTGCCCGCATTATAAGAGGTTGTATATTATTTGAAAAGTTCCTGCATACAGAAGTAACTAACTCAATTATTAATCTTTTCAAATTAAGTTGGGCACACTACACTGTATACTAAAGTCATTAATAATTTCATACAGAAAGCAATAGCCTTTCTTATCCTATAGATCTTTGGAATTGGGACAAGTTATTGGGCACTGTTTAGTAGTACATCAGACAAAATTAACACAAGCCCTGCCAAACACATATGCTGGGCACTGTCTGCCACCCTTTTGGCTTTGTCACCAATTGTTTAGTAATGATTTTAGGAAAATGTAATTTTTTTACAAGCCTCTGGGCCCACAATATGAAAAATAATCGGCTAGAAGCAAAATATTACTAGGCCTCACAAAGCACACTTTGCCAAAGCATTATCGGGTAATGAAGGGAAATACTTAGTGTGGACGTGCTCTTTATTAAAGAGCAGAATGCTTTCAATCATAATGAAGTTAGCCAATGGCTCAAGTGGGTTAATCCACTGCTGTAGTGGGCAGATGAAGTGGGCACACAACAGATCAATGGACAGAGATGTAGATAGATCGACAGATGGAGAGACAGATGAAGAGACAGATCTCAGATGGAGAGACAGATAGATCGATAGAAGTTATATTTAGATCTGCTTTTCCATAGACTGAGCGATTTTGGTATGCTAAATACTTTGGCACTGTTTGACCAAACTTCACATAACTTTCCAAACAAAAAGGTCATGCACTTCATCTCCTCCCTGGAAAGTTTTGGGGTGATCAGTCAAGAGGGGCTGTGAAAAGAGGGGGGGGGGGGGGGGGGGGGGGGGGAGGAGTCCCAAAAAGCGCAATCCCCATGAAATTACCATAGACTTCTTTAAGACTGGCTACAGAAGAAACTGCTGAACAGAATTACACCAAATTCGTCAGGAGGCTAAATGTTGGTCTGCAGATTTTGATTTGGTGTAAATATGTTCAGTAGTTTTTTTTTTAGATATTAAGGTTAAAAAAATATAGATATTTGGATTGTTTGGCTCGAGAGAGTCTCGGAGACTATTGCAAGAGGGCCAGTTTAAAAAAAACTGAGCCTTTTGATTGGCCCAGGAAGCTTTACTGCCATTGGGCCACTTTGCTCCTGCAGGAGTCCAATACGCTGCCAGCAACATGAGGAAAAGTGTTGCTGGCAGCCATTACAGGATTTGGGGCATGTCCTAAAATTCTAAAAAAAGAAGAAGAAAACAAAAGATGCATAGGGGCAGGGTAGGGATACTCTAACCTCCTAGACCCTGTGGGGGCAGGGGACCCAGAAGGATCACCCAGAGTAAAATAAGATGAACAAATGGCAAACAATGCTGTGATCTCGCAAGACACTTGAGAGATTTTTTTCAAGATCGTACCAGGCCATATTTATTTAATATAAGCCCCAGGGAGCATACCCCTAGGGCTGTGTTCATAAAGGGGAGCGGGGAAGAACCACCTCCATCCCAGAGCCTCTAAAGGTCCCAGGAAGCCCACACACTGAGCCGGCTCAGCAGTTATATCCTGGGGTGCCCACCCCGCGACATAGCGGTTTCCCTGCCTGCAGGTGAGTGGACAGGGAAGCTTGTGTTGCTCTCGCTTGGCGGGAGCATTTTTAAATCTCCCGCCAAGCGGAAGCAAACATCAAGTCCACTCCCAGCAGGGCAGGAGCTTCAAAAATGATACTGATAAGAAAACCGATCTAAATATTGCCGACTGCAGGGAAAGCAGCATTATTAGTGGCTCCCGAGCTCGTAAGGCCAGGCTTAATGCGAGTAAGCAAATTTGTCAAGAAAAGAAGCAAATCTATCCAATAGTTTCAAAATTGTACAGTCATAAAAACAACCAGCACTGTAATAAAAGCTCCCCTGGGGTCTTATGTTGATCTACGTTTGCAAGATCCAATTGTAAGTTTTCATAAATCCCCTCAAAGTAATACATCTTAATATACACCAAAAAGCAATATACATTTAAATGAAGATGTCAAACAAACAAAAAGTGACAAAGAGTGCATAACAATTGTAAAAAAGCAGGACTTCCCAGTTAATTCTAAAGCTTCCGTGAGAGAACACTTTGGACCAAATACAAGGTAAAATTAAAGATCCGATAAAAGAAGGATATAAAAAAAAATTGCCAATGAGGATATCACTAATTTAAAAACACGGTTTGACGACAAAACCGTAATCAACTGACAAGATGGTGAAAATAAAACTGCATGAACTTCACAAATTATATCTTCAAATTGTGAGGGAATTTCACATGACCACAGTATGGTTACCGCCCAAGAGAGTGTCCAATAAGACAAATACAAAACTAAAATCAGACAGGTGGTTATTAAAAAACTCCGAAAAATATCTCGGTCTGAGTGAACACACGGAAAGCAAATATTTTAATAATTAGAAAATTTCTATGGATAAACAGGGACGGGTCTGCGAGTTTCCAACAGTTACATCTAACTCACAAGACCTTACAAGCACAGAAGCAAGTAAAAAAACTGATAATACATTAAGTATAACAATAAGTGATGGACAAGTGAATGTATTACAGCAGAAAAGGGAGATCTCGGACAACATAGTGCAAATTAGAGATAATGTCGGAAACACAGATAGAACGCTCCCCAGTGTCCCTCTGAGATATCTGGTATCGTTTTGCCGCTTTGCTTTACATAATTGCAACTTTATTTGTGCCTGCTGCCTGCCTGATCGCCGCTGAGCTAACTTGCACTTTAATTATTTATTTAGCTGACTCGAGCCTGTTTGCGCGTTGTGCCGCTTTGCTCCCACAACTGCATAATTATTTGTGCCTGCTGCCTGCCTGATCGCCGCTGAGCTGACTTGCATTTTATTTAACTATTTAAAGTTTATTTCACTCGGTTTGCGCGTTTGCTGTGCTCCCCCCTCCGCCTCCATTTTGTTTGTTGTTGTGCTCATCTTTAGCCCGCCCCGCCTCCCAGCTGAGACGCCCTCGCCCCTCCCCCTCCACCATCCATATATGACAGGTGTTTTCGCGCGCAGCGACCGCGCCCAATCCGCGCCGAAGGTGCGCCAAAGGTAAGCCCGTCTACGCCCGTCCGCGCCTGGACCGCACCCAGAGCCAGACCCCCTGCCCCTCGCGCTGCCCAGCCCTCCCGCATTACCTACGATGCCGCCACCCTCCTAGCCCTCAACCCCGGTCGCGCCCCCAACTGCGTCCAAGCAGCTCCTGGACACACCCATGGACCTTTCTCCTGCTACTCCTGCAAATTCAGCGGCACCGACAACATCTCCGTTATGACCACACCACAGATTCCCGACCCCAACCACCTACAATGCATCCTTCTCAACACCCGCTCGGTCCACAGACACGCCATTGACCTATGGAATCTACTAGACACCATCTCTCCAGACATCGCCTTCCTAACGGAAACATGGATGAACGCTTCCTCCGCCCCAGACATCACCATTGCCATCCCTGAAGACTATAAGATCACTCGCAAAGACCGTACCGGCCACACAGGAGGAGGAATCGCTATCGTCCATAAGAAATCAATCCGCATCTCAACCAGCTCTGACGCCAACCTCGCCAACTCCGAACACCTTCACTTCCAGATCCACATCGACCCCAAGACCACACTCAGAGGCACCCTCCTCTACAGACCACCAGGACCCCGCGCAAAATTCAGTGAAGACATCACGGACTTCATCACTCCACACGCGATCCCCTCCAAAGACTACAGTCTTCTGGGAGACCTCAACTTTCACCTTGAAAAGATCAACGACCGCAACACCACCACCCTCTTGGACAACCTCGCCAACCTCGGACTTAAACAACTGGTCACTTCCCCCACCCACATCGCAGGTCACACACTCGACCCCATCTTCACCTCCAGCAATCATGTCTCCTTCAGCCACACTACGGATCTCCTCTGGACTGACCACAGCTGCGTTCACTTCACCTACAACAAGCCAAAACCCACCAACCACCTCCAACCAACTCTGCAAAGAAACTGGAACAAAATCACCACCGACCAGATCTCCTCATCGCTCCTTCTAAACACCCCAGCCCACTCTTCTAACCCAAACCAAGCTGCCGCCAACTTCACCCTATGGTTATCCAACACCGCCGACACCTTAGCACCACTGAAAAAACGTCAAAGCAAACCTGGCAACAAAAAGGCCTCATGGTTCAACGATGATCTTAAGAAGTCCAAGAAACTCTGCCGCTCCCTTGAAAAGGCCTGGAAAAAAGACCCAACCACCAGCACCCAGGACGCCTTCAAAAACGCCACCCACACTCACCACCAACTAATCCGAAAGGCCAAGAAAACAGCATTCAAGGATCGACTTGACAACAACGCCCACAACAGCAAGGAACTTTTCAACATCGTCAAGGAATTTTCCAATCCCTCGGCCAACTCCAACGACATCACCCCCTCTCAAGCCCTCTGCGACTCCCTAGCCTCATTCTTCCACAACAAGATTGCAGACATCCACAACAGCTTCGACAACCAACCCGGAGACCAACCCACCCAACCATATGCTGAACATTCTCCCCCCGTGAACACCCTTAACGACTGGAACCCAATCTCCACTGAGGACACCATCCGCCTGATGAACTCCATCCACTCAGGATCCCCCACAGACCCATGTCCTCACCACATCTTCAACAAAGCAGACTCCGTCATAGCACCGCACCTCCGAGACGTCATCAACTGCTCCTTCAACTCCGCCACCTTCCCGGAAAACTGGAAACACGCTGAACTCAAAGCCCTTCTGAAAAAACCCACAGCGGACCCCACCGAACTCAAAAATTACCGCCCCATTTCGCTCCTTCCATTCCCGGCCAAAGTAATCGAGAAAGCTGTCAACAACCAGCTCGCCGCTTTCCTCGAAGCCAACAAATCCCTCGACTCCTCACAATCTGGCTTTCGAGCAAAACACAGCACTGAGACCGCCCTCATCGCAGCAACAGACGACATTCGAACTCTACTGGACAATGGAGACACAGTCGCCCTCATCCTCCTCGACCTCTCTGCAGCATTCGACACAGTCTACCACAGCACCCTTTTACAACGTCTCAGTAACATCGGAATACAAGGAAAAGCACTTGAATGGATCACCTCGTTCCTCACCGGAAGAACCCAGAGAGTCCGCCTTCCACCATTCAAGTCCGAGGCCACTGAAGTCATCTGTGGCGTACCACAAGGATCCTCACTCAGCCCCACCCTCTTCAACGTATACATGAGCCCCCTCGCGACCATCGCCCGCCAACACAACCTCAACATCATCTCTTACGCGGATGACACTCAACTAATCCTTTCTCTCACCAATGACCCCAGCCCCGCCAAAACTAACCTACACGAAGGAATGAAAGAAGTTGCTGAATGGATGAAACACAGCCGTCTGAAACTGAACTCAGATAAAACAGAAGTCCTCATCTTAGGTACATCCCCCTCTGCATGGGACGACTCTTGGTGGCCGGAAGCCCTTGGAAAAGCACCCATCCCGACAGACCACGCACGGAACCTAGGCGTCATCCTGGATTCTTCACTCTCAATGAACAGACAAGTCAGCGCCGTATCCTCATCCTGCTTCAACATTCTTCGCATGCTCAAAAAAACATTTCGCTGGATCACCACCGAAACCAGGAAAACAGTCACCCATGCTCTGGTCACGAGCCGACTGGACTACGGAAACACCCTCTACGCAGGTACTACCGCTAAACTCCAGAAGAAACTCCAACGAATCCAAAACGCCTCAGCCAGGATCATATTAGACATCCCGCGCAACAAACACATCTCTGGTCACCTGAAAGACCTCCACTGGCTACCCGTCAATAAGAGAATCACTTTCCGACTGCTAACCCACGCACACAAATCACTCTACGACATCGGACCAGAATGCCTCAACTCACGACTGTCCTTCTACACCCCCTCCCGCCAACTACATTCTTCCAGCCAAGCCCTCGCCACTGTACCTCGCATCAACAAGACCACCATGGGAGGCAGATCCTTCTCATACCTGGCTGCTAAAACATGGAACTCACTCCCCACTTATCTTCGCCTTACCCAGAACCACCTAGCATTCAGAAAGCAACTTAAAACGTGGATATTTGACAAGTAATCCTCCTCCCCTTCCTAAGCGCCTTGAGACCCTCTGGGTATGTAGTGCGCTATATAAATTCTCTGACTTGACTTGACTTGACAGTGAACCGGGAGAGTCATCAAATAAACTGATCTTTGAGCCAGAATAACAAACAAAGGGAAGATTGGGCTCTTTAAATAGGGAAAACCTAATGAGATTTTTTAAGGATTCCAAAGCTGCGTTATATCACAACAGCAGATCTCCTGTCAGTGGAATTTTTTAAAAAGAAAAAAGTATCCGAAAAAGGTTACTCTGACAACATGGTCCTCTAAGGAAGTAACAGCCTTGATTTTCTCTGAAAGAGAAATACCCCAAGCATCAAAATTTACTCCATCTTACCCAAAATACCCGTACCCACTTTTATCGGATACAAAGACCCCGATTATATCTGGAGAGGAGATTCACTCAAAAACGTGCTTACGGGGGGATCGAAGAACAACTCCTAAAAGGAAAATGCTACTTACCAGTATGCATCTGTTCTTGGCATGTAGAGCTGCAGATTCTTACACTGTGCATTAGATCGCCACCTGGTGTTGGGCTCGGATGATTGCATGCTGTTGTCGTCTTGAAAGAAGTCTATGTAGTCAAAAGATAAGTGACTCCTCCCTTGGACGATGGTGCGCATGGGCATCGGCTCCATCCTTAGATTGTTTTTCACCATGATGGGAAATTATGGAGTTTGTAGAAATAAGAAAGGATGTCCATGCGTGTATATCTAATTAAGATAGAACTGGAACAGATACAGGCCCTGGGGAGGCGGGAGGGCGTGTAAGAATCTGCAACTCTACATGCCAAGAACAGATGCATACTGGTAAGTAGCATTTTCCGTTCGAGGTACATGAGCTGCAGATCGTTCACTGTGCATAGATTGTACAGCAGTGTCTCCCCTTAGCGGTGGTCACCTGTATCTGTTGCAGTAGTTTGAAAGAGAATTTTGAGGATAGCTTGGCCTACTGCAGCTTGCTGCTTAGCTTGCACATCAACACAATAGTGTTTAGTGGATGTGTGTGTGTTGTAGACCATGTTGCTGCCTTGCAGATGTCTTCTAGGGGAATGTTCCCTAAGAAAGCCATGGAGGCTCCTAGTTTGCATGTGGAGTGCGCCCTAGGAGGAACTGTTAATATATGTTTTGCTTATTGATAGCGTATTTGTATATATTTTACAATCCACCTTGCAATTCCAGCTTTAGAGATGGGGTTGCCTTTATGTGGTGGAGAGAAAGCTACAAACAATTGCTTTGTTTTGCGAAAGGATTGGGTCATATCTATATAATAGAGGAGAGCTCTTTTAACGTCTAGTGTGTGTAGCTCTTTCTGTTACAGAGTCTGTGTTTTGGAAAAACACTGGTAACTCTAAAGATTGGTTTAAATGAAACTGAGTAATTACTTTTGGAAGGAATTTGAGATTTGTCCTGAGAACCACTTCATTACGGTGTAATTGTAAAAATGGTTCTTGTATAGTGAAAGCTTGAATCTCACTTACTCTACTAAGAAAAGTAATAGCTACTAGAAAGGCTCCATGTGAGGAACTGCAGTTCACATTTGTGAAGAGGTTCAAAAGGTGGTCCCATGAGCCTAGTAAGAACAATGTTTAGGTTCCACACTGGAGAGGGTGGTAAACTGGGAGGAATGATTCTTTTTAATCCTTCCATAAATGCTTTAATAGCAGGCACTCTAAATAGAGACATGTGTTGTCTATTTTGTTAAATATGCTGCAATTGCTACCAGTGTCTAGTGAAGTGTCCAGTCCACTGGCATCCCCAAGCTCACATGTCCAGTCGTGCTGAGACTGGCACTCCTGTGCTAGAGGGTCCACAGACCCTTCCCAATCTCCCTTGTCACCCATCACCTGAAATTCCGGTTCAAAGGATGGGGCCGGTTCGTGGTAGTAAAAGCCTCCATACGGCATCAAGAGGGGCCCCAGCGGTGCCGCTCCGGCGCCGGAACCGAATCAAGGGCGGGATCGGGGAAGGCGTTGCCCATAGGCGGCGCCGGGGGCGACACCCTAGGGGCCGGCATCTGTGAGGTCGACCGGCGATGACCCAGATCCTAAACCGGATCCAGTGAGAGCCTGCGGCGCCGGGACCGAAGTCGTGGCGGCGCCGGGGCCGAAGCACCCGACTGCGACGGAGCCGACGCACCCGAACCGCTAGGCCCCCCAGCCGGGACCGCTGGGCCCGAAGGCGCAACGGAGACCGGCGGAGGAGGGAGAGACCTCATGGCCATGAGGTACCGCTCGACCTCCTCTGGTGTCGCATCATGCCCAGCGACCGGAAGGTATGGGGCAGGTTGCGATGCCCGCGACTCAGTCGGAACCGCGTAGGTGGTGTCACCCGAACCCCCGGCCGCGTCAGTGTGGGTCAGAAGATAATGCCGCCTTTCCGACCTCTCATGCCTCTTACCTGAGGACCTTGATCCTGAAGACCGATGCCGACTCTCGGAACTACGAGGGCTCCGACCCCGCGGCAAGATGGCCGATCGGAAGTAGACCGTCTCGGCTCCCGGTCCATGCGCTGTCCCGAGGCGAAAAAGGCCGGCTAAGGACGCCGCAAGCAGATTAGAACGGTGTTGGAAGATGTAAAGCACAGGAGGGGGGCGATTTACGCACCTGAGCACCGCGGAGGTCACCCTGTCTAGCCTTTCGCTCCCTCGGAGGACGCCAACAGTTGAGGTTATGTCTGAACTGGGGTGGCAGAGTGAGCTAAAGAATGGTGATGGATTAAACCCAGATCAGTTGACTGGGGGTGAGTGTTTGATTTGCTCAAACGCTCTGTCCATCATCCACTTTTGTATCGCTTTGAGGCTAAGATGGCGACGTAAGCCCGGTTGCGGCGGGAGACCTTCTTGATTCCCTCCTGGTCGGACTGATGCAGACTCCCACATATGCAGAGCGGAGGCTGTTTTGAGATGAGTGGAGGCTTGGGGCCATTCACGGCGGCTGGTGTGACTGTCACGTGGCTGAGCCTCATTACCTCCACATGTGCCTGTCCTTAAGATGGAGCCCGCGGCGATACCGAGTGCTCGCGACCTTCAACACGGGACCACCCACCTCCCTTTCCTTCACTGCCAGGACTAATGCTGCGCACAGTGAATGGTCTAAGGAACACTCCACAAGGCTGGCACATACTCTTGCATACTCTGGGCATCTGCAGCGCTAGGCATCACAGCTCCCCAGTGCTGACATGCTGGCACACCTCCCACACTCATAGGGTTCAGCTAGCAACATGATCCAGTGGCTACAGGCCCGTGCCTGAAACGAGCATCAGCACCTGGGGGACACAGTCCATCTTCTCACTGCCTTCACTGATGCAATACCACACCTGCCTCAGTTTGGATGTCTGAGGGGCAAACTACGGCCTCTTCGCCTGCACTGCAGAGGCACTGCCTCCTGCCTGACGGCCCGGCTCATAAGTGGCGATGGTGGCTACTACCGAACACTGGCCGTTTGATCAGCGGCACTCCTGAATAGATGCCCTCATTACTCATGCAGCGTGGAGTCTTACAGCCCAGAGATCAAAAATAACCTATCATGTCATGGAGCACTCCAATCAGGAATCTGAGCACTCATACTATTCTTATCAGTCCAACACGATCCTGGGGGTATGAGCCATATGCTGCCTTAGAAGACGACGAGCAAGACTCCGAACAAGGTTTCAGACTGCTTCTCGACTTCTGAAAAATGATCCATGCTACGAGGGGACAAGGGCGCGGCAGCAATGGCTCTCGCAAAAGGGGAACTCCTGAACATGTTCAAGGACTTCAAATCTGAACTACGCAGTGACATCAGTAATGACATTAATTCTTCCATGGAGCAACTACGGTCGGACCTGTCGGAACGCTTGACGTCCCTGCAACAGGATGTGGACTCGGTAGGCACCAGGGTCCTTGACCTTGAGACAGCACCAGGAACAAGAACAACTTTCAAACTAGCTGCGGGACGATGTAAGAACACTCAAGGAACAACTGCACCAGTCACAGCTCAAGACAGAAGGCCTCGAAAATAGAGCACGAAGAGAAAACATACGGGTCCGGGATTTAGAAGAAGGCGTAGAAGGGCCTGACCTGGAGGCCTTCATGGTGGCCTCTTCTCGGAAGCCCGGGCACCACAGTCTCTTAAAATAAAAACTGGACAGAGTTCGAGTGAGATCCTTACAACATGGCGAAAATAAAAGACCCCACAACATTCTGGCAAAATTCTATTCTTACAGAGTCAAGGAGGCGGTGCTCCAGGCGGTGAGGATGAAAGATTAAATTTAATTTCAAGGCCACTCTTGCACCATCTACCAGGATGTGGCACAGTCTACCTTGGTGCAGAGACAACAGCTATGACCTGTCACCTCTAAGTTGCGAGATGACAAGATTAAGTATAGGTGGACCTACTCCTTTGGGCTTAGTTTTGAGTTCCAGAATAAACTGCGCCAAATTACTAACCTACAGGAGAGCTTAGATCTGCTGGGCCTCCCGTCCGAGGAGGACCGCCCCTCCCAAGGTAAACCTGGCAAATCTAACCGAGGATCCACGTCAACTTCAGCATGGTCTGTGGGGACACGCAGGGGACGCAGATGATTATCTCAGAACTGCGTTGTGAGATTGTCTTACATAGTCCCAGCAGACCTGCCACAGTGCCAGAGTCTCCAGTGGCATTCAGTGGGACTCAACATGGCACTGCTCCTCACAGGTACGATCCCTCCCTGGTCCAGCAGCTGCCCCTGTGTAAGACCCTGTGGTCACCTGTTCAAATCAAAGAGGGAACTTGGACACTGTTGGCATCACCACTATGATCTATGTTGCTCACTTCTTTATAATGTTCAGCGAGTTTGAAAATTGAGGTTATAACCGCCTCTAGCTCTGTATTGTTATGCAGGGTGGTGTTGAATGTTCTACTTATTACCAATAACTTGCCAGTGTCATTCTCCTAACTATCGATCTGTATTGTGGTGCGCTTCTGAGCCGCACAATTAGGTCTTAGTTTGAATATACAACGGGACTGACGGGGTCCTTGGGCCGGTTGTCCCCCCTGGTCCCTGCAGGATCCTCTCCACCCTACAGGGGGACCACATTGCAGTGTTTTTATACTGTTGAACTGTTTATGTTTACTTACATTCTTTTTGGAGTCAGAGGGTGGGAGTGGGAGGGTTGTGGTGGCGGCTTTTTAACTGTTGATCTTAGGGGTCTTGCTGATACATGGAAAGGCAGGCACGGCGGGTTCTTGCACAGTATACCCACTGGAGGACAGCCTGGGATCAGGGTAGTGAGGGGGTACCTAGGACTCCGTGAGAGCTGTAGTTTTTTCTTATGACATAATGCTGATTACCATTGGAACCTGGAACGTCAAGGGTTTTAACTACCCCAAAAGCGCCACAAAGTGTGGAAGGCGAATGCTACTTACCAGTATGCATCTGTTCTTGGCATGTAGGGCTGCTGACATACATATCTTAGCATAGATCGCCGCCTAGTGTTGGGTCCGGATGTTTGCACCTTGTTGTCTTGGAAGAGTCTTCAAAGTATCATAAGATAGTTGACTCCTCCCCTGGACTACAGTGCGCATGGGCATCTTCTCCATCTTCAGATTGTTTTTCGCCATTGTGGCAAAGATGGAGTATAGTAAGGTAAGAGATGACCATGAAAATGTATGTAAGGAAGAGAACCATGCAGCTGTGACAGGCACCGGGGAGGAGGGTGGGTATATGAATGTCAGCAGCCCTACATGCCAAGAACAGATGCATACTGGTAAGTAGCATTTGCCGTTCGAGGCATGTGGGCTGCTGAATTCATATCTTAGCATAGACTGTATAGCAGTTTCTCCTCTAGCGGTGGTCGCCTGTGCCAGTTGCAGTGGTTTGAAAAAGAGTTTTAAGGACAGCCTGGCTCACAGCAACTTGTTGCTTAGCTTGCACGTCAACACAGTAGTGTTTTGTGAAAGTGTGTATGGTAGACCATGTAGCTGCCCTACATGTCTTCTAAGGGAATATTTCCTAGGAAAGCCATGGATGCCCCCATTTTACGCGTGGAGTGCGCTTTTGGGGGAACTGTTAAAGTGTGCTTCGCTTTTTGATAGCATATTTGAATGCATAAGGGTTACCCTTATGTTGTGGTGAAAAAGCTACAAATAGTTGCTTTGTCTTTCTGAATGATTTTGTTCTGTCAACGTAATATAACAGAGCTCTTTTAACGTCTAGTGTGTGTAGAACTCTTTCATCCACGGATTGTGGGTTTTGAAAGAAAACTGGCGATTCTATGGACTGATTGATGTGGAAAGTGGCTATGACTTTTGGCAAATATTTAGGGTTTGTACGAAGTACTATTTTATTGTGGTGTATTTGCAGGAAAGGTTCCTGAATGGTTAGTGCCTGTAGCTCACTCACTCGCCTGAGGGAGGTAATAGCAACTAAAAATGCCACATTCCATGTTAAAAACTGTAGTTCACATGATTGTAGGGGTTCGAAGGGGGGTCCCATAAGTCTGGTAAGTACTACGTTTAAGTTCCGGACTGGAGAAGGTGGATGCTTTGGAGGGATAATTCTCTTAAGTCCCTCCATAAAAGCTTTAATAAGTGGGATTCTGAATAGGGACACATGTTGTCTGTTTTGAAGATATGCTGCTATAGCAGCAAGGTGAAGCCTTCTAGAGTATGCTAGGTTACATCTTTTAAGATGTAGCAGGTAACAGATTAAATTTTGGATGGAGGCATCTAATGGATTGATTTGGTTATTATTGCAATAAATTACAAATCTTTCCCATTTAGCTGCGTAGCATGCTCTGGTAGTGGGACAAGTTGCTTCCTTGATAATGTTCATACAGTCTGGAGGCAAGTTAAGATATACGAACTCTAGGACCTCAGGAGCCAGATCGCTAGGTTCATCTGATTGGGATCTGGGTGCCTGATTTCTCCATGGTCTGTGTTAGCAGTTGTGGTGAGAGGCGCAGTTTTTGGTGAGGAACCACTGAGCGTTGTTTACCATGGCTGTCTTGCCCATGTGGGAGCAACCAGGATCATTGTGAGTGACTGTTGCCTTAGCTTGCGTGCCACTAATGGAATCATTGGGGTTGGTGGAAAAGCGTACACAAATCTGCCTGACCAGTTCATCCATATCGCATTGCCTTGTGACAACGGGTGTTAGAACCTGGCGGCGAAGGACGGGCATTTTGAGTTTTCGTTTGTGGCAAACAGATCTATGTCTGGATGTCCCCACTTCTGGAACAATGGTTGGAGAACTTGAGGATGAATCTCCCATTCGTGTACTTGCTGACTGTCGGATCAGTAGGTCTGCTATCTGGTTGTCTATTCCTGTGAGGTGTTCTGCCACGAGATAAATGTTTTGTGGAATTGCCCACTTCCATATTCTCTGTGCTAGGTGAGATAGTTGCAGAGAGTATGTCCCCCCCCCCTTGCTTTTTGATGTAGAACATGGCTGTCATGTTGTCCTTCCGGATTAACACAGCCTTAATGCGCAAGTATTTCTGAAATGTAGTGTCTTTTGTTTGACTGTCCAGCGACCTTGGACTGTATATTGAAGGAGATGGGCTCCCCAACCTGTCAGTGATGAGTCCGCTGTTAATACTACCTGTGGAACCGGCTCTTGGAACAGTCGCCCCTTGGAAAGATTTTGTGGGTTCCACCACTGCAGAAAGTGGTAAGTGCGACTGTCTACCAACACTAGGTCTTTTAGTTGTCCTTGAGCTTGGTTCCACTGGCGTGCTAGGCATTCCTGTAAGGGGCACATCTGAAGCAGAGTATGAGGGATGATGAATATGCAGGAGGCCATCATGCCTATAAGCTGCATGAACACGAGCTGGAAGGGAGTGTTGTGGCTGAAATCTTTGAATGAGAGATTGTATGTTGGCTATCCTGGCTAGATTTGGATATGCCTTTGATACGGAGGTGTCTATTGTTGCTCCCAGATATTGCTGTATATGGGAGGGTTGCAGATGTAATTTTGGGTAATTTATGGAAAATCCTAGACTGTGCAGTAGATGGATTGTTTGTGAGTTATGGCTGGCACACTGTACTTGTGAGTTGGCTTTGATAAGCCAATCGTCGAGGTAAAGGAACACATGGATGTGTTGCCTCCTGTGGGGTGCTGCTACTACTGCTAGGCAATCCCAGGGGATGGGGGGCTAGTGAAAAAGTCACTGTTTGGTGGCGGCGGAGGCTCGGGTGTTATTATTGCCACGTCCTCTGCCTTTGTTATTGTTCCCTCTATAACCTCCTCTATTGGAGCCTTTATTAAAGGTGCCCTGTGTAGTGCTTTTGGATGACAAAGAGGTTTGGGATGTGTTGCCTCTGCCTGAGCCTCGAAAGGAGGAGCGACAAAAGGAGCTCCTAGACTCTTGGAATTGAAGTGCGCCCATGGACTTAGCGGTGTCAGTATCTTTTTTCATCTTTTCTAAGATGGTATCAACCGCAGGGCCAAATAAGAAATCCTGATTTATGGGTTGATTGAGTATGGTAGATTGCACTTCATTTTTAAATCCAGAAATGTAGAGCCAGGCATGCCGGCGTTGTAACACACTAGTGTTGACAGACCTAGCGGCTGTATTAGCTACATCAAGGGCGCATTTTATGGATGAGTTAGGGATGAATTTCCCTTCCTGTATTTGGTCGTTTGCTTTTGCCTTATAGGGTTCTGGTAGGTGTTGTAATAATCCTTCCAGTTGGTCGTAGTGTGCTCTGTCATAGCGTGCTAGGAGAGCATGGGTATTGGCAATTCTCCAGGTATTTGCTGTCTGAGAGGCCACCCTTTTCCCTGAGGCTTCTAAAATTTTGGACTCCTTGTCAGGAGGGGGAGCATCCCCTGTTTGAGAATTTGCTCTTTTCCTGGCATTAGATACAACTAGGGAGTCTAGTGGTAGCTGAGATTTAATATAAGAGGGGTCTGTAGGGGCCGGTTTATATTTTTTTTCAATCCTTGGATAGAGGACATGCGCCCTGGCTGGGTCTTTAAAGATGTCTGCGTGCTTTAGTACTCCTTTTAGCATAGGGAGTACACGTACACTCTTCTCTGATGTTGGGAAGGTGTTGAATAGAAAATCCTCCTCTGTAGGGTCAGTGTGCATGTGTACGCCATGATACTGAGCTGCCCTGTCCACTAGCTGGTTAAAAGCGACAGTGTCGTCAGTAGGGGATGGCTTTGTGGGGTATGGAGAGGGATCTGTTATGGGTTGTGTATAATATGTGTCATCAGGATCATTATGGTCAGTCCATGTGTCATCCTGGTTTCCCTGATCAACAGTTTGTATAAAGTCATCCTGAGGATCTTCACCCATGTCCTCTTCCTCATCATAATCTACAGGTGTGGGAGAATATGGAACATAAGGCATGCCTTTGAAAAGAGGAGGTGTGAAAGGTCTTGAAGGGGATGTGCCATATTCCTTTCTTTTAGGAGGAACAGGAGAATGTGCTTCAGTGTCCAGTCTTCTCTTGTTTTTTATTGTAAACTGATATATGTCCTGTATCAGGGTTTATATACAGTCTTTGTTGTTCTGGGTACACTGGATCTGGATGAAAAAGTTCTTCCACTGTCCGTGGATTTGGTGCTGAAGATTTTGGACCGGGTGCCTTTTTATGGTGAGTTTAAGACTCTGGGACCCTTAGAGCCTTTATCGGGTCGACGGGTTTGTTTGGATCGAGAGTCTTTTTGGGCTGGACGTCCTTTGTATGATGAGCTGCCTTCTTCGGGTCGACGCCCTTCTTCGGGTCGACCCATTCTTCGGGTCGACAACTCTGCTGGTCTCGAAGCTCGTTCTGGGCTATGCAGCCGTTTTTGAGTCGACTGGCTTTTTGTGCTCGGCGACTTTTTTGAGTTGTGCTAAGGGCACTTTGAAAAGTGTTTTGCTCGGTCCCGGGGTACCGGAAGGCTTGGGTGTGGTCTTCGGAGCCGAGCCGGAAGGCGGGGCTTCTGAAGCGGTGTTTCGTCGCGGCTAAGGCTTTTGGGCGATGCTTTGACCGGAGCCTTTTGTGGAGGTGGAGGCGGGTAGGGGCTTTGGTACTCACGGTTTGCCCCGGTGTGATCTGGTCTTCGGAGTCCGACTGGTCCTCTACGGTGACTATTTCCGGGTCAGAGTCCGCCGCCTCTGGGAGGTCATGTTCGTCGTCGAAAATGTTCTACGGGTCTGGTGCCTGGCGCTGCATCTCTTGTCGAGCAGCTCTTCGGTTCCGGATAGTTTTCTTTGACCGGAACAGAGCTCAAGCTGGACAGTTTTCTTCATTGTGCTCCGGAGATAGGCACCTGTTGCATACTTTATGCGTATCACTACGTGGAAACTTAGATGCACACTGTGGGCATCTTTTAAACGGGGTCCTTTCCATCAGCAGGAGGCCCCCGTGGCGTCGAAAAGGCCCAACGGCCCGCGTTGACTTACCGGAGCGAAGTGGAAAGTGTTGTCGAGTCGAGGGATACCGAGCGGAAACAATACCGTCGTATGTAGAAAGTTTTGGCCTTGGAAAGTTGTAAAACTTCGGTCCCGAAGTTGGAGCTGTCTTTGTGCATCCGAACCCAATGGCGGAAAAAAACAATCTGAAGATGGAGAAGATGCCAATGCGCACTGTAGTCCAGGGGAGGAGTCACCTATCTCGTGATACTTGGAAGACTTCCAAGACAAAAAGGTGCAAACATCCAGACGCAACACTAGGCGGCGATCTATGCTAAGATATGAATTCAGCAGCCCACATGCCTCGAACATACATTATTGACCATCACCTCGACATAGTAGCTTTACAAGAGACACACTTAGCCAGGGCTGAAGACACGCGCCTCAAACACAAACACTTTCCACTAATTTATAGGTCATCGGCCCACACGAAACACAGAGGGGTGGCAATCATGTTTCGCTCTTCTATGCAATTCCAGCCACTGGGAGTTCAGAGTGATGGGGACAGTCGCTGGGTTATGAATCTGATCAAAGGACACTTAAGAGGGAGACTTTGCACCTTCGCAGCCCCCAATACTGGCTAGACTGTCTTCTTACACACACTACTGGGGAGGTTACAGACCTTGCAGAGGGTCCACTAACCCTTATGGGGGACTTCAACTTGATATGGCAGAAGGAACTGGACAGTACGCACAAACAACGCTCAGACACAGGCTCCTTTACTATAGACACAGCAACTCATACACGACATGGGCCTCCTAGACACTTGGCGCACTCTCTACCCGCAGACCCGAGACTACACATTCTATTCCATGTTCACGGTACATACTCCCGGCTCTACTACATCTTTATTAGCCAGTCTGTGCAGGGTGCCCTACAGGATGCCAAGATTTTCCCTATTTCGGTATCAGATCATAGCCTACTTACTATCAATCTCACTTGGAGCAGGAATGCTCAGACTACCCCCAGGTTGTATTTTCCTCCATCACTTGCCCGAGACAACGAGTTATGCACCAAACTAAGAGAAACTTTTATTGAATTCTTCGTTACCAACAGTCCGGAGTACACATCGGAATACACCAATTGGGACGCACTAAAGGCTGTTAGAGGGAAATGTATCGCCCTTAATGCAGCACTGATTAGGCAACACGCTAGTGACAGAGAACTATTTGGAAACTGAGTTTTCTACTCTTGAACGCACCCATAAATTAAACCCCACCTGGCAAACCCTACGCAACTTAACGGCACTCCGAGGTAAACTTTGGGCTAGTTACAACAATAGGGCAGAGCCACGCTTCTTAAATATGACATCTATCATATACTGAGGGCAACAAAATTGGTAAACATCTTGCTAGGCAGCTAAAGGACAAGTGAGAGACGGAATACATAGGAGGCATCAGGGGACCCTCGGGGGAAGCTATACATAAAGACGAGGAAAAAACTGAGATCTTTGGCTCCTTTTATGTAAACCTGTACGCTGGGGAGACCCTAGACTCGGATGCTAAGCAGGACTACCTTCAGTCATTGACCATTCCTCAGGTATCTGCAGAATGGAATGACCTACTCACTGCCCCTATCACTGTAGACTATGTTGCTGCCGCCATTAAAGCTTTAAAGCCTCACAAAGCTCCAGGACCGGACGGCTACACTGCTCTCTTTTATAAGACATTCGCCCCTAAAGTTAGCTCCCATATTGCACGTCTTTTTAACTGGATGGCGGAGGACGGCACGACCTCCGGCACTATGTCCGAAGCCGTAATCTCTTTGATACCTAAACTGGGAAAGGACCCCCAGCGCTGCGCCTCACATAGACCGATTGCCCTACTAAATCTGGATGCAAAACTCTACTCCTCAATTATAGCCAAACAACTAAATGACCTTATGCTAGACCTCATCCACCCCAATCAGTCAGAATTTATCAATGGACGCCAGATGCACGACTCGTCAAATCATAAATCGGATAGAAAAGGCCAACAGACGCCAAATCTCTGCGGTTTGAGTAGGATTGGATGCTGAGAAAGCCGTAGACACTTACAGCATTCGGATTTTCCCCAAAATTTCTTAACATGATTAGGGCTAATTATCTCCTCCCTGCTCTAAAGTAGTGGTTAACGGGATACAATCATCTTCTTTTGTCCACTCAAGAGCCACTCTCAAGGATGCCCCCTGTCACCCTTACTCTTTGCTCTCAGTATAGAACCATTGGCATTAGCGATCAGGGGAAACCCGGAAATCCAGGGACTACCATTCACAAGGGAACCACATAAAATCTCCTTGTTTGCGGATGATGTCCTTATGTCCCTCTCTGAGCCTGTTACGTCCCTCTCACATCTGCAATCTGAACTGAAACGCTTTGAAGCAGTGGCAGGGTTTAA
Source organism: Lissotriton vulgaris (assembly GCF_964263255.1). Taxonomy (NCBI): domain Eukaryota; kingdom Metazoa; phylum Chordata; class Amphibia; order Caudata; family Salamandridae; genus Lissotriton; species Lissotriton vulgaris. Next base: position 408,694,398 of record NC_141700.1, on the reverse strand, counting down.
AATAAATTTAGACAAATCGTATATACTCAATCTTACTCTCCCACCATCTGAAGTCCTCAGACTTCAATCCCTTACCCCTCTACCGTGGGCCACTTCTTCCATTCAATATCTGGGTGTTCAACTAACGCCGAAAATATAGGGGCTCTACGCTGCCAATTTCCCCCACCCCCCTGATCCTTACACCCCCTCCAAGCAGAACTCACAAAATGGAAACCTCTGTTTCTATCATGGTTAGGCAGCATACACACCATAAAAATGACACTTCTTCCTAAACTCCTATCTATTTCAGGCCCTGCCCATAGAGCTGGAGGGTGACTTCTTTCGAAGAGTGAAGGCTGATATTGCGCTTCATTTGGCAAGGTGGGCGCGCTCGCTTCTCCTATTCCCTACTGCGCTGCTCTCGCAAAGACGGGGGGGTTGGACTCCCTGAAATTCACTTATATTACAAAGCAGCACATGGCTAATGGTCAAAACAGGAATCCGACAAACACTGGTTACATATGGACTGCAGCCTGACAAGGAGGAATGTTTGAGATATGTGTAGGAGCCTCAGAAAGGACAGACCTAAGAATACATACATTAGCACTCCCACACGCACCACTTTAAGAGTATGGGACTCAGTCACGGGAGATGATAGGTGGACTTTGTTCCCCTCGCCATTTGCACCGCTCCATTTCAACCCAGCAATCCTCCCTTATATGAGGGACCCTTTGATGCCTGGAGGAGAGGAGGTTGCCTAGCATTGACACATTTATTCCATAAGTTTGACCCTCTCACATTTGACAACTGCAAACGGGACTATAAGGTTGGAAACACAGAAAGGTACTACTATACCCAATTGATGCATTGGGCCCTCACGCCTCAGGTAAGGGAGGCAGCCACCGGCCCCTCACAAACTTCGAGGCCTTCCTCACCAAGACTACTTCTATGAAAGGGGTGATTTCCTTTATATATAGCTTCCTACTCAAAACCACACTATCCCCGCACCCCCGATATATGTCCATGTGGGAAAGTTTGATACAACGCCCTATTTCAGATGTGGAATGGTCGCATTTGTGGTCTGACATTACACAATTCAACCACTCCTTGGAGCTCAGGGAGGCACATTTGAAGACCAAGATGGACTGGTACCTGCACCCATCCAAACTTAAGCAGATCTTCCCTACCACCTCTGATAGATGCTGGAGAGGGTACGGACTGCCTGGGGACTTTCAACACATATGGTGGGAATGCCCAAATATCCGTCCCTTCTGGGAAGAAATATTGTAACATATAAGACATGGTGGGCTATCCCATTCTCACTACCATGGCAAGTGTCTTTTTGGGGCTCCGTGATGCCTCCCTGGAACACCAAAGCCGAGCTGATAAAATGATCATGTGGCTTTGTATTGGAGCAGCTAAGAGCACTCTGGCAGCCGCCTGGAAGAGGAAAGAAGCACCGGCTATCTCACTCACGCACTCTCGCCTTTGGTGACTGCTTAGTCTAGAACGCATGTCTAACATCTTCAGGGACAATTACAAGAACTTTGAATTTAAATAGGGCCCCCTGGTTACCTTTCTGTCACGAGGCCTCCTATCGGCTGTGTGTCCTTCCACCATAAGAGCTCTGCATCCATTTCAATTTTGATTGGACCTCTAGTGTCATACGACCCCCTTACTTTGCAAATGTTGCCGGCAAAACAGGGAGGGTGGTGGGTGGGTACAGGGAAGGGTTCATTCAGTTTTTTCCTTGTACTTAAGTTGTCTCATGTTTGAGGCATGTTTGTATATGATTTATGCTCATCCAATGTAACACCTTCCAGTTGGAAGGTTCAAGGAAGTTGCCACCACAGGAAGCAGAAATAACACCTGAAGACCTGCCTGCTGATATTTTATGCTTGATAAACCTTGCTCCAGACTCCACTATTGTCGGAAACTGTAACTTTCATTTAAGCTATCCACTGAGGAAGGAGTTTCTTTCACATTGGGCACTGCACCCTGAACAGAGATCTCTTGTTGAATTGTGCTGTTCCCCTGCGTGGGAAGCTGTGGTGATATTCTCTCAGAATGTATGTTGAAAAATTCAATAAAAATACCTTTGGAAAAAAAAAAAGTCTACTTCATCATCTGTGTCTCTTCTTCTTCCAGGATCTACAACAGACATGTGGGTATCAAGGTTACCCGAAGTAATCTACCTTGGAGTGAAGGAGTCACTCCCCTGCATCTGTAGGCTCCGCAACGAAGCTGATCGGTCTGCTGCTCCCGACGTCCCACAAACGTTGAAATGCTAAGAGACACAGGTGGTGGTTCTTCAACTCTCTCGAGGCCTGACCTGTCCGCTCTGCAATTTTGAGACCAGTATTCCTCGTCTGAACTTCTGGGATCGAAACCCTGTGCGCAGCATCGACTTGCCATTGCCAAGGCTTGTTGGCTCTGCACTCCAGAAATCTCGGACTAAAACTGCTCCTGCCTCCAGCATCTCTTCCTGCCAAGATCTTCATCCTCATCGCACTCTGTACCATGGGCCTTCATCTTTGGCGAGCTTAACAATGTCTTCTTGCGACTCCTGTGCCTTTGGTCTGTCGGTCCTCTCGATGGTCTTCTCTTGCTTCAGTGGGCTCCCCTGCTTGCTTGGGCCTGCTCTGACTCCTGCACTTGATGAGTCCATTGGACCATGCTGTTCACAACATTGCTCCTTCAAGGTTTACCAAGTTGGTTGCAGCTGCCAAGGCTTGTTGGTGCTCCAGCCAGATACCGACCTTCTGGTTTTCAACTTCAAACGTGCGAGTGCTCGAGCACAGCTCCTGGTCCTTCCAGCTGAACTGACATGGTCACCGTCATCACTTCTGCATCTTCCGTCATTGGTGGGCATTGCTCTTCCATGCTTGCTGGTCACCTCAAAGTGGCAGACTCTGTCCCCTCTACTTGCAGGTTCTTCTTTTCAAGAATCCTACCTTGGATTCACCTGGACTCAAGCACAGTCTTAACCAGCAGCATCTTTTCTGAAGTCCTTCATTGCCCTCTACGGCGGTTCCCAATGTCACTTCGCACCTAGGCACCCAACTTCCCTGGTGTACGTATCCTGGTTCCTGGAGTATCCACGGTTGGGCTGACTCTCCAACCTTATGTCTTCCACAGGGTTTCTTCAGGGTCCACTGGGAACGATCCTTTTAAAAACAGCAAGAACAACTTTTTAGTTGACTTGTATGGAGTACGCAGTGTGTTTCCACTCTGCACACAGCCTTGGTGCGGTTCCTGTGTACTTACCTTGGGTGGTTCCTTGTGTCCCCAGCTCTTCTAAGTTTCCTGGTCCAAGTCACTACTTTGGTTGCAATTCGCATTCCATTTTCTTAGCATATGGTTTGGTCTCCCCTTGGAGCCCTCTATGTATTGTGCTTGCCTACCTCTTGCAATTGAAGTTTTATTGTGTATTTGTGTTAACGCCAGGTAGGAGATATACCAATCTGTTAGTGTTGAGTAATAAGCCACTTGGATGGAGCCAACAGATTCAAGATATTCACACCCTATTTGGGTTTGAAGGAAAGCCCTCACACACCGACCTAGTCAGTGTCATGCTTCATCATCGGGCCCCACCGAAGAGACCTAATGCCTCTTCGGTGTGCTGCGACGCCAGAAGACTGCGGAGCTGGTATTGTGTAAAGGGTGTGTTGTGAGGATAAATAAACTTAAACATTAAAAGTGTCTAAAGGGTATCTAAAAAAAGTTTATTAATGATCCCTAGGACACGAATACAAGAGTTCTATGTGTCTGAATTGTAAAGCCAAGGTAATGGTTGGTTTAATTCAGAATTAATATATCATTAGTATGTCAACATGTTTCAGCCTTAGTGTTGGTTTTATTTTACCTAGGCATTCGTCAGGACAATGATAAACCCCGGCGGTATGGACTCTCTAATCGTCCACCCTGACCTGGGGACGTGAAAGTGAAAAAATAAAAAGGTGTTTAAAGTGCATAAAAATAGGAAGAGCAAATGCTCATTCCAAAAATCACTCCTAGTTTTGGAGTGTCTCGGCACCTGTGGAACAAAAAAGTACAAACAGACATATAAGACAAACAAACAATTATTTGTAGGGCTATGCCAAAGTACTTTTCGGTTCATGGTGTTCCAAATAAGTGGCAGCAAACGTGTTCCCAGAATAACTACTAGAGTTAAGCACCATCCACAAACCCTCTAGGGATGATACAACTAGTTCTGGGAAGTGTAGTGAAAATAGTGATTTAAAATAAGCCGTGAGTGGCTTAAGGGGGTTAAAATCACATGGTATAAGTGTTTCAAAGGATCAATAGACAAAGAGTCAGTGACCCCCACACGCAAGTATGATATAAAAACAAGTCTCACTTTAAAGATTGGCGCTATCTGCACCATGGGTCTCAGGAGGGGGGTTGGAGTGTCCCTGGCACATCCTAAAGATAAGAAAACATAGGCTAGAAACATACGGAATCGCGATTGACTTAGCTTGATAGTATGGATTTGGTCCGATCGTCAATGCAGCATTACTCACGCCTTCAGCACTCGCAGCCCGCTTGTACACCTAGTACTACCTCTACCGGACCCCGACGATGGAGAGCGGGGCCGGTGGATTTGTTTTAAAGGGCTGTGAAACGCTGTTGGCGCTCTTCCGGGTGGGCGCGGCTATTCCCGATCGAGGCCAGGGTGTTCTTTCCCGTGGGCGCGGTCGGTGAAAACGAGGCCTGGTTGCACTCGTTGCTATGGAAACCTCGTATTTTGTCTCCAAAGAGAGGCTTGCTTTAGCGGGCCAATCCTTGACTTTGGGCTTCGGTCTTCGGACTTTAAAGAGAAGCCAACAAAATAAAAAATAATAAGGGATGTATACAGCGGCAAGCCTTGGTTGTGCTTGTTGCCATGCAAAACATTGCATAGTATTTTTTACATCGGGGCTAGAGGCTGTATTGGCCGATCATTAGTTTTGGGGATGTGAATAACAGCAGTGTTACTGTTGCGCCAGTATAACACAATTTGTATTGGCTTGTGTATTTAATTGAGATCTACTTGTATCTGCACGTTTTATAAGAGCGCGGAGTAAAATAAGCGCAATGTTTACTGCATGAATGTGAATATTATCAGAATCTGGGAATTAGATTCTTGGTATTTACAACATTGATGTTTATTTGTAAATAGTGCGCTACTGATCGGACGTACATGATTAGTGACTTTGGCAAACATTAGAATCAAAGGGTTTCAGTTAAGTACAGTGTTCCATGGGATATCATCATTGAGCCCAATGATGTTGGTACCTAGACGGTACACCCACCGTTGTTCTTTCTCAAAGAGTCTGGTAGGGATGTTTGTGGTACCAGTAATTTTTTCAATTATTGTCCATTTCATATCATTCGGGGTATGGTTATGTTCAAAAAAATGTCGGCTCAGTTTGGTTGTTAATTTTTTGCATCGGATATTACTCCGGTGCTCACCAATGCGCTGTTTCACTTTTCTTGTTGTCATGCCGATGTAACGTAAGGAACAGGGACATGTTATCAGGTATATCACATTGTTTGAGTTGCAATTCGTATGAGCAACTTGTGTCCAGATTTTTCCTGGTTCCAAAGACAGTGATTTTGTAGCTTCTGTGAGATGGCATATACTACAGTCTGAGCAGGGATAATGTCCTGTGATGGGAGGAAGACCCCATGCTGTTGTGACTAAAGGTGTCTGAGGGTCAGTCTTATATTTCGGGCGGGTGTGAACCAGGGCATCTCTTAAGCTTCGGCCTTTTTTGAAAGAAAACATAGGTTTTTCCCAGTCTTTTTTTGCTGACTTTATGATACTCCAATGTTTATTTATGGGTTTTTTCATATAGTTTGATAGCCCATTGAATGTTGTCACACAAGTGAGTGGCACTGGTTCTTGGTTGTTGGCTTTTTCTTCTAGTAGGACTTCTCTCGGCTGATTCCTGGCTCTCTTAAAGCCTTTGTTGAGGATAGCAGAAGGATATCCTCTGTCTTTCAGTTTTTCAGTTAAACTTGAGGCTTGTTCCTTGAAATCAGTAAGTGTACTGCAGTTCCGCCTTAGCCTCAGGTATTGCCCATAAGGAAGGTTCTCTTTTAGGGGGCGTGGATGAAAGCTGCTGAATTCTAATAGATTATTCTTTGCTGTTGGCTTATGATGAGTTTTTGTGGTTAAACATGTGCCAGATATTGTGATCACAATATCTGGCACATGTTTAACCACAAAAAAACCACAAAAACTCATCATAAGCCAACAGCAAAGAATAATCTATTAGAATTCAGCAGCTTTCATCCACGCCCCCTAAAAGAGAACCTTCCTTATGGGCAATACCTGAGGCTAAGGCGGAACTGCAGTACACTTACTGATTTCAAGGAACAAGCCTCAAGTTTAACTGAAAAACTGAAAGACAGAGGATATCCTTCTGCTATCCTCAACAAAGGCTTTAAGAGAGCCAGGAATCAGCCGAGAGAAGTCCTACTAGAAGAAAAAGCCAACAACCAAGAACCAGTGCCACTCACTTGTGTGACAACATTCAATGGGCTATCAAACTATATGAAAAAACCCATAAATAAACATTGGAGTATCATAAAGTCAGCAAAAAAAGACTGGGAAAAACCTATGTTTTCTTTCAAAAAAGGCCGAAGCTTAAGAGATGCCCTGGTTCACACCCGCCCGAAATATAAGACTGACCCTCAGACACCTTCAGTCACAACAGCATGGGGTCTTCCTCCCATCACAGGACATTATCCCTGCTCAGACTGTAGTATATTCCATCTCACAGAAGCTACAAAATCACTGTCTTTGGAACCAGGAAAAATCTGGACACAAGTTGCTCATACGAATTGCAACTCAAACAATGTGATATACCTGATAACATGTCCCTGTTCCTTACGTTACATCGGCATGACAACAAGAAAAGTGAAACAGCGCATTGGTGAGCACCGGAGTAATATCCGATGCAAAAAATTAACAACCAAACTGAGCCGACATTTTTTTGAACATAACCATACCCCGAATGATATGAAATGGACAATAATTGAAAAAATTACTGGTACCACAAACATCCCTACCAGACTCTTTGAGAAAGAACAACGGTGGGTGTACCGTCTAGGTACCAACATCATTGGGCTCAATGATGATATCCCATGGAACACTGTACTTAACTGAAACCCTTTGATTCTAATGTTTGCCAAAGTCACTAATCATGTACGTCCGATCAGTAGCGCACTATTTACAAATAAACATCAATGTTGTAAATACCAAGAATCTAATTCCCAGATTCTGATAATATTCACATTCATGCAGTAAACATTGCGCTTATTTTACTCCGCGCTCTTATAAAACGTGCAGATACAAGTAGATCTCAATTAAATACACAAGCCAATACAAATTGTGTTATACTGGCGCAACAGTAACACTGCTGTTATTCACATCCCCAAAACTAATGATCGGCCAATACAGCCTCTAGCCCCGATGTAAAAAATACTATGCAATGTTTTGCATGGCAACAAGCACAACCAAGGCTTGCCGCTGTATACATCCCTTATTATTTTTTATTTTGTTGGCTTCTCTTTAAAGTCCGAAGACCGAAGCCCGAAGTCAAGGATTGGCCCGCTAAAGCAAGCCTCTCTTTGGAGACAAAATACGAGGTTTCCATAGCAACGAGTGCAACCAGGCCTCGTTTTCACCGACCGCGCCCACGGGAAAGAACACCCTGGCCTCGATCGGGAATAGCCGCGCCCACCCGGAAGAGCGCCAACAGCGTTTCACAGCCCTTTAAAACAAATCCACCGGCCCCGCTCTCCATCGTCGGGGTCCGGTAGAGGTAGTACTAGGTGTACAAGCGGGCTGCGAGTGCTGAGGGCGTGAGTAATGCTGCATTGACGATCGGACCAAATCCATACTATCAAGCTAAGTCAATCGCGATTCCGTATGTTTCTAGCCTATGTTTTCTTATCTTTAGGATGTGCCAGGGACACTCCAACCCCCCTCCTAAGACCCATGGTGCAGATAGCGCCAATCTTTAAAGTGAGACTTGTTTTTATATCATACTTGCGTGTGGGGGTCACTGACTCTTTGTCTATTGATCCTTTGAAACACTTATACCATGTGATTTTAACCCCCTTAAGCCACTCACGGCTTATTTTAAATCACTATTTTCACTACACTTCCCAGAACTAGTTGTATCATCCCTAGAGGGTTTGTGGATGGTGCTTAACTCTAGTAGTTATTCTGGGAACACGTTTGCTGCCACTTATTTGGAACACCATGAACCGAAAAGTACTTTGGCATAGCCCTACAAATAATTGTTTGTTTGTCTTATATGTCTGTTCGTACTTTTTTGTTCCACAGGTGCCGAGACACTCCAAAACTAGGAGTGATTTTTGGAATGAGCATTTGCTCTTCCTATTTTTATGCACTTTAAACACCTTTTTATTTTTTCACTTTCACGTCCCCAGGTCAGGGTGGACGATTAGAGAGTCCATACCGCCGGGGTTTATCATTGTCCTGACGAATGCCTAGGTAAAATAAAACCAACACTAAGGCTGAAACATGTTGACATACTAATGATATATTAATTCTGAATTAAACCAACCATTACCTTGGCTTTACAATTCAGACACATAGAACTCTTGTATTCGTGTCCTAGGGATCATTAATAAACTTTTTTTAGATACCCTTTAGACACTTTTAATGTTTAAGTTTATTTATCCTCACAACGAACAAGTTACTTACCTTCGGTAACGATATATCTGTAAGAAACATTAGTTAGTGTTAGATTCCTTACCTTAGAATATCCCCAGGCGTCAGTCTGGATCCGGAAACTTTTGCGTAGCAGTACCCCTGCGCGTCGGTAGGCGTCGTCTGCAGGCGTCCCCTGCGGCTCCGCGTCCGTCGTCGGCGTCGTGCGCCGTGATGACGTCGCTGGAGTACATAGACGCCGCCTCCGCGCGCTGACGTCAGTTCTTTGCACACAGCTTTTCCGCGCCAGGAGACGCAGAGCCATGAGAGAACCAACACTGGTGCCATGTACAAACTAGGGCCCTGAAAGGGATGACCTTAACCCTAGGTATCAGTTCGCAGAACGGGGAGGATGGGTGGGTTCGGTAAGGAATCTAACACTAACTAATGTTTCTTACAGATATATCGTTACCGAAGGTAAGTAACTTGTTCATCTGAAAGAAACACGTTAGTGTTAGATTCCTTACCTTAGAATACATACCCCAGCAATACCAACCCCGGTGGTGGGTCTGCGAACCAATACAAAACTACACCAGAAAGTCCTGGAGGACAGAACGGCCAAAGAAGCCATCCCTCCGGACTTGACTGTCCAGGCAGTAGTGCCTCGCAAAGGTGTGCAGCGAGGCCCACGTAGCCGCCTGGCAAATGTCCTGCAAGGGGACTCCCCGGCCCAGGGCAGTAGTAGCCGCCGTGGCCCGAGTGGAATGGGCCCTCAGCCCAACAGGAGGCTCCTTCCGAGCCAAAGAGTAGCACGCTTTGATGCAGAGGACGACCCATCGAGAGATGGTTCGTTTACAAACCGCCCGTCCCTTCTTCGCACCCACGTAGCCAACAAACAGTTGGTCATCCACCCGGAACTGGCGTGTGCGATCCATGTAAAATGAAAGCGCACGTTTTGGGTCCAGACGATGGAGCCGCTCTTCATCCTTTGAAGGATGCGGAGGCGGGAAGAAGGAAGGGAGGGTGATGGACTGCCCGATGTGAAAGGCCGAAACAACCTTGGGCAGGAAAGAAGGTCTAGTCCTCAGAACCACCTTGTCAGGATGAATGGACAGGAAAGGAGGTTGGACAGAAAGAGCCTGGAGCTCACTCACCCTCCTGGCAGAGGTGATGGCAACCAGGAAAGCCGTCTTTAAAGTCAGGAGACGGAGAGGGCAAGAATGAAGGGGCTCAAAGGGAGCACACATCAGGAAAGTTAGAACCAGGTTCAAATCCCACTGAGGCATCACAAACGGAACAGGTGGAAACATGTGAGTGATGCCTTTCAAGAATCGAGTTACAATCGGGGATTTGAACAAAGAAGGCTGATCAGGAAGCCTCAGAAAGGCTGAAAGGGCAGAAAGGTAGCCCTTGATAGTGCCCAGAGCAGAGCCCTGCTGGGCAAGAGAAAGAAGAAACAGAAGAACCTCCGAAAGAGGGGCAGAAAGAGGATCCACAGCCTTTGCTGTGCACCATGCCACAAATCTGTTCCACCGACAGGCGTATACCGACTTAGTGGAGGGACGCCTGGCTGCCAGAATAACATCACAGACTTCAGGAGGCAAGTCAAATGGCCTCAACTGCCGCCGCTCAATCTCCAAGCATGGAGGTGGAGACTGGACAGGTTCGGGTGGAGGACCGTCCCCTGCTGCTGCGACAGAAGGTCCTCCTGAAGGGGCAGGCGGATCGGGGGACCGACTGACATGCTGAGTAGCTCGGGATACCAGTACCTTCGAGCCCAGTCCGGAGCCACAAGGATAACTTGGGCCCGGTCGCGCCTGATCTTCTTCAGCACTCTGGGCAGAAGTGGTATAGGCGGAAAGGCGTATAACAGACCGCAACTCCACTCGCGCCGAAAGGCGTCGCCGTGCGAGTGCCGTCTTGGAAACTCCAACGCGCAGAACTGATGACATTGCGCGTTCTCTTCTGTGGCGAATAGATCTAACCAAGGCTCTCCCCATTGCAGAAAGATGCCTTGCGCCACGTCCGAGTTCAGACGCCATTCGTGATCCATCGAGCACCGACGGCTGAGTTCGTCCGCCCTGGCGTTCAGAGAACCTGCCAGGTGTTGAACCGTCAGAGTCACGCCCTGACGTTCCAGCCATTGCCAGAGGCGCAGAGCCTCCTGGCAAAGGGTCCACGACCCCACTCCGCCCTGTTTGTTGCAGTACCACATGGCGGTGGTGTTGTCGGTGAACACCTGCACTACACTCCCGTTGACAAAGGGGAGGAATGCCTTCAGTGCCAGACGAATCGCCCGCAGCTCCAACAGATTGATATGGAGCCGGGACTCCGCCGGAGACCAGATGCCTCTGATCTCTGCCTCTCCCAAGTGGCCACCCCAGCCCTGGAGGGACGCGTCCGTCACGACAACGTGCTCCGGTTGGGGAAGGGAGAGGGACTTGCCCCTGACCCAATCGCGGTCCGTAAGCCACCACTGCAGTTGTCTCGCAGTGCCCTCCGAGATCAAGACGTGGTCGGACAAGTTGCCCTGATGCTGGGCCCACTGAAACTTCAGGTCCCACTGCAGAGCCCGCATCCGCCACCTGGCGTGATGCACCAGAAGGATGCAGGAAGCCATCAGTCCCAGCAGCCGCAGCGTCAACCTGACCGAGACTCGGGATAGCGGCTGAAAGATGGGAATCAAAGCCTGAATATCCCGAACCCGCCGTTCCGGAGGATAAACCCGAAACTGCGCCGAGTCCAGAACCGCTCCGATGAAAAGGAGCTTTTGAGAGGGACACAGGTGTGATTTCGGCACGTTGATGGAGAACCCCAGGTCGTGCAAGAGGTCTGCCGTCATCTGAAGGTGGTGGACGACTGTCTGGGGCGAGCCCGCCTTCAACAACCAGTCGTCTAGGTAGGGGAAGACTGAAACCCCCAACCTGCGCAGATGGGCTGCGACCACCGCCATCACCTTTGTGAACACCCGTGGGGCGCTGGTAAGGCCGAAGGGGAGCACGATAAACTGAAAGTGCTCCTGGCCTACCGTGAACCGCAGGTAACGCCGGTGGGCCGGCAGGACGGGGATGTGAAAATAGGCGTCCTGCAAGTCCAACGCTACCATCCAGTCTTGCGGGTCTAGAGCAGCCAAGACCTGAGCTAACGTCAACATCTTGAACTTCTCCTTCCGGAGGAAGCCGTTGACGTTCCTTAGATCCAAGATAGGACGTAGGCCCCCCTTGTCCTTCTTGGGCACCAGAAAGTAGTGGGAATAACAACCACGCCCTACTTCTGGCCCAGGAACGCGCTCGATGGCCCCCTTGGCCAGGAGGGCCGTAACTTCCTCCTGCAGAAGTGTCAAGTGGTCCCCCGACACACGGTGGTTCTGCGGTGGCATGGCTGGAGGAGAGGTCTCGAAGGGGAGGGAGTAGCCCCTTCGGACAATTTGCAGCACCCACCTGTCCGAAGTGATCGTGCGCCAGTGAGCGTGGTGATGGCGAACCCTGCCACCCACTGGCGTCACATGGGGCCGAAAGCACGGACTAGGAGGATTTTGGGGTAGATGCTGCGGGGGAAGGTGTGGTCTGACCCCGCCGTTGTCCCCGACCGCCACCACGGCGGTTTCCACGGCCGCCACCGCGTTGGAAGGATTGTTGCGGCGCGTGGCTGGCAGCACGTGTGGGGGCGCCCCTTCCTTGGCCACGAAAGGGACGAAACGAACCCGGTTGCTGACGCTGGGTCGAGAGACCCAAGGACTTGGCCGTGACCCTGGAGTCCTTGAAGCGTTCCAGCGCGTGGTCCGCTTTGTCACGGAACAGGTGACAGCCATCAAACGGCATGTCCATCAGGGTATTTTGGACATCAGCCGAAAAATTGGCGGATCTCAGCCAGGCGTGACGACGAATCGCCACCGTCGTAGACATAGCCCTGCCCAGCGAGTCGGTCGTATCAAGACCACACCGAATGGAATATTTCGCTGCATCCCGGCCCTCAGCTACAGCTTGACCGAGCTTTGCCCGCACCTCCATGGGGCATTCTGGCAGCAGCTCCGCGACCGTATCCCACACAGAGTGGGTGTAGCGGCCCAAGAGGCAGGCGGTGTTGCAAGACCGCAGGCCCAAACTAATGGACGAGAAGACCTTTTTGCCAAACTGGTCATACCTCTTGGATTCCCGGTCGGGCGGGGCCGACGGGAATGCGGACTGGGAGGTCGAGGCCTGGATCACCAGACTCTCAGGAGTGGGGTGGGTAGACAGGTACTTGGGGTCGTCCGGACAAGGACGGTGGCGCCTGGCCACGTTCCGATCAACAGGCGCACCTGAAGCGGGCCTGGACCACGTGCCCAACAGAACGTCAGACAAGGCTTCATTAAACGGCAGCAGAGGCTCCAAAGGGCATGACTGCGGTTTGAAGACCTCGGTGAGGATGTTAGGCCTCACGGCCGCGACGGGGAGCTCAAGGTTTAAGGCCTTGGCAGCCCTCATCAGCACCACAGAATAGGCAGCTCCCTCCACCGATGCCACGGTTGGAGGAGAGATCAAACCAGGGTTAGGGGAGTCGTCCAAACCACTGGCATCCCCCAAGTCACCTGTCCAGTCCGGGTCATACTGGCACTCGCGAGCCAGAGGGTCCTCGGACCCCTCCCAACCTTCACCGTACTCCTCATCCTCTCCGTATTCGGAGTCAATGATGAAGACCGGCTCCTCGGGGTTCATGGGCCCCATCGGCGCCGGGACCGGCGTCGATCGACGCCCGTCCGGCGCCGCGTCCGGCGTCGGAGAAGGTAAGGGGACGGCGCCGCCCGGAGCCGGCGTCGGAACCCCACCGCCGGCCGGAACCGGCAGCGGAGAACCGGCGCCGCGCGGGGGCGGCGTCGGGGGTAACCCCGAGGGCAACGGCGCCGGGGAGGCCGGAAGACCAGCCGGCGCCGATCCCGAAGGCCCCTGCGGCGCCGGGGTCGGAGCCGTCGGCGGCGCCGGGGCCGGAGCACCCGACGGCGCCGAGGCAGGGACACCCGAACCGCCAGGGCCCCCAGACGGTAGCACTGGGCCCGCAGGCACCGTAGGCCCCGTCGGAGAAGCGAGCGCCCTCATGGCCATGAGGAACGCCTCGATCTCCTCAGGCGTCGCACCATGCCCAGGGACCGGAGGGTATGAGGCAGGCCGCGCCGGCGACTCTCGCGGAGCCGCGGGGATGGGGTCACCCGAGCCCCCGGCCGCATCGCGCGAGCGTCGGGGGGAGTCGGGGGTACGATGACGACGCCCCGACTTCTTGTGCTTCTTACCTGACGAGGATGACGAGTGGCGTCGACTTCCGGAGCGCCCGGCGCGGCTCCGCGACCGCTCCCTCGAACGCTCTCTCGACCTCCGGCCGGACCGGGACCGCTCCCGGTCCCGACGTGGGGCCGACACCCGGAGCTCCAGCAGCTTGCGGGACCGCTCCCGTCTAGCCTTGTTGGTAAGGGCCCGGCAGTCGACGCAGGATTCCACGTCGTGGTCGGGGCCCAGACACCGGAGGCAGAGGCGGTGATGGTCTGTGACCGACATCGTGCGCTCACAGCCATCGCAATTCTTAAATCCTGGCATCCTATCAGGCACAATAGTAGAAAAAGACAATCGAAAAAACTTGGTCAAAGACCGGAGTACTGCTCTTCAGATCTGCGTCCACTGGCGCGGAAAAAAGAAGAACTGACGTCAGCGCGCGGAGGCGGCGTCTATGTACTCCAGCGACGTCATCACGGCGCACGACGCCGACGACGGACGCGGAGCCGCAGGGGACGCCTGCAGACGACGCCTACCGACGCGCAGGGGTACTGCTACGCAAAAGTTTCCGGATCCAGACTGACGCCTGGGGATATTCTAAGGTAAGGAATCTAACACTAACGTGTTTCTTTCAGATACACCCTTTACACAATACCAGCTCCGCAGTCTTCTGGCGTCGCAGCACACCGAAGAGGCATTAGGTCTCTTCGGTGGGGCCCGATGATGAAGCATGACACTGACTAGGTCGGTGTGTGAGGGCTTTCCTTCAAACCCAAATAGGGTGTGAATATCTTGAATCTGTTGGCTCCATCCAAGTGGCTTATAAGAGACATTAACCTCTCTTCTTTTGTTTATTGATATATTGCTGGGGATCAAGAGAGTGTTCCTATACTTCCCTATCTCTCCCATTGTTTTTTAGTGTTGAGTAATAAACAGACATTTTTATAACTACACTGTTTGGTTCTTTTTTGTTTAACCTACAATACATGATTAGATCTGGTGAAACAAGCTGCTTAACACTCCTTTTGGACTAAGCCTGAAGGCTGCACTCCACAGCTACAACTTCAAGAGCTTTCTAAGGTGGTCCAAGACCACTAAAACCGCCATAAGAGTTGTCTGAATTAGAGCAAGGTGCTTACCTTGAATAAATGTGCACCATATACTAAGTCAGCCTCCTATAATTAGCCACTGACCCACATTGTGTGCGCGCAAGATAGAGGCCCACCTGAATTTGTTATCAGAGATCTTTTATTTAAGACTCCACAGACAAGGCCTGCATACTTTCACCAAACAAGGATCACCAGATGTACTTTCATGGGACCCAAAACTGTATACAAATCGATCAGATTGATGGTACTATGAGACAGTCCTCAAACCAGTTTCTGTAAGCTGTACTCCCTGCCGAAGTGTTTAAGCCAACTGTTCCTATTTTGCCACACGCCTCTGTCTTTTGTTTGTTCAAGGAAATTTAATTATTGAGCACCACTAATTTTAATGGCAAAATAATATATATAAAAAGATGTAAGCAGTTGTCCATTCAAGACAGAGACAGATGTTGAGGTTCTTGAGAAATTCAGATTTGGACTTCCTGATTTATTTTAAGTTCTGCATGTTTCCTACTAGATTTACCCAGGCCATCACTTTAGGAGCCCTATCTAATTCACAACGGTGTATGCCAACGTTAACCCCATATGCCGTTCCTGAATGACAGCACCAACATTTATTAATACTGCTTGGTCTGAAATCCTGCTCAATTATCTAAACAATGAGCACTTGTTGATCATCTAGTTTCTGAAAATAAATGCTTCTTTTTATGATGCACTATTTCCGCTTTAGTGTTCATTTCTCTTTTTAACATAGATACTTGCCATTATTGCCCAATTATTTAAGTTTTCACATAGTAATAGATTTGTGTAATTGTAAATCTCTACATAAGGAGCACTGCTTTAACAGTCTGAATAAAAACATCCAAGGCACTGTAAGCAATTTTTTGATCAGTCCAGTCTTTACAAATAGGCTTACTCTAAGATGGCTACATTTGAGTCAGGTACCTGCCATTTAGAGTTACAAGAGAACCAATATAGGAAGCTAGTTCTGTATATTTCATTTATTTATTTGCAAAGTTTTATATAGCGCTGGCTAGAACCGGAGGTATCAGAGCACTTCACATGAGGATCAGCGATTTACAGGTTGCATAATTACATCAATTGCAGGAGCCAAGTATAGACTTTGAAGAAAAACATGAAATTACACAATAATATGGGTAATTAGCGCGTATTATAGCCAAGACAGAGGGAAGAGGCGGGGGAGGGAAGGAAATACAGCGGGGAGACAAGGAAAGCAATGTCAGGTGTCTGGCTGGGTAGGTATTGGCCGAGGGGGTGAACCAGAGCCAAACTCCTCTATAGCTGCATAGGACAGCTCCACCGGGCATCTGCCAAGGTTGCTCGGGTTCTATTCAATTAAGCAGTGTTGCCATTGTTCTACTGACTGATAGCAGCTATCTAACAATTTAGCCACTATTCAGTTAAAGTCACCACCTACTATGAAAAAGTAAGGTATAGTGTGCACTGAGTCCAGGGAGTCCCCAAAGGTATAGCCAAGGCTGAATTAGAGGAGTAGTGGGCGAGCAGTTGACTTATCCAGAGGGTGTGTTAAGCATTTATTGTATTCACTCAATCAAGACTGATGGCACACACTTAGAGTCTGAATTCAGGCCAATTAGGTTAACTATTAAGATATACTTATGTTTTATTTTTAAAACCAAGCAGGGCTTTTCACAGGTAGGTACATTGTACTTCCAATTATAGGACATTTAAGTAGTGCAATTGGGAATGGATTTACAATTTTCACAAGCTTGTATTCGTTCAAAAAGCAGTTTAAATTACACAGTAATTATATTTGGAATACTTTCGGATTACTTTTAAATTATGACAACCACTCGGGTGGTATGCCTAGATACCACACCGAGGATCTCACAATACAAGGTAAGTAAGACTTTTCGCTATTTAATACACAATTACCTTCTTTTCATACAAAAGTTATACTCTTCATGGAACATTTTAGGAACAAAAACTTGTAACATTGGTTCATATGGGAGAAAGGTTATCAGCTTCACAGGTGAGTAAGCGACTTACAAGCGGTAGTTTTGGGGTCAGGACCAAGATTCCTCGAGGTCTAGGTAGGCAATCAAATTGCACCACCAGCAGCTCTAGAGCGGCCATGTGCAGGGGCCCAAAGTTACCCAATAAGGCTAAGGAGGCCTTCGGCAAGCGGTGATTATGAGAAGGCCACTATAGTGTGGGAGGAAAGCTCCTAGGTTAAGGCCAGCACTGCAGGGGCCAACAACCAGCACGGGGCGGCTGGGTGCAGAGTGCCAAAGATCACTTGGGGACCCCTGTGAAATCATATGGAGACCTTAGTCTTGGCAAAGTGGCTGCAGGCTCAGGCAGAGACACATCCTGAAGGAAACCACCGGCTGGAGAGAGAAGTTTTTAGTAAGTAATTCTTTATTGTTTAGGTTAATAAAAACCGTTACAAAAAGTGCATTAAAAACAATCTCATAAGAAATTTAAAAGGCCTTAAAAGCAAAAGTTCGCAATTGATCGAATATCAAGATAAAAAACAGTAAAACCCCGGCAGGAAAAATTGTTCAAGGCACTTGGTCCTGTCCCGGGTTTCCACTTAGCCAAGTGCCTGGGTTATTTGTTTCCGTTCCGCTAGTTTCAGGAATTTCACTAGCTTCCCGTTTAGTGGCAGGAGAGGCGACAGCTTGTCTGCGTGAGCGGACTCCTAATTCGTTGAAAGCTGTTTTCAACAGAGCTACTCTTTCATCGTTCAACTTCGGACAAGTGCACAATAAATGTTCCAAGTCTTCGATTCCTGTCCCGCAGAGCCGGCATTTGGTCCCATAGTTCTGCCTCAACCATGGTGGTAGGTAAGGAATGGCGGGTAGAATCCCTAGCCTGTGTTTGAAAAAGGCCTCTTGTTTTCCAGCCATACCCCAGACCAAAATATGCTTGGAGCCCCGGTGTTTTGTATGTGCACAGGGTCATCCAGGGGCGGCGCCTGTAGGAGAGCAAAGCTTTGTCCTCCACATGTGAGTGTCTCTTTAAACTCTTGTTAACTATGCGCTTGAATTGCGCTTGTGATAGAGGAGTCTCCCATAGGTCTTTCAGTCCTGTGATGGTCAGGGACTCCTCTAAGTATTTTTTCGCCTGCATCCGCGATGAGGTAATCATGTCTTGCCAGAGCTGTCGGTTCAAGGTGTTTTCTGGTGAATTCTTTAATTTGTGCCAGCACTTGATGTATGAGCCTCTTCGAGCAAGTGTTGGGCACGTCAGCCCAAATTCCAACCGAATCTGGGCCTGCGAAGTATAGAGTGGCAGATTAAAGAGAAATCTGTAGGCCTTTGAGATGGTTGTGTCCAGAAGTTTTGCGTCAATTCCTCTTAGGGCTTCACTGCCGTACGTGATTGATGACTATTTTGATTTTAGCTACTCGTAATAGTGGAAGTAGAGTCTCGTCGGTCAGGTTAGTCTTTAACTGTTTCAAAGTCACGGCTATTAGCATGCCTTTCCTCTTGATGGCCTCTAGTTGGTTTTGGTAGCGGCCACCATTATCGACTTGGATCCCAAGATATTTGTATTCAGAGCAGTTTGAAATTGCTTCTGAGCCGAGCGTCCAAGTGTACGTCTTTTTGCTCCTAGTTATAGAAAGAACTTTTGTTTTGCTAATGTTCACTTCTAGTAGGAGAGAGAAGTTGAGTTCCTGGGGGATGTCTGGACACGGTCTGACAAGGCCTCATTAAACGGCAGCGGAGGCTCAGCCGAGCTTGCCTGCGGTTAAAGGACCTCAGTGAGGAGGTTAGTCCTCACGGCTGCGACGGGGATCTCAAGGCCCAAGGCCTTGGCAGCCCGCGTCAGCACCACACTATAGGCAGCCCCCTTTCCCATAGCCACGGAAGGAGGGGAGACAAAACCAGTGTCTGGCGAAGTGTCCAGACCACTAGCATCCCCAAGCACACCTGTCCAGTCCTGAGAAGACTGGCACTCACGTGTTCAAGGGTCCTTGGACCCCTCCCAATCCTCCTCGCCACCCATCTCCCGATACTCAAGGCCAAAGGATGGGGCCGGGTCATAGAAATAGAAATCTCTAAGCGGCGTCAAATACGGCGCCGAGTGATGCCGCTCCGACGCCGGACCCGAATCAAAGGTAGGACCAGGGACAATGTCGTTCTGGGACGGCGCCTGAGGAGACACCCTGGGGGGGCGGCGCCGGCGAGGTCCAGAGGTCGACCGACGATGACCCGGATCCGACGCCGGAGCACCCGGCCTGTGTGGGGACCCAGTCGGGGCCGCTTGGCCCAAAGGCGCCACAGAACCAGACGGAGGAATGAGGGACCTCGTGGCCGTGAGGAACGCCTTGATCTCCTCCGGTGTGGCGTTCTGCCCAGGGACCGGCGGGTATGGAGCAGGCCACGACGTCTGCGGTTCCGGCGGTGCCGCCCGAAACCCCGGCCGCGTCGCGTCGGGGGGAGTCAAAAGAGCGATGGCGCCTCTTCGACTTCTTGTGCCTCTTACCTGAGGACTTCGAGACCGAAGACTGGTGACGACTCCCGGAGCTGTGATGATTTCAACCCCGCGACCTGTCCCTCGACCTTCTCACGGACCGGGACCTCAAGCGGTGCGGGGCCGACTACCGGAGCTTGAGTTGCTTGCGGGACCGCTCCAGTCTTGCTTTGGGCGTCAGGGCCCAGCAGTCGGAGCAGGCCCAGACAGTGAAGGCACCGGCGATTGGGGTCAGTAACCGACATCAGTCGGTTGCAGTCGACGCAGGGTTTTAACCCGGGCATCCCTACCGGCACTGTCAGTCGATAGACTTCGAAAAATGATCAAAAAAGATTGAAAAAGTTAGTCAAAAATTGACTAAGGGTACAACTATTTCAGGATCTGCGCTTGCTGGCGCGGAAAAAAGAAGAACGGACGTCAGCGCACGAGGGCGGCGTCTAAGTACTCCGGCGACGTCATCCCGGCGCCAACGACGCCGACGACGGGCGCGGTGCCGCACACGGCGCCTACCGACGCACAAGGGTACTGCTACGCAAAAGTTTCCAGATCCAGTCTGACGCCTGGGGATATTCTAAGGTAAGGAATCGAATACTAACATGTTTCTTTCAGATTGTGGGGCCAACCTAAGGCCATAGGGTGGCAGGCGTGTCTTTTGGTGTCGGGTCTTCTTATCAGCTCCAGTCACGGTCGGGGGACCCTACAGTTGAGGCCGCAGGCATATCCTGAAGCTTGAGGGAGGTAAGGGATCACCAGAGCCCAGGTCAGGATCGCTGGAGAGGCCACCTCATGGTGTTGGGCCACTCTAATTTGGGCCATGTGCGTCAGGTGCAGAGTGGTGCAGAACGGCAGAGCCACCTGGTTCCGGGTTCTGGTCTTGGTCTTTGTTGAGCAAATCCGGTGCTCAAGGGAGACAGACTAAGGTGAGTGCAAGGCTATTCCTCCGAGCTCTGGGGGGCTGCTGGACACGCCAGTTTCTTCGCTGTAGGCAGGTCTCAATTGGGACAGGCCGGTAAGGCTGGGGCCAAAGCAGTAGGTGTCCTCTTCCTCTTGGGTCAGCATGGCTCTTCAGTCTTCCTCGAATATGAGGCAAGGTTCAGTGTTGCCCCTAAATACTACATATAGGAGCGTTACAGGAGTGTGCAAGTCAGGGCCAATGGGCCCCTTCCTCAGGGCGAGCACACCCTTATTATGCCACTCTCCAGGGGTAGGGGGTAATTAAGCCTCTTCCTGATTGGCGGAGTCTCCTGATCTCCAAGATGGAGGGGACAGAGTTGTGCTTCACCTTGCCTCCCCCACCTGAGGGTGGGATTGGCAAAGGTGGGCACACCTATTCTTCTAGTTTAGTTTTCCCACCGATTCCCCAGCCCACAGTGGAGGTCAGAACCGGTGGGAGCCAGTTGCTGGGGCAAGTAAAAGGCAGGGACAGTGTCCAAAGGTGGCAGGCATTTGAATCTTCCCCTTTCGTGGACCCAACCCATCCTGGGGGAGGAGGCATGACATCTCTGCCCACGATGGGCTTTTTTCCCAGATCCAGAGAGTGGAGGCTCTCTACCTAGGGACCCAGAAACCAGTCTGAAGATGGCAAACAGCAGACAAGCATTCAGAAACCGCACCAGGGCTAGTTGCTTTTCAGGGGGCATCTCTAAGATGCCCTTTGTGTGCATTCTACATTGAATATTACACTGGCATCAGGGTTTAGTGTGCTGAGAGGTTTGCTACTAAACTTCCCTGGTTTTATGTGAGAAGCTGGCTCTGTATATACTATACCAAACTGAGGTATAGTATCCACACAGAGTCCAGTGGAACCCCAAAGGTAGGCAGAGGTCAAAGTTAGATAGAACCTTACTCTCTATTTGTGGTAGTGTGGTCAAGCAGTAAGGCAGTATCAGAGGACAGTGTTAAGCATTTGTTGTAAACAGTCAGCAAATAAATTCACAGACTCAAAGACTGAACTTCAGAGCAATTGTTTTTGTATAAAAATATTTTTAGTTATTTTATTTTCTAGAACCAAGCAAGCCTGGCACAGGTATGCAATACATACTTAACTGTAGTAATGCAGTCTGTAAACAGTTTGGATTGCAATAGTAAATGTACTTTGATTTGACTTACAGTATTGCTTCAGAGAAATGCAATGATTTGTTAATACAGTTCATAGAATTTGAATGGGATTTTCAGTAAAATACCAGGTAAGTTACTTTTTGGATTACTTTTCTTACTCAGAGTAGTATGCCTGGATACTACTCTGGGACATTCCTTGCAAACAGTAAAATCGTTTTAGTTAAACAGTGTAATTTTAATGAATTTCTTTAGGTTTTCAAACTCCACACTTTGAAATTTTTCCAAGAAAACCAGTCAATGTGGCTGCAGGACAAGACTATTTTTGGCGGAGTAAAAAGTTTGGACCCAGCCTTATGTAAATCAGTCTTGACCCTGTTCCTTAAAAGAACAGTCCAGCCTGAACTGCAAAACCCGATCTTCCCTGGGCCAGAAACAAGAATTCTGGGAACAGTTTCAGGGCATCACCCTTCATCAGCCAGGCTAGCTTGTATCCAGGGGTGTAGTGAGCACGGGACCCATGTCTGGGCATACCGTTCCCAATTAGGGCGACATATGCAAAAGAATCAATTGATGGACGGAATTCTGGACAATGCAACATTCACCCCCAGTCACAAGGATCTGGGTTTAATCCCTCATTCTTTGGCTCACCACACCACCCCAGATTTGAACACAGCCATATGCATATGGCTGGATTCAAACTGGAACGGCATGGGGACCAAAAATGGATTTAAGCCCACATCTCTGTACCGAGGTGAATGTATTACATTGTTCTGCATTCTGTCCATCAATTGTTCTTTTTGCATTGGTCACCCCGAGGGGGACGGGTATGCCCAGACGTGGGTCCTGTGCTCTCACTGCCACTGGAGTGAATCTCTCCTGGCTGATGAGGGGTGAAACCTAGAAACTGGCCCTAGGATACTCGTTTCCAGTACAGGGAGGACCTGGCCTGGCAGTTCAGGCTGGACTGTTGCCATTGGGTGCAGGGTCAAGGTTGATTTGCATACATCAGGGTTGAAACTGGAATGGTATGGGGAGCAAAGAAATTATGGAGTTAGGCCCAGATCTCTGTACTGGGGTGAATGTATTACATTGTTCTGCATTCTGTCCTATCAATTGTTCTTTTTGCATCTATCCACTCTTCTACAGCATCTATAAACGTTTTAATCCATGCAGTCCACCTGGCGCCAATATTCTGCTTTTTTTATTGGTATAAAATGGAAGTGGTAGTTTCAAGAAAGCAGCTGCATCGTATTTGCGGGTCCTTTCTGCAGCCATTGACAAATTTAGCTATTCTGACTGGCTTTGTCACACTGGATGCCATCAGCTACTTTGGATATGCCGGCATCTGACCAGGTCAGATCCATGGTTGGATGGCACTTACTTTGCTCGCGAGGTTAAGTGCAGTTGTACTCTTCTGTACCTGATGGTCACTGTCTTTAGAGGTTTTTGCACCTGGCCATCACTGCCTTTAGCGTTTCTTCATACGTGGTTGTTGCTGACTTTAGCATTTCTGCTCTGTATGGACGATGGCTATGTGTTATGCTGTGACACAGTTTCTCTTCTTTCAACTTTACCAGTAGGCTTCTGGCGGGCTTTCTGACTGTGCTCCACTATGGGCCTTCATCTTCTTCGAGGTCCTTGTAAGAGCTAGAGCAGCGCTTTGACTCCACATACACCAACTGTAGACTGATTCTTAGGGAGCATGTGGCACTTATGAGCAGTTTGCTGGACCTCCGCATGCTCTCAGACAGCAGGCTTGTTCCTTCGGGGCACGTATCTCCTACTCGTTTCCCGTTGTCGCGTCCTACCCAGCTATGGAGCAGGCAAATGACCACACCACACACGGAACTCCAACACACACCTTTATTCTTTGGCAACCGTCAACTAAATGCACTACGCCAAAGTTTACTGACCACACCCAGACACCCCCCAACTTATTACATAACTTTGTAAAGGAATCCATAGAGGACCACAGGGGTCCTATTGCACATGGCCATCTGTGGAACTAAGGGGCCCGAATGTCGCCAGGGTAGGACCCGCCGTCGGGTGAACCAGTAGGAGCCCCTCCTGAATCCACAGGACCTGAAAATGACCCAGTGGGAATGGGCAGCCCAAATATGATGGTGCATGGCCTTATAAAATTTGCAAACTTAGGTGGGAATTCAGGGAAGCACGGAGATGGCCCAGGCTCATTCATGTAGCCAGGCCTTGGAATGACTACACTCCCTCGTCTTGTCTGAAGACCCTGATCAGAAGGGCTAGAGTCATAGACAACTTTGACTTTCAACTTTTTTTTCTTGTGGGACTTACCTGAACACCCAGATGACGTCAACTGCAAAGAAGACGGAGGACTCCCCGACCAATCCCAGGACCTTCATCTCAACCGGGATGAAGACTGTAGTGGTGTCGCAATCAGATTAGCAAGGAGCTTGAGGGATCATTCCCTCAAGGTCCTAGGGTGCATGATGCGGCAGTATATGCAGGTCTTTGCGTTTTGGTCAGCCTTAAAGTACCAGAAACCAGCAAGATGCGGGTCTGTCACCAACATCTGTCGGCGACAACCGCCACAGGACTTGAAGCCATCTTTCCTAGTGGACATTCCTGCCGCACCAATAGAAAGTTCCAAAAAAAAAGTTCAACTAGAAGTCAGTCAAAAAAAGTACTCAAGACAGCTCTCTTTGGATCTGCGCTGACTGGCACGGAAGGGAAATAACGGATGCTAGCGTGCTGGGGTGGTGCCTACAGAGGCTCCATGCAGGTCACTTCCAAAATTAAATGAAAATAAGATTTGTAAAGCACACTCCTATCCAGAGATGTATAGGCGCTAGTCTCAGAGGTAAATCTGCTTATGAGATAGAGAAGAAAAACTAGTGGGTAAAAAGCAAAGTTGTAAGTGCTCTTCTGGAGGCTAACAAATCTGTTTTTATTTTTAGTCCCAGAGGTAGAGAGTTATAAAGTCTGGTTGTCCCAACAATAAAGCTGTACCACCCCATCAACTTAACATAAACTTTGGGATTAGAAGCCTTGGGGCTCAGGCAGCTCAAAGAGGTCTGAAAGTTATCTACCACTGGAAGCTTTGTCTAAAGTACTCGAGGTCCATATCATTAACTGCTTTAAAGGCAATGCATAAGGCTTTAAAAATCAATGCGCTTCTTGACTGGAAGCCAATGCATACGATTGCGCACTTAGGAAACAGATTTTAATTTTGCTGAGGCACTTTTTTCGGGATGATGATGAAAAGGGCATTACTGTAGTCGATCACAATGAGTACTAAGGCTGAAATCACGGGTTTCAGTAGGTTAGGAGGGATAAAAAGAAATATCTTTCTGAGGAGTTTCAGACTGTAGAAAGTAGCAGAAGTGATGGATTTATTTGGCCCTCAAAGTACAGTTTGTTGTCAAAGACTACACCTAGATAGTTTACCTTGCTAGCCTATGTGGGAAACAAACCATATTCCTGCGGCCACCACCGTGGACACAAGGGGGTATTTCGTCAGAAAAGCAAGACCTCTGTTTTACTAGAGTTAAGCTTTAGATAATTTGAAGATATCCAATTATTGGCATGAAGCAGACAATTGTGAAAAAGGCGGCTGTGTCAGCGAGATCACTGGCCACAGATATAACAACTTGGGAGTCGCCGAAATAGGACACTACTGAGAACCAAAAGAACCGGTTCAGATTGGTGAGTGGGGTGACAAATATTGAAAAGAGCAGGGCTCAAGAGCGAGCCCTGGGGAACACAGCAAGGTAAAGTGAAAGTGTGAGAGTTAAAATCTTCAAGAGTGACAGCTGCGATCAGTGAGAAAAGACTTCAGCAGTGCAAGTGCTAGCCCCTTGATCTCAACGGAAACTAGATGGTCCAAAAGAATGTTATGGTTGACTGAGTCAAACACTGCAGAGAGGTATAAAAGGGCTAGAGCTGTGTTGCCTCCTGCATCAACTGCTTTCCTAATTTGCTCAGATGTTGTGATCAGCGCAAGTTACGTACAGTGGTGACTTCTGAATCCGAACTGAGTGTGGTCAAGGAGAACATGACTCAAAGGATGTAAGTTCAGCATTCATAACCTTTTGAACTATTTTGGCAGGTGAGAGATGGGCCGATAATTATTGGAGTCAGCACTATCTAAATTTTTTTTTTTTTTTTTAAATTGGAAGAACTGAGGCCAGTTTTCATTTGGTAGGGAAGAAACCAGTGAGAATCATCTGATTGAAGATGACAGGGAGTTGCTCTGAAATGATTTCAGATGCATGATGAATAATTTTAGGAGAACATGGATCGAGCGGAGAGCCCAATTTAGTTTGGGCAAAAAGATTCAGTACTTGTGCTGAGGAAAGAGGGGAAAACGTATATAGCATAGCAGTATTGTCTAATGACATGTTTGTGAGGGGAGATCATTCCTGTATAATCAATGACACGCTCCAGTGGGGTTGTTGTGGAATGCAACTTGTTTTTCTCTGGGTGAGTGGCTATGGCCGAGGGAAGACCGGAAGGATGACTTCCTGCAAAAAGACTGTAAATAGCTTCTACCTTGTCCTTAAAAGAATGAGGTTAAGGAGTTACAGAAGGCTTGGTTGGCATTTCTATTTATATTTTCTGGGGATTTTCTAAGCATGTTTTACTACCACAAACAAACCTTTGGATTCATTTTTTGAAGACCAATTTTGTTGGTATAGAACGTTGTTTTCCATTTCGTGATGGGATCCTTGCAGACTGCGGAGGATTGTTTATATAGTTCTCTTTCTATGTAGCCATAACTGACTTCCATCTTCTTTCCAGTTTTAAACAGGTCTGCTTGAGTAATCCAAGGGTCTCTGAAAACCAAGGTTCAGAGTGCGTCCTTCTCGGATTTTTAAGGGACTTAACTGGTGCTACATGATTAAGGGCCAAATTAATCCAGTGATGATAACAGTCAGTGGCCTTGTCAAGGTCCTTATGGGGTAGTGGGGGTTTTGTTATTAAGGGTGATCCTAAGGCTTCAGACGAGACAGTATGCCAGTGACGAGATAACTGAGGATTTAGGCCTAGCAGGCTGCCCCTGCTAGGCCTAAATCCTCTAAGTTATCTTGTACATCAGTACATCTGCATGTGGAGTTAGAGCGAACATAGCTTCCAGTGATTAAGACCAAGCAAGAATATTTCACGGCCCTCACATCCTCACTCTCGTCCCCTAGAGAGCTCTTCAGGATTGTTGACTCTCTTACCTCTCTCCAGACCCCAGACCCTGTGGTTGCCTCTCAGGAACTCTGCAACAAGATAGCTTCCTTCTTTCAGTCGAAAATTGCGGACATTTATATTGCTCTGGAGGCTCAAAGACCCTCTACCGCTGTGCCTTCGGTGCCCGCTGGCTTGGAGCCTAATGGTGCAGAACCATCTCGACTTCTGGGTCTGGAAACCTTTCCTCCTCCCTCTTGCCAGGATCTTGAGATCCTGCTCAACAAAACCAAATCTGGCTCTCCGCTAGATGTTTGTCCGCTAAAGATCCTTAAGCAGTGCAGAGAATCCCTCCTTCCCCCATTGGTTGACATCATGAACAGGGCGATAAAGGAGGGCATTTTTCCCCAGCAGTGGAAACATGCTGTGGTAAAACCTCTGCTCAAGAAGCCTTCCCTTGACCCAGGGGTATTAAAAAACTTTCGCCCCATTTCACGGCTCCCGCAAAGATGTTAGAAGCCCATCTTAATAAACATCTTGCTGCATTCGTGGAGAGCTCGGGCTGTTTGGATCTTTCCCAGCATGGATTCAGGAGGGAACATAGCACCGAGTCTGCCCTCACCATAGTGCTCGACAACATCCGCACTCGGGTTGATGGGGGACAGACCTCCCTCCTGATCCTCTTAGATCTCACGGCTGCCTTCGATACCTTATCCCCCTCGGTGCTAACATCTCGACTGAGGGAGATTGGGGTCCGGGGGGCGGCCCTGGGACTCCTTTCCTCTTTTCTCGATCATAGAGAGCAAAGGGTGATGCTGGGTTCGTTCCTATCTCCATCCGTGTCTGTGCAATGTGGGGTCCCACAAGGGTCAGCGCTTAGTCCTACCCTTTTCAACATTTATGTGACCCCCCTTGCCAGACTTATTAGATCTTTCGGGATGGAGGTAGTCTCCTATGCGGATGACACCCAGATCCTCGTCTCTCTCTCCCAGTCAGTTACGTCGACTGCCGCCAATTTTAGATCTTGTATGGAGGCAGTCGGCCAATGGATGATTCAAAATTCATTGAAACTGAATGGGGAGAAGACTGAGGTGATGGTGTTTGGAGGAAAGGAAGAGATCTGGTCTGCTGAGTGGTGGCCGAACTCACTGGGTGCCTGCCCCGATCCTACCTCCTCAGCAAAAAACCTGGGGGTAATGATCGATCCCACCCTTAGTATGTGCCAGCAGGTCAACAGGACTGTATCGACCTGTTGGGGGATCATCCATATACTAAGGAAAATCAGGCACTATCTGTCCCTTCAGGCAAGAAAACAACTGGCTGTTGCACTTCTGGGCTCTCGTCTGGACTATTGCAATGCGCTGTATGCTGGACTGAATAAGAGTCAGCTACAGCGCTTGCAGGTGGTCCAGAACGCGGCAGCGAGATTTGTTCTCGATTTACCTAAACGTGCCTCTGCCACCGATGCCCGGAAACAGCTTCACTGGCTTCCCCTCGTGGACCGTATCCTCTTTAAGTCCATGTGCATGGTGTACAAAGCCTTGGCTAAAACCAGCCCTACGGGCATTAGATCTATCCTGTCTCGGTACAATCCCGGCAGGAATCTTCGTTCCTCATATCAACTTCTTCTCTCTGTGCCTTGTATCAGGAAGACAAGATGGGGGGGCAAAGCCTTTTCCAATCTGGCCCCAAAATGGTGGAATGCTCTCCCTCTTGAAGTAAGGTCTCGCCCAACTCTCCAAGCTTTTAGAGCTGCTTTAAAGACTCATCTCTTTGTACGTGCATACCTGTAGTGGTGCTCTGCTAACTTTCTGATCTGTTCTTGATAGGCGCCTTGACACCTTCGGGTTAAGTTTGCGCGATACAAATTGCATAATAATAATAATTCCAGATGGTTCGACAACACAAGAGGGAGGGAAGGAAGAGTATGACGAAAAGTATTATCTGAAAATAGTCTGTTTAGCTGATGGCCTGCTAAGTGGGCTGCACCCTTAACCAGTTGGGTTAGGCCCAGACTCTTCATCACACCTTTGAGCAGGGCAGCATCCCTGTTTTGAGCATCTTCTAGATAGATATTTAAATCACCCAAAATGGTTAGTCAGAAATACACTATTGTATCTAGAAGTTGACCAAGGGTGTGGCGTGAAGAGAGGCCGCTTTTGGGCTGGGGTAGATAAATAAGAAGTCCTTGTAAGGAACTATCAGGAGCTTGCTTTTATAGGATAGTGATTCTAGCTCTCTCAATTTGCTGTGACCAAT
Source organism: Lissotriton vulgaris (assembly GCF_964263255.1). Classification (NCBI taxonomy): domain Eukaryota; kingdom Metazoa; phylum Chordata; class Amphibia; order Caudata; family Salamandridae; genus Lissotriton; species Lissotriton vulgaris. Next base: position 408,665,467 of record NC_141700.1, on the reverse strand, counting down.
AAAAGCAGCTTTAAGCATGCTGCAGTAAATGATGGCTATAACCCCGCCTCTTTTATCCATGTGATCCTGTCTAAAGATGGAGAACCCTGCAGGAACTTCAGTGGACACTTCCAGTCCAGAGGATGTGCCTGCCCAAGACTCAGTAATAAAAGTGATATCCAAAGATAGTGTTTCGAGAAAATCAACAAATTCATTAAAGGGCATAACTAATAAGAGAGCTGAGGGTGATCAAGAAGCAACATAAGGGTCCAGCTGGGGGTGATATTTTGGAGGTAGCGGTCTGGTCTCCGAGACCGTGAGTCCCTGATCCACAAGTTAGAAAGGGTAATCTCTAAGAGGGGCAGGTATGAGACTTGGGAGGGCGAAAAGTACAAAAGGTGGGTCCTGGGCAGCGCTTACCTGGAGATTCCAAGCAGAGCACCTGGTCTTTAGAGTATTGCATCAGGGCTCTAGACTGTGGGGAACAACCGGCAAAATGGCTGGTGCTGAGCGCGTTCCGAGTGCAGATGAGCTGTGCCCTCTGCAAGGACGTGCCGTGGCCGTCAAGCTCAAGGACGGCATCCGGCAGGGGGTCTGTCAGGGGCGTGGAGGCATAGTGCTTAATGGCATGACTAAAAACAGTGAGTGGGAAATTAAAAGCAAACCAGGGTCCAGCAGCCCCTTGTTTTCTGTCACAAGCAAAACAAACAAAAAATAAGAGGAATGGCCCTACAGCACATGGAAGATCGCACCACTAATGCGCAGGCAGAGCCAGGCACCTCCAAAAAAACACACTACTAGAGTGTGTACAAGGAAAAAAACAAGGTCAAATGATGTTACCTACTGAAAGGCATCTGGCGCAGACAATGCCGACAACACCACACGGAGCCGAATGACGCACCTAGTAGGGCACAGGGGTACTGCTCTTGAAAAAATATCCAGGTTTAGTCTGAAATCCAGGTTCAAAGGCTAGGCGATAAATAACCTAATTTTTTTTTTTTTTTTTTTTAATATATTTTTATTGCAGGAATCAGTAAAACAATACAATAACGACCAGTATCGTATTATAAACAACTTATACAAGATATAGCCCACCGACCCCCTTCCATAACGTTGCTATACAGCCAATCAGCCCATGTCCCTGGGGTTGGGCGGCAATTGCAGCTGGGGTCAGTAGGATGCTGGAGCTGGTCCGGATAACACACTGTCCGTCATCTGCTTTTCTAAACAAACCCCAAACCCCAAAAAGAAACCCCCCCTTCGAAATTCCAGTTACTGTTAAACTCCCCCCTCCCCCCCCCCCCCCACCATCAGCGCCAGGGAGCTCATCAACATAGGATCCACTGCTTGACCCACGGGGAAGGTAATAGTGCTGTCAATGCTAATGTTTAACGGGACTCGGGTCGAGTTGCTTCTTCACTTTCGGAGTCGCTGGGGGTACAATAATCTCTGAGGGCCTGCACCAGCGTTTCCCATTCTAACGCAGCCTCCTGCGCCTTCTCATTGCTCCGCCTCCAAGCCAACTGGTATCGCAGCGCGCTCTCACCCGCCGCCCATTTCAAAAGCTCACTGTGCCATCTGCTGCCTGTAGGACCAGCTCGTGCCTTCCAGTTCCTGGTCACCTCTCGCTTATCAAGTAGGAGCCCCAGGTCGATAAATTTACTGGTGATTTTATTCCGGGGGGTATGGGGGAACCAGTGCAATAGCCCTACCGCCACATCGAATGATAAGTGCCTCCCCGTCACCTCTTCCAAAGTCGCCGCCACCTCCAGCCAGTAGGACGTCAGTCCTGGACAGGCCCATAGCATGTGTAGGAGGTCCGCCTCCTGAGCCGGGCACCTAGGGCATTCCGCCGAAGCCGTGGCAAAATAACGTCTGATCTTTACCGGGGTCAGGTACGCCCTATGGAGAACATAATAGTGGACCAGTTGGAAACGGGCGCTACGTGTACCCTTCCAGGCACGCCTCACCAGCTGGGACCAGGTCGTCTCCGGGATCTCCCTACCAATGTCCTCTTCCCAGCGGGACTTCAGTGTGGCGAGAGGAACCAACCCCTCGGCAATCAACCTGCTGTAGAGGCAAGTGACCGCCTTCACCGTGCCCGCCGACACCATTACGTACTGGCACACCTGAGACAATTGAGGTTCCTCTAGCCCGTTTTGCCAGTGCGCCTGGATCGCTCGCACAATGGCCGAGTGCAGCAGAAAGTCGCCCCGGGGGATCCCAAAGCGGTCAATGAGATCCTGAAAGGACAGGAGCGCTCCGTCCTCGTACAGGTCCCCGACGAGCTGTAAACCGGAATCCTCCCAGTCCGCCAGTCGTGACCAATCTCCTCCGTGGGGGAGGGCCGTCAGCATCCCCAATGGTATTTCAGGTGCATATGGCGTCCGTAGGTGACCTCTGTTATGAGCCCGATTCCAACAGAGTCGGATAGTCCGCTCCTCCATCGACAGGTCCCGTAGGACTAAGTGCTGTCGCAGCGCGATAAAGGAGAGGACGTGCCTGGCCACACCCGTCCCTCTACCGTCCTCCGGGCCTCTGAACTCCCTGGCTATCTCCTGGGTGTAGGTCTGGAGCTGCGCCGCTAGGTAATACTTCTCGAAGTCCGGCACAGCGAGCCCCCCCTCGTCCTTCGGCCTCATCAGGGTATTGAGGGCCACCCGCCGCCGGCCCGTTCCCCAAAGGAACCCGACCACCATAGAACGCAAGCGACGAAACGTAGCCGGTGGGACCCAGATCGGCAAAGTCCGAAAGTAATACAATAGTCGGGGGAGCGCCACCATTTTGAGCAGGGCGATGCGTCCCGCCACGGAGAGCGGTAGCGTGGCCCAAAAGTCCATGCTACCTCGGAGTGCTCGTATGCAACGGGCAATGTTTCCGTCTAGGAGGTCGGGCTGGTCGTGGTACACAAATACCCCAAGGTATTTAAAGCAGTCGGGCTCCCATCTGATCTCCTTACTTAGCGCAGGAGTGGGGGCACCCCTACGCAACGGGAAGAGGCAGGTCTTAGACCAATTCACTTGGAGGCCTGAGACCGCTCCGAACTCCGTTAGCGCTAATTCCGCTCCCCGTAATGCGTCGACCGGATCCTCCAGGAAGAGCAACAGGTCGTCCGCATAGAGCGAGACGTAATGTGGGCCCGCCGCTGTCCATAAGCCCGTATAGTGGGCCCCCAAGCGAAGGTGCATCGCTAGTGGCTCCACCGCTAGTGCAAAAAGAAGCGGGGATAAGGAGCACCCTTGCCGCGTGCCACGTTCCACCGGATATCGCGATGAAATCAAAGGGCCCGATCTAACCCTGGCCGAAGCGGAAGCGTAGAGGACTGCTGTCCATTTGATAAATCCCTCCCCGAGGCCGAATTTCCGTAATACCGTGCATAGGTAGTCCCACTCCAGGCTATCAAAAGCCTTCTCCAGGTCCACCGACAAGACTACCGGGGACGGGGCATCCACGAATGGTTCCCCAAGCAAGCGGAACAACCTTCGGATGTTCATAGTTGTACTTCGCCGTGGTATGAAACCGGCTTGGTCCTCATGTACTAGGGAACTCATATGTCCTAGCAGCCTCGAGGCCAAGATGCTGCTCAATATTTTGTAGTCCACCGTCAGCATTGAAAGTGGACGGTAGGATCCCGGGTCAGACGAGTCTCGGCCTGGTTTGAGGAGAGGGACCACTAACGCCTCACACATCGAGCCAGGGAGACGACCCAGCCTCTTCGCCTCCCTGTAGACCACCAGTAGTCGAGGGGCCAAGAGGTCAGCGTAAGCTGCATAGAACTCCACCGGAAGGCCATCTAGGCCCGGGGTCTTGTTCCTCGCCATCCGTTTGATGGCCCCGCGGATCTCCCCCAAGTCGATGTCAGAGCCCAGGGCTACCGCCACTTCCTGTCCCACTGTGCGGAGTTCCAGTGGGCTAAGATAGTTATCAAGCCGGTCTGGGTCACGTGCGGAGCGACTGCAGTATAAACTTTCGTAGTAATGCCGGAAGCAACTAAGAATCTCCGGTTGGGTGCACACCTCGGTCCCATCCGCCCTACGCATATTTGTCGTCGTTTGGGACTGGCGCGTAGGGTTGGCCAACCACGCCAGTAACGCACTCGACCTGTCGCCCTCCGCAATAGACCGGACCGTATAGGCCTTATAATCGAAACAGCGGAGCCGTTCGACCTCCACCGCTACCTTCTCCCTCGCCTCTACCGTTTGTGTCTGCAATTCCGGGTGTCCGGGGCGGCTAATTTCGAGCTCGCGGAGCGCTCGGTCCGCTGTGTCTAAGTCAGCCAGGATAACACGCCGCATGCCCACCTTCTTGGAGATACAGTAGCCCCTCACCACCACCTTGAAAGCGTCCCATTCGAACGCCCTAGTACTCGCGGAGCCGCCGTTGGACGCAAAATAATCCGTGATTCTCTCCCCTAGGTCCGCCTTGAAGACACTGTCCTCGAGAATCTCGGGGCGCATCTTCCAGGTGGGTACTGCCGGCGTCCCAGGGAACCAGCGAATGTCCAGTAGGAGGGGGTTATGGTCCGAGATGGTCCTCGATAAGTATTCCGAACGGACCGCTGCCGAAACTAATTCGGACGAACCAAGAAAGCCATCTAGTCTGACATGCAGCTCATGAAGGCTCGAAAAGTACGAATAATCTCTAGACGCGGGGTGATGCGCCCTCCAAATGTCCGTCAAACCCCAGCGGGTCTGCCAATCTTGGCGGCCCTTAGCCGTCCGCCGGACCGGGGAATCGGGGAGCGGGGGATGCGAGCGGTCTATGTCTACATCCACTACGGAGTTAAAGTCTCCCCCCAGCAGGAGGGGCCCGGCGAAAAAGTGGGCCAGCGAGCCCGATAACCTGGAAAGGAAGGCAGTCTGGTCCACATTAGGAGCATACACACAGCAAACGTTCAGGTCCCTCCCTCCTAGCGTGCCTGATATGGCCACGAAACGCCCCTCTGGGTCCAACACTGTCCTCGTGACCTGGAAGGGGACTCCTGCCCTAATCCATATTAGCGCCCCCCTGGCATAAGCAGAGTACGCCGTGGAAAAGACCTGCCCTCGCCACCTACGCTGAAGCGCCGCCCCTTCCGCCTTGTTCAGATGCGTTTCCTGCAGCAGCGCCATTTGCACTCCCCTACGCACTAAATAAGCATGGACCTTGTGACGCCTGGACATAGTGTGAAGCCCCCTCACGTTCCAAGTGATACATTTCAAGTTAGCAACATCAGCCATTGTCCCAGAGTGTTCTTGCACAGTCTCCCCGTTCGGGTCCCCACAAAGAGAAAGCATCAGTCCTCCCAGCGCTGACGGCGGCCATTTTCCCCAACCAGAACCAAACCACCCAAAAACCAACAACGCCCCCCCCCAACCACCCCAGAACAGGACCCAAACTGCACCATCTAGATCCCATCCAAACCTCTACGGAGATCAACCCCCAAATCCCCACTAGTCCTACGGTCGCCACCGTAGGAAGGCCTTATGGGCCAGGTGCGGGCTGAGCGGAGGCAGTGGGCCCTCGTCGCCCAGGCTACCAGGACTATAGGAAGCCCCCCAACCCTCCCTCCTCCGTAGTCAGCAAGAAAGAACGGCAACCGCCTCCCCCCTGCCGGGCCCCCACCCAAAACAAGGCAGCTTACCCCGTTACCCTTGTCCATCCAAAAGGTCCTCCACCGATTTCGGTGTGATCACCGGTGTATGGGTACTGTCTGCCACTGAGTCTTCCGAGTCCGATGGTGCCCCCCGAGCACCCGGGTTTTCTTCCTCCTCCTCGATGACTTCGCCTCTTGCTCCCGACAGTTCCGACAGAACTTCCAACACTCCCCTCCGCTCCGATGATGTCTCCGCTGTCGAGGGCCCTCCCGTGCGGCCGCGGCGGTTCCTGACCCTTTTAGATCGCCTCCTTTGTTCCGGCTCCTCCGCCTGATGGGTCGAGGCGCTATAACCATCTTTCCCTGTCCGGTACAGTTCGAGCCAGTCACAGACCTCCTCTGGGGTGTCGAAGAACTGGGTTTTGTCGTCGACAATGACTCGGAGCCTTGCGGGAAACAGGAGTGAATATTGGATGCCCTCACTCCTGAGTTCACGCTTAACCGCCAGGAAGGAGAACCGCTTGCGCTGGGTCTCGTAGGTGTAGTCAGGGAAGATATTCACCTGACTGTTTGCAACCTGGAACGGGCCATTGTGCCTGGCGGCATTTAGGATCAGGTCTCTGTCCCGGAAATGTAGCAACCTTGCCACCACTGGCCTTGGAGCTCGTCCCTGCTGTGGGGGCCGTGCTGGAACTCTGTGGGCCCGTTCTAGAGTGTAAAAGGAGGACAGGCCCTCCGGGACCACCGTGTCTCGGAGCCAGGTCTCCAAGTATCGCACCATATCGCCTTCCTCGATCTTTTCCGGCAGGCCCACCACTCGAATGTTATTCCTCCTGTTTCGGCCTTCCGCATCCTCCGCCCTCCGTTCGAGGGTCTCGATTCGGGACATGGCATCCTTTATCGTCGCAGCCAGGGTTCTCTGCGCCGGTTCGAAAGTCTTCACCGTGCTCTCCACCTCCTTGACCCGGTCTGAGAGTTTACCATGGTCTGCCCTAAGGAGGCCCAGGCCGGTCGCCACCTGGGCAATGTCCTGTTGGAGGGCCGACCGAGTTGCCTCTATCGCTTCCAGTACACGGTCGAATTGTTGCTGGAGTGGTGCGCCACCAGGTCGTTTGGGGTCTCCATGCTCTTCCTTGTCCTGGGCTTCAGAGTCTGAGGTGGTCTGGCTGGATCCCTTGGCTCCTTTTGGTTTCCCCATGCTGCCAGGGGCACTCCGCGGGGGTCCCGGAGTAGGCGACTCCGTGTACAAGTGTCCAGCACGACCGTCCCGGGATTTTGTTCTCAAGTCTGGTATGGGCGATCTCCTTCTCCAGAGCCTGTGGAGCCTCCGCCGCTTCGGCTCACGCCACCGCCACGGCGTCTGAGGGCACCGATAAGGGGGCGGAGACAACCGTCGCCGAGTCGGGCAGGTCCGTTCACCCACTATAGCTCCGGGGCGAGGGCCACCAACTCCCTCGGTTGACCTGTGGCGCCAGAGTGTCGCGCCATCCATGTAGATGGGCTGGCCAGGAACTCGTAGCTAGTTGCGGAGTCACGGTGCAGACCACCGCTTGGAACAGAGGGCACCCGCGCCCGGTGCCCTCTAGCGCGTGGGCACCCGCCCGGTCGTCTAATCGAGTATGAACCAGTTGTAGAAGGTCCGAACCTGCCAATGTCCAATGTCTAAAACAACTGAGGATGGTGAAGCCGAGTGCCTGGCGACACCCGCGAGACCTCTTCAACTCCGTAGTTTCGATCAAGGGGACAAAGGGGTCCGGGCGCCATGTTGGGTCGCACTCCGCAACTCCGCAAACTTCGGCATGTCCTCGAAGCCACCCCCGTCCAAACTCCACCAAGGCCCCCGGCAGGGTGTCGTCGCCTCGCTCAACCGAATGCGGGGTCTGGGGCGCCCCTCAGCCTCCGATGTTCAGGATAATTTCGGGCTTAGTCCCGGAGCCGAGCTCTCAGGCGACCATCGCCATCGGCGCCCAAGCCACGCCCCCGATAAATAACCTAATGTTGGCACGCAGGAGTGGCACTTACAGGCTAACAGCACACTGGAGCACTGCTGTGAACACACCCAGATCAAGTCTGGTGCATGGGGAATATTCTGAAAGTGAGGAATCTGTGCTTAGAAGGAGCCATTAGAAGACTAAATTCAGCATTAGCTTTTAAGGCTCTTAAAGAACAGATCTCAGCAGTTACAAAGCAGGACCTGGCACATATACACAGGCTTTGTTTTTTTTGTTTTTTACAAAGCCTTTCTGGGGTTATGGCTAATTTGACTCTCCAAGATTTTCAACAATCCTGTCATCCAGAAAAGCGACAAATTTTAAGATATAATCCACACTTACAATACTCTTCAACCTAGGGAAAGATACAACAGTGTGGAAGTTCTCACTAAATAGTCATGCTCAATTAGTATAGACTAGAGAGTGTCCTTATTCAACCAATTTATTTAATTATGATTTGGAATTCCACATAAAATACAAATAAAACATTTCATACAAGTCATAATATTTAAAACACGAAAAGATACAACTTCAATTTTCCTAGATTACACCCAAGAGTACATAATCACTTTTCTTCATTAGACTCTGCACTACGGAGGGCAACAGAGATCAGTGTCTAAAACACAAAAAGTTACAACTTCAGTTTTCCAAAATTGCATCCTCCCAGGGATGGCAATTTCTTTTCTTCATAAAGTTCATCACTACGGTGGGCAACAATGTTCTAGTAGAGTACACTTGCGGCCAATAACAATCATTATCAGGTGGGTTAAACTTTTGGCTATCGCCCTGGTTTTATAAAATAATCTACGTTTGGGTGGCACATAGTTAAGAAAGAAGTACAATTATCATCCAATATACACATAACAATTTACATAAATAGTTAAACACTTTAAGAAGATGATCATGGAATAGTTATAGCAGCAATTTTTCTATAAAGTGCTAAAAGTGCTAATGGTTTACATAAAGTGCCAGTGCATTGAATACCCTATTCTAGGACATTTCTCACAAATGACTAACTAGAAGCTATGTTTCAAAGGAGATGCGCATGGTAAATTAACTATCTTACAGGAATGCTAGTACACAATAAAAGTTGAATATAGATTATCATTTTTAGTAACTGATTAAAGTGCTTGAAGTGCATAAAAAAGTGCTAATGCATGGGATCACATCGCACAATACTATAAAAACCTACGGGTTACCCTCGCCCACTAATTTTTAATAAACATTCAAAAATTCTTTAAAAAAACAAAAAAAAGTTTAAACAGGTCTATTCAGATGGGGGGAGCAGAAGAAAGTTGTGGGCCGGTTCTGCTGTTGAGATGTTGTACTGTAAAAAACCATGCCTTAAGTATTTGCGGCGTATTGAAAGGAGTGCTGGGCACACAATCAGAACATGGTTAAGATCTTGTATGCCGCCATTGCATAAATCACAGTGTCTTTTGTTTTAGGGGATACCCTCCCAGGCACCTGTTACAATCCTCAGAGGTAGCAGGTTCATTCTTAATAATTAAATCACTCTGCGAACTCCATGATTCAAGTTCCAGAGAACGTACGGCTGAGGATTTTTAACTTGAGAGCTCTCCGCAATACAGTCCAACCTTCCATTCACACGGCATATTTTCAGATCTCTTTCCCGTGAAATCATATATATAGTTCTTTTAATTATATGCTTTAATGCTATTTTATCCAAACCAGTCACCCCTTCAAAATCTATACCAAAACTGCTTAAAACCTTTAAATAATTCCTAAAAATTACACTTTTCGATAACATATTAACGAAAACTTCCTTATGCAATGCCAACCTTAATAGATTCTCCTGACCATTTATCAATGCGTTACCCCACGTTAAACAAGCTGCTATTGTTAAGACATATGTTGAAAGAAGGCCAAATTCGAGCCTAAGAGCCGCGATTGACGCAACATGACTCAGATTGCATATTTGGCGCCAGATTTTTCCTTTCACTTTCTCGAACTTTGCCCATTCACATTCATCTATCGTTTCGCTTGCATAATTCAAGGTCGGGGGGATCTTTATTTTATATACTGCAATAGTATGCGAAAAGTGTCTTTTCCCGCATTGCAAGTACAAGCGATTATTGCAGAGGCTTGTGAGATACCTTTACTTTTGCGGTGGTCCATATGTCTGTTAGCAGAACACCTATTTGTGAAAAAATTTCCTAAGTAAGGGTAAAATTTTACTATTTCCATTATTTCATCTCCTAAAAACCATTTCAGATTTGATCTAACCTTACAGCCATTATAACTAAAAATCATCACTTTACTCTTTGAAACATTTATTTTTAAAAAGTATTCCTTAGTGTACCTAACCAATTCCGCCAGTCGTCTCTGCAGCCCAATTGGGGTTAAGTCCATTATTATTGCGTCATCTGCGTACAACAAACAACTTATTTTTAGGTCACCCACTTGTGGAGGATCCCCCTTTACCCTCCCCTATGCGACTCGGTAGGTCATTTATGTAGATTGAGAAGAGTAAAGGGGCCAATAGACACCCCTGCTTCAACCCGTTGTTAGTAGAAATTTTCTTTGAAAGGCCTTGAGTCCCCCCCCCTAACAAAACTTGGGTCCATGTTGAAGAGTGGAGAGCAATTATTACTCTTAACAGGTTCCCTGGGATCTTCATAGTGATCAATTTCCTCCACAGCGTCCCCCGATCTACCCTATCGAACGTTGTGGAGAAATCAATAAATGTTGTATACAACTGAGTCCTCCGACCCACAGGATATTTATCGATTAGGGTTTGCAGAACAGAGATGTTATCTAGAGTGCCACTATTCTTCCGGAACCCTGATTGTTCAAGGGGAATTAAATTATTTCCAATTACCCACTCTTGTAAGTGAACAAGGATACTTTTTGCGAACAATTTTTCCGTTGCATCTAGAAGGGAAATTTGCCTAAAACTTGCCGGAGAGTTTTTAGGGCCCTTCTTATATAGTGGGACTATTATGCTTCCCTTCCAGGAGTAAGGGATGTCCCCGAAATTGTAGCAATGAACGAATAGAGGTTGTAATACTTTTGCCCAATCGCCACAATCCTTTTTTATTATGGCTACAGGGACATCATCCGGTCCCATTGCACCAGAGTATCTCGCCCCTTTAATGTATCCTTCAATTTCCCTCACTGATGGCGCTTCTACATCACCCGCCAATGCTATGGTATTAACTGACCCCTCAACCTCATCAAGTAGATTAGGGGCATACAATAAGGATATATAATAGACCACTCTGTTTCTGGGATCAACATGGGTTGAGATTTTTCTCTACTGTCACAAAATTTGGCTATTAAGGCCCAGTACTTTCTAGTATCCCCCGAGAGTGCCACTTCCCGAAGGTTAACCCATTTTTTGACTTCGGTGGCCCTACGGTCAGCTGCTAGTTTTCTTTTCTGGACCGGTTTTAATCTGTATATCTCTTTTTGTCTTAATTGGCTAGGATCTCTAAATTAGGATCTAATCAGGCCATTTATCTTATTATTAAGCTATTAATTTCGGTGGGGAGTATTGCTATGGGGGCGGCTCTTTCACCTTGCTTCTTCCTTCCCAGATTTCTTATGACAGTCATTACTCTTTCATATCTCACAATCGGGCTCTCCCAGATTAAACTAGGCGCAATATTTTTAAATACCCACTGAAAGTTCGGAGGGTTCTTTTGTGACCAACAGGTGAAACCATTATTTCGAGAATAAGTTATGTTATCATTCCTCCGGTTCCAGAGTTCAGGTTTCTCGATATTCAATGCTAAATTTACCGCCAAGATGTTGTGGTCGCTCAATTTAGTGGGAAGCACTTTAAACTGAGAACATGCCCCAAACAATTAAAAAGACACTGCCATATAATCAAGTAGGAAGTGGCCAAATGTCTCATGAAAGGGGAGCGTTACAGGTGAATCCTCTGGGAATCTGCCATTTAATAATACAAGGTCAAGATTCCTAAGATTTTGCAAGAGTGAAAGGCCACGTTTGTCAGTTTTTAAATTGTCCAGGAATAAACCAAACTCCTCCAGGTCCACATTGGAAAAAGACGAGATGGAGCTGTTACTTATTTTAGAATTAAAGTCCCCTTTCATCATTATACATACTCTTTCTCCATTACTACATAAATCTTGCACAAAAGTGCAAATGGAGTCAACCAATGGAGTACACTTTCCCAGGTGGAATATACACGTTTACCAAAAGCAGAAAGGTCGAGTGTCCCAAGTTATCTTTTTCCTTTTTAGGTCGAGTTTACTCGAACCTATTGTTGTCAATCCCAAAAATTCAATTCCTAACAGGCGGATTCGGCGGATTTTGGACAGTGCACGAGAGAGTCACATGACTCCTCGTGGACGAGCATGCCCATCCTTCCCACTGCCAGCAGCATTTCTCGACGGCCGCCAAGCCACATCAAAGGCTTCCCCAGCACTGCCCCGCCCATCAATCACCCTCCCACTGCCAGCAGCATTTCTCCACGGCCGCCAAGCCACATCAAAGGCTTCCCCAGCACTGCCCCTTCCCCATGCTCCTTAAAGTACTGTTTGCTTTACCTCTCACACTTTGCCTTAAAAGTCCTCCCGCCACTTAGCACACACGTAAGCTTCCCCTTAATGAAGCGGCAATGCCTCTGCAGTACTCACTCCTCCTCCGCTGCGTTTGGTGTCTGGCCGACCCCCTCCCTCTGCCCGGGGGTCTGCCTGCCCCGCCAGGGCACAAATCTGCCTGCACTATGTAAGTAGCATCAACCACATTCAAATGTTACATAAGTAAGGCCTTTTGTCCAAAATTGCACCTCGCAGTTCTCACTTTGCATGTTTATTTCCAGCTTTGTATTTTGTTTATTTTGGGACCGCTACCACGTGAGAAGAACATTTCAAAAGTGACGTGCATTTAAAAATGCAATTTTAAATAATTTCCAGAGGTGTGCGTTGACTGGAATTGAAATGTTTCCTTTTTTTTCACCATTCATATATAGATTAAGGGTAAAACATTTCACAGTGGGCGGGGCGTCATTTCGGAATTCAGCATCTTTGTTCAAAGCCAAATCCTTCCGCGACTCTTCCTTTCAGGTTTTATAAGATATTGTACAGGTCCAGATTCTGCATACTTATTAGTCGCCCCATGCTGCAGCATGTTCTGTTGTGTTCTGTTGTGTTCCAATCAGCCTTTAGCATATCTTATTGCACCTCATGTATTTATTTCCCAAGAGCCCTTTTTTCATAGTGTACTGCACAGTCAGTACTAGGGATATTTTAAATTAAAAAAGGATGTGACCTAACGGCAACAGCTGCCGACTTTGGAGTTGAGGAGCCAGGTTGGAGGCTCGGCGTCGGGTCAATATCTTGTGAATCAGGGCAAATCACTTAATCTCCCTGTATCTGCCAAAAAAACATTTGCAATGCAATAGGTCTCGTTTTCTGATACTGTTGCTCCCACCCCATCCTGAATTCTCTCCACTGGCTGTTCTCAGTGAAGCCCCTACCCCCGCCTCCCTTAGGGTTCCGAGCCGTGATGTCACCCTCAGTCCCTGACGTTGCAGACACCGCTCTCGAATGTCTTGCTTCATGTCATCTGCTTGTTTCTGCCTTATGACAAGCACACGCTGCTCCCCCCTCCCCAGCAGAGGTCCTTCCACTCAGGGAGCACACCACCCCCCTGACACCTCTCTGCTGGAAATAAACCCTCAGGCGATGGGATCCATTTTATTACCAAGGGCCTCTTTTATAAAACTAGGAACTTTTTGTACACCCACCAGTGTTTACCCGAATATAGATTCACTGTTAAGGTAATGTACAATTGTACATATATAGTTTGCAGCCCCATATTGGCGCTACTAAAGTCACTGAGATAGGAGGGAGTTGACAAACTGATTAGCCCAAGATAACACATTGCTTGCTTTTTTGTTTTCATTCAAGCTAATTACAGTGGAGGAATAAAGGTGATTCAGTCTATCGACTTTGTCTGGTTTTAGACTTTTGTTTAAAGTGCGTGAAAAAAAGGTTACGGTAATCTATGTCATTCGTATTTATATTTCACATACTTTCCTTAATATTGCATTTCCTAACAGTGTTAGCTATTACAAGCTGTTGTGCCACGATACGTTTTTCAGACAGCATATCATTCTGGTAAGTGCATGTTTCAATGCAACATTTGTGCATGCTCATGTCTGTAAATTAAAGCTACAAAGGGCACTAGTCAGAAAATAAAAATCCCAGCCCACTTGAAACACTCATCTAATATTACCGAGTGCGGAATGCGAGCTAGGCTGTCACTCCTTTCATCCATCAATGCTTTCACCCTTTGATCTATTAATCTATTTGCCATTGTTTCACATTTCTATCAGCCCACCCGCTGCCCCATCCAACCTTTTTCATTTCTCCGTCCATTCATCCTTTCATATATATATCCTCTCATTCACTGTTTCCCATCTGTCTATTCTTCTGTCATTCCATCTATTCACCTGGCAATCTTTTCACCCTTCCATCCAGCTTGCTTGCAACTACTGCCCCCTCACACACTGCGCACTCACACACGGATCCCCCACACACTGCCCCCTCACTCACAGCCCACTCACACATTGCCGCCTCACACACTGCCGCCTCACACACTGCCGCCTCACACACTGCCGCCTCACACACTGCCGCCTCACACACTGCCGCCTCACACACTGCCGCCTCACACACTGCCGCCTCACACACTGCCGCCTCACACACTGCCGCCTCACACACTGCCGCCTCACACACTGCCGCCTCACACACTGCCGCCTCACACACTGCCGCCTCACACACTGCCGCCTCACACACTGCCCCCTCACACACTGCCGCCTCACACACTGCCCCCTCACACACTGCCCCCTCACACACTGCCCCCTCACACACTGCCCCCTCACACACTGCCCCCTCACACACTGCCCCCTCACACACTGCCCCCTCACACACTGCCCCCTCACACACTGCCCCCTCACACACTGCTCCCCTCACACACTGCTCCCCTCACACACTGCTCCCCTCACACACTGCTCCCCTCACACACTGCTCCCCTCACACACTACTCCCCTCACACACTGCTCCCCTCACACACTGCCCCCCTCACACACTGCCCCCTCACACACTGCCCCCTCACACACTGCCCCCTCACACACTGCCCCCTCACACACTGCCCCCTCACACACTGCTCCCCTCACACACTGCCCCCTCACACACTGCCCCCTCACACACTGCCCTCTCACACACAGCCCCCACACACACAAACACACAACCCCCCCACACACACAAACACACAACCACACACGCAAAACCACACACACACGCAAAACCACACACACACGCAAAACCACACACACACGCAAAACCACACACACACGCAAAACCACCCACACACACAAAACACCCCCCACACACACACACAAAACCCCCCCCACACACACACAAAACCCCACACACAACCCCACACAACCCCACACACACACAACCCCACACACACAACCCCCCCACACAACCACACACACCCCACACAACCACACACACACACCAGAATAGCAAAACATAGCATAGCAAAACAAAACATAGCATAGCAAAACAAAACATAGTATAGCATAACAAAACACAAAAAACATATCATACCAAAACACAACAAAACATAGCATAGCACAACAAAACATAGCATAGCAAAACATAGCATAGCAAAACAAAGCATAGCAAAACAAAGCATAGCATAATAAAAAACAACAAAACATAACAAAACATAGCATAACAAAGCATAGCAAAACATAGCATAAAAAACATAGCATAACAAAACACAGCATAGCATTACAAAACATAGCATAGAATAGCAAAACATAGCATAGCATAACAAAACAAAGCGTAGGATAACTTAACACAACAAAACATAGCATGGCATAACAAAACATTGCATAGCATAATATAACAAAACATAGCACAACAAAACATAGCATAACAAAAAGCATAGCATAACAAAGCATAGCAAAACAAAACATAGCATAGTATAACAAAACCTAGCATAACATAACCAAACACAACAAAACATAGCAGAACAAAACATAGCATAACATAACAAAACATAGCATAACATAACAAAACAAAGCATAGCATAAAAAACATAGCATAACAAAACATAGCCAAACACAACAAAGCATAGCATAACAAAACAACAAAACATAGCATGGCATTACAAAACATAGCATAGCAAAGCATAGTATGCATAACAAAACATAGCACAGCATAACAAAGCATAGCATAACAAAACAAAACATAGCATAGCATAACACAACACAGCATAGCACACAAAATCAAAGCATAGGATAGCAAAACATAGCATAGTATAACATAATAAAACATAGGATAGCAAAACAAAACATAGCAAAGCATACAGCATCACTCAGCACCACCACAGCATCACTCAGGGGCGCCACAACATTACTATGCGCTACCACAGCATCACTGAACACCACAGCATCACTCATTCGCCACCACAGCATCAATCTGTGCAGCCATTTAACAACAACTGGTTCAAATATATTCTCTCAATGTTTCAAGCTTTATTACAAATGTCACAAAAAGATGTTAATATTTCACTTCTGTTCTTGGATTTTCTTCACAATAAAATACACTGAACATAATCTTAACAAACGCTATTTACAAAAGTTTAAGCTACTGCCATTATAAATTACAATAACTTTTATTTAAGTATTAGTTATTTAAAATATTAAAAGCCATTGTTATTTGTAATATCAATACATGTAAGTCACGTAAATACAACACATATTGCATTACAAATGCTATAGGTGTCACATTTGCAAAAGTTATAACTATTGGCATTGTAAATGACAAAGCTATTAATTTCACTATTTTCAAAACCAACAAATAAAAAATGTGTCATTTACAATACCAATAGCTCAAACTTTCCAAATGCGAGACCTATTGCATTGCAAATGCTTGTTTAACTTAGCGCAGATACAGCAATTTGATTGAAGTATGTATTTCACAGGGTCCCATGCTAACTCACAACTTAACAAAATGGCTAAACTCCCACTTGCATGCCCCTTTATAGATTTGTTTGCCTCACTACAGTACACATAGTAGTTCTCTAACTGGAACTCTTCCCTTGCCCACGTCTCCTGGAGGAAAATTATCTTGGGGGCTAGGTATTCTAAGGAATTAAGCTTGTTTTCTTTTCCTAGCCCCGCCATGTTCCACGACAATTGCCCCCAGTAGGCTACCCCCGCTCTATGGGCTTTGTGTTAATTGTTTTTGCCCCATTCAAAGTACTTGCGATCCAACTCCATTTTGACACCTCATCTCCTCCGTCCATACTAAGGACCTCTTGGCCCTCGGGTGCTGAAAACTTAATTTCTCTTGCACCAGATACCCTTCCTACTGTTATTTCCAAGTCCTCAAATTTTGGGGGTATATTCTCTCCCTCATGTTCAATGAATCATTTCCCTTGCCGATAAGGTATTTCGAGGCTTTTGGGCGGGGCACCATGTGGTACCGTACTAATAAGAACATCTATTCCTCTTTTTCTGAAGCCGTCCACATTTGCTAAGACGAGCGAATACACTACCCCAGATGTAAAAATGGCTTTAGTTACATATGGTTTGTACCTCCAATCTAAATGAACCAGTTCAATATCATTACTGGTAATTAACTTTAAATCATCTATTTCAGATATAATTCTAAGGAGGGCGCTTCTATTCAATGTCATTAACTCAGCATCAAAAAGAGGGATAAAAATTAAAGTCTTATTCACTTGCCCAGCTCCTGTCTCGGAAAGCCTAATTAGATTAGTATCTTGCAGGCTTCTGGGGAGATCATCATTTAAATTCCCCCCTTTATTATTATTAACCGCTATAATCATTCTCCGACTAACTCCCCCACTATTACTTAGTTCTGGATTCGTTGATGTCAAGGCAGGACCAATTGACTCCTGTGCGGCACCACTTGGTTCTACTCTCGGGAATGTTACAGAGCTTTTTAAATTGGCCTCTTTAATTCCTGTGCTACTAAGCAAGTTAAAGCCCCTTCTAAACCTGCCTTCACCCTCACCGTCATTATTCAGATTGGTGTTCGGCCTAACAATCGAACTATTCTGCTGAAGGGCAAGATCCTGCTCATGATTTAAACTCATACTCATACTCATTTTCAGTTGCCCCACAGACATTGTATTCTTTTCGTCAACAAGGGCTATGTAAGTGTTTTCCTTTTCGTTTGCTGGTTGGAACCGCAGCTTTCTCTGCTTGCGTTTTGGGAACCAGCGATTTTTCTTCATCTTTTTCCTCCTACGACCGTTTTTAGTGGTTCCCTTTCTTACTATTGAGACTTCCCCCACAGCAGAACTCTCTAAGATGTTAATTATTTCATCTGGTTGTTGGGGTTTAGGTTTTTTTGACTTCCACATATTAAAAAAAACTGGAAAAACACGCACTGTGTCTATAACTGGGGAAACACTTACATTTAACTTGTCCCCCAAATTGGGAACCTTTACAGAATCATTAAGGTTAACTTGGGACGGGCTTGAGATTGAAATTCTTACAGGTGTCGAACTTTCAAAGTCTACCAGCAGTTCTTTTGGCTCCCCTATCCCAGAGACTTTATCAGCATTATGTATTACATTATGCGTTTGACATGCTTTACTAAATATAGGGGAAGCACATTTCGCGCATGCTTGTCTATGCTGTTTAAGATCTAAAACTCCTCCTAAAATGGGCGTGAGGACTTTGAGAATATGATCGGAGTTAGAAGTACTTTTCTCCAACAGAGACAAAATTGCGGATAGGATTTTTTCAAATTTGAGAAACGTGTTCATTAACCCCTCTGCCCCTGCATTCTCATTTGCGAACAATGAATAAAGGGAATTCCTTACCCTTTTATCACATGACATTGATAGTTCTTCACCTAAAGAATCATGTGAGTCCGAAACCAAAGATAATTTAGTAGGAGTGCAACTATACCTAATAGGCGTGTGTGAGTGAACTCCTACTCGAGATGTCAATACTTCTTTGTTAGATTGAGTCTCCGAGTCCTAACCTTGAGCATCCAATTTTTCTAGCTGCTTCACTCGATCTGCATTCTTTTCTAATGGGATGGCAATGTCCGGAAGAGTTTAGTCCTCTATTTTCGCCTGCCCATTAAGTAAGCTACGTTCTTTCTGCCGTTCCATTTTAGGAGGGAATTCACTTACTTTTACTAATGAGCAGTCCGACATGAACCTCTGAGACATGCTAACATTGTCTTTTGCCTTTTCAAAAAGGGATATCAGATCTGCTAGTGGAGAAATTGGGCTAACTTCCTTTCTTTCGCTGCCCTCGCCTTGAGGAGAACCCACTACCTCGAGCCTGGATAGGGCCATCTCCATCTCCGAATTATTATCCTCCCCTTCTACTTGCTGCAAATCTGTTCTTCTTACTGTTTAAGGGGGTACTACATTGCATTCATCCCCATTTATCTTTAGTATAGTTACAACGGGGAAAAACACCTCTGGTCTTATTGTATGACTCTCCACTCCATTCTTAGCTATTATTTCAGAGACCATTGAAACCTATGATAGATTCCCCTCCTTTCCTTTATCTCCATTTTTTAGACCTGTTCCATACTGATGGATAAGATTTCAATAGTGTCAGATTTGCACCACTTCTGCGTCGACGGATAGTTTTCTGAGGTTTTAAGGGACTCAGGGAGCTCTTGACACTCTGATTGATGGTTACTAGAGTTTCTGCTGATTTTACTTTTGACTGTGAACGCAGTCGCCTAACAGACATTACCATTGCCCCAGTGATTTAACGCCACTTACACTTGTTGCTCCTCCAGCAGTTAATAAGAAAAGTTGGAAGCAGATGACAATACGGGATGGGTGACGGTACAACGCGTACCGTCACAACGCGTGCTGTTACAACGCGTCCCTTACAACGCAAGTCGTTACCATGACTTGCGTTGGGGGCGCGGATATCGAATAGTATAATTTACTATTCTAACACCAGTCCCCGTGGACACTAGGGAAGGTGTTGGAATAGTAAATTTACTATTTTTAATCTTCTAGCGCCCTCCAGCGCAAGTCGTGGTAACGACTTGCGTTGTTACGGACGTGTCGTAACAGCACCGCGTTGAAACATCCGCGTTGTAACGGATGTTTCCCGACAATACGTATGAGGTTGAGTGAATATAAAACACAACCTTGGATAAGTTGACTTTGCCTCAAATACTCCTCAGTTGCCTTGCAGATAGCCCCGGCTATTCACATAACACCTTGCCCGAGGCCTGGGCGATTCAGCAGTGGCCCAATCAGAGCTGCACGCCGACCCCCGTCTGGCAACTGGGGATGTTGTGGGGTGGTGACCGCAGTAGACTCTGCGGATTGATGGCAAAATGTATGGCAAAGTTTATGGTAGAATGGGATGGAGCAAGACCAGGTTCTACTCTTTTTTCTGCTCAGCATGTACTAGGTTTGAGTGTTTGCCGCAATATTGTTACCAGTTCACACTGTACGCACTGCACGCACTGCTTGCACTGACCAAGGGACTGTTCAGGGACTATATCATGATTTATCAGGATTATTCAAGGATTATCTCCAGTGTCCTTAAAATAAGACAGGGCATGGCATGAGGCCACACAAATCCCCGGCCAGGACCCCAAGCTGATAAAATAACCACCCCCGGAGGCCACTGGAGACCACAGGGAGCCACGAAGAATGTTCCTGGGGTCCAAGCGAGTCGCACGGCACAGACGTAAGGAGTAAACACGAACAGCTCCTGGCCGCCTCGCTCGCCTTGCTCACCTCGTTCTCTCGACTCCAGATGCTGCCATCCCACTGCCGCCACCGCGGCCGCCTCCTCCACCGGCACCGCCGCCTCTTACTTTTTCTGCCACTTGACTGCCTGAAGCCACACGCGTGCCCCGATTCAGGCACGGGCACCGGACTTCGGCTCCTCGCCTCCTCACCTCACTGGCCTCACTGACGGGCTTGCGAGCATACGGGTTCGCGGGCTTGCGGGCTCGCTCTGGTTGAGCTGACCGTAATAGACACCGGGCTCCATCCCCCAAGCAAAGACGGGATACGAGGTACAGGAAACGACTTGCAGCGAGGACGCCACACACACAGCGGACACCGTGCAACACAGTCGCTGCTGGCTGCTCAACCACTAGCTCCGCCTCCGGAAACACGTTAGTCCGTAAAGGTCTTCCAAAGTAATCAAGCGCACATGGAACTTTCACTATAGAAGACAGGGGGCAGGGTCGTCAGGTTCAGCTCAGCCGCTACCAGCTCCAACCAGCACCAATAGTCACTTTCAATCCATAAGTGTCAGAATGCCTTCTTAGGAGATGTGAGGTTAGCAGTGTAGTGGTTATTTAGCAATTATTTAGTTAGGCTAGATTGCTTGATAGGTGTCTGGCTTTCCGAGCTTTCTCAGCTCTATGGCGGAAAAAAATTAATAGGAAAATCAAGGGAATCAGGCAAGAATCCGGCAAGATTCTCAGGGCATTCCGGGAGTCTCCTAGCACACGCAGTACTTACAGCATCCGCGGCTCCCGCAGCACTTGCAGCGCTTCCGCGGTACTTCCCCCCCCCCGGTACTTGCAACACCACCCGTAAATTTTGTGGTGCTCGCGGCTCATGAGGCACTCGCGGCACTTTCGGCATCCGCGGCGCAAAGGCTTGTAGTCCCGCTCGGTGCTCAGCGCCCGACCGTGCCTGGACCGCGCCCAGCGCAAGACCCCTGGCCCCCGCAGATGCCATCCCACCCGCCGGACCTACAACGCCGCCACCCTCAATGCACTCAACCCCGGCCGGATCCCCGGCTGCCACCGAGCCACCCCAGGATGCACCCACGGACCCTTCACATGCCAATCCTGCAAGTTCTCCTGCATCCGGAACTGCACCGCAACCACCAAGCCGATCACCAGCAGCAACCACCTGAAGTGCATCCTGGTCAACACCCGCTCCGTCCACAGACACGCCGTGGAACTATGGAACCTGCTCGACACCACATCCCCAGACGTCGCCTTCCTCACGGAAACTTGGTTGAACGCCTCCTCAGTGCCCGCCATCGCCATCCCGGATGGATAAAAGATCACCCGGAGGGACCACGCAAACGTGACAGGAGGAGGCATCGCCATCGTCCACAAGAAAGACCAACTCCGACGACACCCTCACAGCCGCCGAACATCTTCACTTCCAGATACACACCGACCCCAAGACCACACTCAGAGGCACCCTCATCTACAGACCCCCAGGACCCCGCACACAATTCAGCGAAGACATCGCAGACTTCGTCAGCCCACACGCCCTTCCCTCCGCTGACTACATCCTCCTAGGGGACCTCAACTTCCACCTGGAAAACAACGACAACACCACCACCACCCTGCTGGACAACCTCGCCAACCTCGGACTCAAGCAACTGGTGAACACCCCCACCCACTACGCCGGACACACGCTTGACCCAGTCTTCTCCAGCAAGTACATCTCCTTCAGCCACTCCACCGGTCTCCACTGGACAGACCACAGCTGCGTCCACTTCAGCTTCAGAAGGCCCACGACTCACCACCACCCGCAACAGGCCCCCCGCAGGAGCTGGAACAAGATCACCACCGACCAGCTCACCATATCACTGACCCAGAACCCTCCCGCCAGATCAACGGACCCCAACCAAGCAGCCAATAACCTCACACAGTGGATCACCAACTGCGCTGACGACCTCGCACCCCTGAAGAACCATCCCAAAAGGCCCGGCAGCAAGAGAGCCTCCTGGTTCAACGACGACATCAAAAACTCCAAGAAGAACTGCCGTACCCTCGAGAAAGCCTGGCGGAAAAACCTGACTACAGACAACATGACCACCCTCACGCACGCCACCCGCAAACACCACCAGCTGATCCACACCACCAAGAAGACAGCATTCAAGGATCGACTTGACAATAACGCACACAACAGCAAGGAACTCTTCAGCATCGAAGAGCTCTCCGACCACAGCGCCGGAACCAACAACATCACTCCCTCACAAGACCTCTGCGACTCTCTCGCCTCGTTCTTGCACCGCAATATTGCAGACATACACAACAGCTTTGGCGCACAAACCACGCACCCAACCTCAGAACCAACGCCCCCCACCACCACCCTCCGCGCCTGGACCCCGGTCCGCACTGAAGTCACCATCCACACGATGAACACCATCCACTCCGGATCGCCAACTGACCCATGCCCCCACCACGTCTTCAACAAGGCCGACTCAGTCATCGCACCCCAGCTCCGGGACATCATCAACTGCTCCTTCAACACCGCCACCTTCCCGGAGAGCTGGAAGCATGCCGAACTCAGCGCCCTCCTGAAGAAACCATCAGCAGACCCCACCGACCTCAAGAACTACCGCCCCATCTCGCTCCTCCCGTTTCCGGCCAAAGTCATCGAGAGGACCGTCAACAAACAGCTTGCCGCCTTCCTCGAGACGAACGGATCCCTCGACCACTCGCAGTCCGGCTTCCGAGCCAAGCACAGCACCAAGACCGCCCTCATCGCAGCCACTGACGACATCCGAGCCCTGCTCGACATAGGGGAAACAGCGGCCCTCATCCTCCTGGACCTTTCCGCAGCGTTCGACACGGTCTGCCACCGCACTCTAGTGCAACGCCTCAGCAACACCGGAATCCAAGAGAAGGCACTTAAGTGGATCATCTCGTTCCTCGCCGGAAGAACCCAGAGAGTCCGCCTCCCCCCGTTCAGATCCGAGGCCACCGAAGTTATCTGCGGCGTACCACAAGGATCATCACTCAGCCCCACCCTCTTTAACGTCTACATGAGCCCCATTGCACGCCAACACAACCTCAACATCATCTCCTATGCCAACGACACCCAGCTGATACTCTCCCTCACCAACAACTCAGCCACTGCCAGAACCAACCTACACGAAGGGATGAAAGACGTAGCCGAGTGGATGATGAACAGCCGCCTGAAACTGAACTCAGACAAGACGGAAGTCCTCATCCTTGGACCATCCCCCTCTGCCTGGGACGACTCCTGGTGGCCCCCTGCCCTGGGCAGTGCACCCAAACCAACGGACCATGCACGCAACCTGGGCTTCATCCTGGACTCCTCCCTCTTGATGACCAGACAAGTCAACGCGTCTCATCATCATGTTACAACATCCTACGCATGCTCCGAAAGATCTTCCGATGGATCCCCACCGAAACCAGGAAGACTGTCACACAGGCACTCGCCACCAGCCGACTGGACTACGGAAACACCCTCTACACCGGAACCACAGCCAAACTGCAGAAAAGACTCCAACGCATCCAGAACGCCTCCGCACGACTCATCCTGGACATCCCCCGACGCAGCCACATCTCCGGACACCTGAGAGACCTGCACTGGCTCCCCGTCAGCAAGAGAATAACGTTCCGACTCCTCACCCACGCACACAAGGCCCTTCACGACCTGGGCCCCAGGTACCTCAACAACCGCCTGACCTTCTACACTCCCACCCGTCGGCTACAATCGACCAGCCACGCCCTCGCCGCCATTCCACGCATCCGAAGAGCCACCATGGGAGGAAGATCCTTCTCCTACCTGGCAGCCAAGACTTGGTATTACCTCCCCATCCACCTCCGTCTTACCCAAGACCACCTCGCCTTCAGGAAGCAACTCAAGACCTGGCTCTTCGAGCAGTAGCGGGCCCCTCTCCCCAAGCGCCTTGAGACCCTCCGGGTGAGTAGCGCGCTATACAAATTTCTTGATTGATTGCAGGGTGGTGCTTGTCCCGCTTATTTCTGCCGCCAGAGCAGCCTCCGCTGGAGCTACAACCGCCGCCTTTCGCCTCTCTCCACCTCTCGTGCCTGTTTCCCGTTTGCTGCTCTCCGCTGCACACTAGCGGTGAGAATGTCAGATAGGGATTGAACGACACAAAAATATGTCCGAGCTATGCAGATATACCTAAACTCAAAAAAATAATAATTAAAAAAAACAACACACAATCAAGCCATGCTCCAAACTTTAGGTTACGGCCTAACAAACATGCTCAACCATTCCTTTAGAGGTTACACCATGGATGCATAGTAGCTGTAGTTAGTCCAATCCACAAATGTTTTCCTCCTCAGCTATTCTCTTAGATTACTGGAATTGGGGGACTAGGTCATGGGCAGTCACTGCATTTCTTTTCCCGATATTGCCTACAGTGTCCGATCAGGCTCGACTAGATGAAGGATTTAAATGATGGAGACCCTGTAATCCCCCAGTGCTGGGGAAACTAATCACCCAGCCGTTAGCAGTTGCGAGATGCAAGTGCCAGTAGAGGTGTGTAATCTGTCCCCATCGGATTGTTGTGGTTGACCGAATTGCTACCATGAGCAAGCAATAAAATGATTATAGATGAGGCACTATAAGGAAAGAAACCCATAGAACATTTGTGTGCATGCCAACAAACCAAAAGGATAATATCTAGATTGTATGCACTACAGACGCAATTACAGACTTCACGTAAACCTAATTGAATGATACATTTTGAAGAAGAACTAGGATATAATCCCTGAGGAGACTTGGATTATGCAGAAAGCTGGAAGATATTAATAGGATGCTCACTAGTTAATATACCAGTGTTATGCTTGAGACTATGTTTAATAGTTCTGAGATATTTTAGAGGGGCTGTAATAAATTGAACACAAACCACACATGTGATATGGTGCTTTATTAGAAGGCAATCCTTTCTTGCATAAAGATTATCATGGACACAGAACTAGAAATCCTTCTAGGCTACTCTGGAAACCTGGGCTAAAGTATTTAAATGCTTTTACTCATTATTGAAACGTTTATAGGTCATTAAAGCCCTACAAAGATCAACATGCTGCCCTGTATAAGGTTATCCTTATGTGCAATCTTCAGTGGAAGAGTGTTGCTGTCATTCCAGTAGTCTCTTGTCTGTTTTGAAGATTTAGGAAAAGCAAACAGCATCTGAACTATATAAGGAGATGTAAAGAACAAGTTACTTACCTTCGGTAACACCTTATCTAGTAGAGGCTATTTAGCAGCAGAAGTCCAAGAGGACTGAACGGCCAAAGTGCCCATCACGACGGGCCTGGCTGTCCAGGCAGTAGTGATTGGTAAAAGCGGGCAGAGATTCCCACATTGCAGTCTATCAGAAGTCGAGGACAGGGACGCAACAAGATAATACATTAGTCACAGCTTTGGATCCTGTGGAATTAGTCAGCAAGCCCTGAAGGGGTTAGTTAGTTATTGGCTAGTGCGTAGCAGAGCAATATCCATCGTGAGATGGTCAGTTTCAGCTCAGCTTTCACTTTCTTCGCCCCAACATTCACTATGAAGAGTTGACCACTCCCCCGGAACAGTCTGGTGTGATCTATGTTGAACAGCAATGCGCTTTTTAGGTCCAGGCGGCGGAGTCTCTTCTCCGCTTTGGAAGGCTGAGGCAAAGCAAAGAAGTTATTCAATGTCACTGTCTTACCTACGTGAAAAGTGGTTACAACTTTCGGCCAAAAATTAGGCATTTGTTTTCAGAACCAGTTTATCGGGTGAAAATAGTTCTGTAATAAGTGGAGGGAGCACTGAAATTGCCTGCAGTCCACAAACCTTACTGGCCGATGAAAAGACCACTACTATAAAGGCTGTTTTTGTAGTCACCAAACAGAGGGCAATTTTGCAAGGGCTCAAAGGGCAAGCAAATCAGGTAAGTCAAGACTAGGTTTACTTCCCACTGGGCATGAAGAAGGGTTTTTGACAGGAGCATACGCTCTAGTCCTTTCAAAAAACAGGTGACAAACTGGAAGGGATGATCCAGCAACCGTAAGAATG
The DNA here is from genome assembly GCF_964263255.1 of Lissotriton vulgaris. Classification (NCBI taxonomy): domain Eukaryota; kingdom Metazoa; phylum Chordata; class Amphibia; order Caudata; family Salamandridae; genus Lissotriton; species Lissotriton vulgaris. The sequence goes on along the minus strand of NC_141700.1, from coordinate 408,639,127 downwards.
CTGATATCGCTTGAAAGGTTCCCTCTAGCAGTGCCCAAAGCATAGACTTGCCAAGCTAAAAACAGAACAAATAACAAAACTGCAAACTAAGGTGCAGAAAGGGGGGCAATTCTTTTTAGTTTCACACAAAGCCACTAATTTGTTCAAACAGCTGGTGTATTCCGTCCTGGTTGAGGGACGCCTGGCTGCCAAAATGACATCACAGACTTCTGGAGGAAGATCAAAAACTGTCAACTGTCACAACTCAATCTCCACACATGAAAACTGAGCATGTACAGGACCCTGCCTTGTTGCTCTCATAGTAGATCTTGCAGAAAGGGCAGCTAATCAAAGGGCCGATACTCAGGATTTCGTGAAGTGCCGGCATTGTGTGTTCTCAGCAGTGATGCATAGGTTTAAGGAGTAGTTTCTGTCCTGTAACTCCAGTTCTGTAGTAGGGGTATCTCTGTTATAGTCATAATCTAGTGAATAGTCCCGCCCATGTGCGTGGACCCCGGCAATCAAAAATAATCTCTTAAGTTGTCAAAATCATGCAGAAACTGCAAAGACACTTGAGAGAATTTAAAGACAAATAATGCAGCCTATATCCACAGGCTACACTGTCCAGTTCTTCAACTAGAAATTCCACCAAATAATCACCACACAATACAGCCAGCCCAGTTTCTACATAGAGAAACTTGCCTCCAACATCAAAAAGACTCTGGAATGATAGAGAGGAAGGCATGGACAGACAAGCCCCATAGGCTGCCATTATGTGGCTTAAATAGGATACTGTGCCTTTAAGAGAGCCTTCTAGAACTTTCTCCCAGTATCCCAGAATGCATAGCAGGTCCCTCTACTTTCAGTTCTTTTTGACAGGCGTAGCACGCCAGACCTGTAGCATTACGTACATGAATACATATCTCCACCGGGGAGGAGGGCGGGCGCTTATGACTATAACAGATACCCCTACTACAGAACTGGAGTTACAGGACAGAAACTACTCCTTCTGTAGTAGGGGATCTCTGTGTGTAGTCATAATCTAGTGAATAGAATGGCAAGCCCATCCCCACACCAAAGCGGCGGTGGAGAAAGAAAATAACGCCACTACTGTGCGAACAAATTCCGCAGCGAAGCCTGCCCCACCTGAGCATCTGCTCTGGCATCAGAGTCCAGACAGTAATGCTTAGCAAAGGTATGGACCGACTTCCAAGCGGCTGCCTTGCAGATTTCAGCAATTGGCACGTTACGGAGCAGAGCCGTCGTGGCAGCTTTGCCCCTGGTGGAATGAGCCTTAGGCTTACCTCCTAAGGTCTTATTAGCCTTCTGGTAACATAATTGTATGCAGGACACAATCCACCTAGAGATGGACTGTTTAGAGGTCGCAAGACCCGTCCTGACCGAACCGTAATTGATGAACAACTGGTCAGACCTACGAATATCTTTGGTTTTATCCAGATAAAATGTCAACACCCTCCTAACATCCAGGGAATGGAGAGACCTCTCCGCTGGGGATGAAGGGTCTGAAAAAACGTAGGTAAAGTTATGGTCTGGTTGACATGAAAATCAGAAATAACCTTGGGAAGAAATTTAGGGTGAGTACGCATAACAACCTTAGCAGCATGAAACAGTAGAAGGTTCAGTACAACACAACGCCTGAATTTCACTCACCCTGCGGGCCGATGTAATGGCCACGAGGAACGCCGCCTTCCAGGACAGGTGCTGCAACGAAGCCTTATGGATAGGTTCAAAAGGCTCCTTCATCAATCTGGACAGCACCACATTCAATTCCCATGAAGGCGAAGGAAGCCTGACAGGAGGGAATACTTTCTTCAATCCTTCCAGAAAGTCTTTGATCACAGGGATCTGAAAAAAGGAAGTCTGTGAAGGGCATTTCCTGTAGGCAGTCAATGAAGCAAGATGAACCTTAATGGAATGAACATTAAGGCCAGACTGCGCATAATGTAAAAGGTAAGGAAGGATGACATCTTCCTTACAGGTCGTAGGGTCATGGTTCTTAGACTGGCACCAGATACAAAACCTCTTCCACTTGGAAGCATATGAAGTCCGAGTGGAAGGTCTCTTAGACTCCTTCAGAATGTCCATGCAATCATCGGGCAGATTCAGATGGCCATATTGCACTATCTCAGGAGCCATGCCGCCAAACTCAAAGACGAGAGGTTGGGGTGTAACATCCGTCCCCCGAACTTCGTGAGAAGGTCCGGCCTGCACGGCAACCGAATGTGAGGAAGGAGAGACCGGTGAAGTAGGTCCGTGAACCACCACTGCCTGGGCCACTCCGGGGCAATGAGTATCATCCGAGCCCTGGACCGGACCAGCTTGATGAGCACCGCCGGAATCAGGGGAATGGGAGGAAAGGCATACAGAAAGCTGTTCGTCCAGTCTATCCATAACGCATTCCCCAGCGTCCCTTGCTGGAAGTACCTGGAGGCGAAGTCTCTGCATTTGCTGTTTTCGGCGGTGGCGAACAAATCTACGTCTGGAGTTCCCCACCTTGCGAAGACTTCTCCTAGTACTTCGTCGTTTATGACCCATTCGTGGTTTTCCTGAATCAGTCTGCTCAGTGCGTCCGCCTGAACGTTCTGCACACCTGGCAGATGGGTGGCCGTTATCGTCAGTCCTCTGGCTAGGAGCCAGTGCCAGATCGCCTGCGCCTCCTGTACAGAGTGCGTGATCTCGAGCCCCCCTGCTTGTAGAGGTAATACATCGTGGTGGTATTGTCCGTCTGTACAAGCAGAGAGTTGGTCTGGAAGGACGGCAGAAAGGCCTTCAGCGCCAAGTGAACAGCTCTGAGTTCCAGGAAATTGATGTGATACGTGGCCTTCATCGGCGACCACGTTCCTTGAATCTGTAGAGTCCCGGAATGCGCTCCCCATCCCAGGATAGAAGCATCCGTCACGACAGTCTGCGTGGGAATGTCCTTGTGAAAGGGAATCCCTCTGAGGAGATTCTCCGCCGAACACCACCACTTCAGAGACTGAAGAGCATGCAGCGACAGTCGAATCTTGTCGTCCCAAGATCCTTTCCTCTGATCCCACTGGTCCTCCAAGCACTCCTGCAGCGGTCTCATGTGCAGCCGTGCGTGTGGCGTCAGGAAGATACAAGAGGCCATCGATCCCAGTAGAGAAGACACCGTCCTCACTGTTGTAGATGGAGTTGTCATAAGAGCCTGAGCCTTCCGAAGGAGAGATAATAGTCGCTCTTCCGAAGGAGACACGCTTGCTGACAGCGTATTGATGGAGGCTCCCAGGTACTGTATGCATTGGACCGGAGTCGGGACAGACTTGGCCATGTTGATATGCAGCCCCAGCTTGTTCAAAAGAATGCACGTCTTCTGGAAGTGTGCTCGCGCTTCCGAGAAGGAGGATGCCTTGATCAACCAATCGTCCAGGTACGGGTAGACGAACACCTTGTTCTTCCTCAGGTGTGCTACTACCACTGCCATGCATTTCGAGAATGTTCTCGGCGCAGACTTCAGTCCGAATGGGAGTACTGTGTACTGATAGTGATTGGTGCCGACTTGGAACCGCAGGAACTTCCTGTGTTTGTGTGCAATGGGCACATGGAAGTAAGCATCCTGTAGGTCTATAGCGCATAGCCAGTCTCCCTGTTGCAGCTGAGGATAAATCTGATGCAACGACAGCATGCAAAACTTTTCCCTGCGAATCCATTTGTTTGCCTGTCGCAAGTCTAGAATGGGCCTGAACTCGTTCTTGTCCTTCTTGCGAACCAGAAAGAACCGGGAGTACAGACCTCTTCCTCTCTGAGACAGAGGTACGTCTTCTATCGCCCTTTTCCTCAACAGGATATCCGCTTCCGCCTGAAGCTCGCGCAGCTGAAACTGCGAGCTGACCGGTGGAATAGCTGGAGGAGGGCTGGTGAACCGCAGACTGTATCCATTGCAAACAATATTCAGCACCCACTTGTCCTGAGTAATTTTTCTCCACTCTGCCAGAAAAAATTGAATGCTTCCCCCTACCGGAGTGGGTAACAGATCCGGGGGAAGTAGGTTCCTAGGGCCTAGACCCAGCCTGGCCCTTGGGCGCCGGAGCCGACTGCTGGCCTCCTCTGCCCTTCTGGCGCTTCTGGAATGGCTTGCGGAACTGTTGTTGATGTTGAGATTGTCCCGAAGCCTGGCCTCGCCCTCGGCCTTGCCCACCGAACCGCCGTTGGAAGGGGCGGTACGTCTTCTTGGTCTCTTTAGGCTTCTCCAGGCCCACGGCCGTGAGCGTCTCGGCCTCCGCCTTCATGCGGGCCATCTCATCGTCCGCATGCTTCCCTCTGCTGTGCGTCCGGTTTTCAGGGACGTGAGCCATGCGTGGCGTCTTTGGTTGACTCCGTGGCAAAATCCGTGAGCAGCCAACAGGGAAGAGTCCGCTGCCGCGCTGATAATCTGGTTCGCCACCAGTTCGCCACCAGCATCCCCTCAGTCAGCACTTCCAGGAAGTCCTCACGCTTCTCCCGAGGTAAGTGCTCTGCAAATCGCTCGAGAGAGTCCCAGAGGGCGCGGTCGTATCGGCCCAACAGCGCCGTGGCACTCGCAACTTTCATGGAGGTAGCGGAAGTACCACAGACTTTCCTCCCCGCCGAATCCATCCACCTGGACTCCTTATCCGGGGGAACCGTGGATGACGGGGTGGTAGCATGTTGCTTGCGGGCCGCCGTCACAATTACGGAGTCAGGAGGGGGTTCCGTCCTCAGAAAGGCCGGATCCGAATCGGGAGCCCGGTACTTTTTCAGCAACCTCGAGGGAGCCGCCTTCGTCACCGCAGGGGTGAGAAAAAGGGCCTTAGCCAGTTCTTCCAGGCCCGGCACCAGAGGCAGGAGAGGCCGAGACAGATGTTTTTGATGTAATGTCTCAAAAATGACTGACGTTTTCGGAGTAGGCACCGTCAAGGATATGCCCAACTTCGCAGCGCCCCTTAAAAGGACGTCATGGAACGCCACCAGGTCATCAATCGGGGACACCCTCGTGTCCGGTGACCCCAACAAGGTAGGAGAATCGTCCCTGGTCCCGGAGGACCTCGTGTGTGAGCGAGATTCGCGCCTCCTATGGCGGCGTCTCGACCTCGTGGACGATCTGTGTCTCGATCTCTCCCTCTTCCGAGAGCGAGAGCGAGACCTGCCAGCACGTGGCTGCTCCACCGGTTTTCGTGGCGAGGTCTTCCTTGGCTCCTCACGGGGTTTCGGTTTAGGGGTCCCCTTAGGAGGTACAGGCAAAGACGGCAGCGAAGTGGACCTCGGCGGAGGAACCTTGAGCTGCGGAGCGGGCCCATGCGGAGGGACCGGAGGTGGTGGTGGGTCGCCTGAAGGAAGTGGAGGCTTGGGTGGAGGATCCTCCTTCGGAACAGGGGGAGGAGTTGGAGTCCGAGATGGCGTGTACACCTCTGAGTACACCGAGCCCAGTGACCCCTTAGGCGAAGGGCGCGGAGAACCAGCCCCTTCAGCAGGTGATCGCTTCCTCTTGCGTCCTCCACTAGAAGCAGCGAGACTTCTGGGACTAGAATCCCTCTTGCGCCGTTTTGGAGAGACGGAATGACTGCCAGACGCCGACCGCTTTCTGCTCGACGCAGAGCGTCGCTTTTCTGGTGTCGAGCGTCACTTCCGCGACTCTGGCGTCGAACGCCGCCTCCGCGACGTCGACCTCCTCTTTCTCGAAGTTGACCGCCGTTTCCGCGACGCCGACCTCCTCTTTCTCGACGTCGAACGCCGACCCCTCGACGTCGACCTCTTCTTCCCCGACGTCGTACGCCGCCTCCGCGACGTCGAGCGTTCTGTCTTCGACAACGAGCGTCGCCGTCTCCGTTGTGATGCTCTCTACGTCGAGGGGCTCGGTGGGCAAGGCCGAGGGCTCGAGCCCCTCGACGTCGACCGGTGCCTCGACGGCGATCGACGGTGTCGCCTCGACGGTGAGCGTCGATGCTTGTCGCTTCGCCTTCGGCGTCGATAGGAAGACCTTGACGTCGACGAAGACGATGACGTCGACGGTGGCTTCGACGGCGACTTCTCCATGATCTTCGACGTCGAGCCGTCACGCCGTCTCGACCCGGAGCCCCGGGGAGAAGGGGAGCACACCGCCGTCATCCCTCTCGACGTCGTTGTCGATGCAATCGACATCGACGGAGACGGGAACAGTTTGCTGGACTTCCTGCCCCTGGGGAGCCCCCCAGAGGCCTCAGCAGAGGCAGAGGGAACCTGCCCAGACCCACCTGCAGCCTGCAGACGCCTCTCCTCCAGGCCAGAAAGCCTGATCTTCATCCTGTCCCTCAGAGTCCGAGCAGTAAACTGCTGGCAGATGACACAGTCCTCAGGGACATGATCCTCAGGGAGGCAGACGATGCAGACATCATGGGGATCACTCTTGGCCTTCTTCCTCCCACATGCTGGGCACTTATCAAAAAGGCCAGGCATTTTAGAGCCCTAAAACGCTTGTAACAGCACACAAGAGAGAAAGAAAACACCAAGAAAGACAAATGAAACACTTTTAGAACACAAAAGTGCCAAAAAATCCAATACACCCTTGAAACAAGGGAGAGCTCAATGCCAGGGTCCTGTAAGCAGGAGCCGGAAAAAAGAACTGAAAGTAGAGGGACCTGCGATGCATTCTGGGATACTGGGAGAAAGTTCTAGAAGGCTCTCTTAAAGGCACAGTATCCTATTTAAGCCACATAATGGCAGCCTATGGGGCTTGTCTGTCCCTGCCTTCCTCTCTATCATTCCAGAGTCTTTTTGATGGTGGAGGCAAGTTTCTCTATGTAGAAACTGGGCTGGCTGTATTATGTGTGGTGATTATTTGGTGGAATTTCTAGTTGAAGAACTGGACAGTGTAGCCTGTGGATATAGGCTGCATTATTTGTCTTTAAATTCTCTCTTAAGTGTCTTTGCAGTTTCTGCATGATTTTGACAACTTAAGAGATTATTTTTGATTGCCGGGGTCCACGCACATGGGCGGGACTATTCACTAGATTATGACTATACACAGAGATCCCCTACTACAGAAACAAGTTTTTCCTCAATCTCTAAAAATACCTTTCACCATCTACGGAAACTCCATTCATGATTTGCTAGGCATCGACAACTGAGTTCATCCGCTCTGGTGATCCAAGAGCCCCCCAGTTGTTGAACTACATGGGAAATGTCCTGACATTCCAGCCATGTCTAGAGATTAAGGACCCCACCCGGCCTGCTTGGTGCAATACCATGTGGTGGTGCGGTCCGGGAACACCTGAACCAGCATTCCCTTGATGGACAGAAGAATGTTTTTGAAGGCCTATCAGATCACTCTCCACATCCAACAACTTTCTGAGGATACCAGAGACCTTTGATCTTCATTTCTCCCAGATGGCCATCCCAGCCCAGGGGTGACGCATCTTCCACTACAGTCAGCTGTGGACGAGGAAGTGAAAGTGGTCTGCTGCTGACCCAATAACATTTTATCGGCAACCACTGCAGGTGTTTTTGCAGTTTCCTCTGGTATCTAGGCCAGGTCGGAGAGACTCCTGTGATGTTGTGCCCACCGAGACTTCAAGTCTCAGTGCAGAGCCCTCATGTGTTACCAGCAGGATACAGGAGGCCCAGCAGCCTTAGAGTCAGTCTCACTGAAATCCAGGACAGAGGCTGAAACATCGGTATGCTAACCTAAATATACTGGACTCGCCGTTGGGGAGATTAGGAAAGAAACTGCTCTGTGTCCAGAACAGCTCCGATAAAAGGGAGCGTCTGAGAGGGTGTGACTTCGGCATGTTTATAGTGAACCCCAGCAAATGGAGGAGGTCAGCTGTAGTCTTTAGGTGGGAAAAGACTGTCGGGGCGAGCCAGCCTTCAACAGCCAATCATCGGGGTAGGGAAAGACTGGAACTCCCGACCTCCGCAGATGAGCTGCAACCACCGCCATCATGTTGTGAACACCAGAGGGGCACTGGTAAGGCCAAAAGGGAGCAGAGCCAACTGAATGCTCATGGCCCACTCTGAAATGCAGGTAACATCTATGAGCAAGCAGGACAGAATGTGGAAGTAGGCATCCTGTAAATCCAATGCTGTCATCTAGTCTCCAGGGTTTAAGGCAGACAGAAGCCAAGCTAACATGAACATTTTGAATTTCTCCTTCAGGAACAAATTGAGAAGGTGCAGGTCTAGAATAAGGCGGAGGCCTCAGTCCTTCTTGGGCACCTGAAAGTAATGCTTTACCAATGGGTGTGATAACTGCTTGGGGCAAAATTGCTTTTAAATAACCTATTTGTCAACCCTGGAATAATGGTGTAAGAGATTATGATCAAGCTATTTTATTTGTATTGCCTTGTATGCTCTTTATAGACAATTTATTAAACTGGTCTTTTCAAGATTGGGTATATCTTTGGTGGAAAAGGTTCGACTATTATGCTTTCTCAACATGAAATCAAAGGTTTAAAATTGACTTTACTAGTTATTCACGTTTATATTAAATATGCTCAAATACACTTGCTCTATGTAACAGTAAGGATTTTTTTTCTAAAGAATTAATACAATTAATTCAATTAACAAAAACAAGCACTAAGTATAATAGCGTTGGGTAGAAGGATTAGACGGCAAGGTACCCATTGACAGAAAGCATATGGGCAGAAAGTAGCGATTGAGGTTCAGAGAGAGGGTATATTGACATTTTAATAAACCTGGGCCATGGTATTAAAGCATCAGACTGGCAGGTTTGAGGCAACGTGGAATCCATGTCCAAGAACCTGCCAAATCTGGATTTGCCCATCACAACCTAGACCAGTAGATCTGTTTATTTTGGCTGCTGTGATTAGCTAGATTCTGAATACAGGTGTTTAGCTGATTGGAGAAGGAACAGTAGATGTGGATGATTAACACTGCACTTCTACTAACTATCCTTTGTTTAAAAAACTAAAAGTACTGCCTGCTGAGAAACTACAAATTTCATTATTAAGTATAGAATTCATACACTTTCCGTGTCCTGCCTTCTCAAAGAAAATATGACTTTTTAAAAAACGATAAAACATGGTTGTGTAAACAAAGCAACTTACACACCTGTTCTTCGGTCTTAAGGTCCCCAAATTCTTGCATGAAGGTTGATTCTGAAGGAAACCGCAGAGGCTCAAGAAAATTAAGAAGACTGAAAAGTTCTTCCACAGTGTTTTGTAGTGGTGTGCCCGTCAACAACACCTTGTGTTCCTATTGACAATCAATGTTAATTGAAATTATGATTTAAATTACAAATCAATACAAAAACATGTAAAACCACTGTAAAATACAGTAAAACAAAGAAAATAAGTATAATGTTGTGCAGACTACAATGAAAATACGGGAAAATATACCCAATTTCCATATAGGTAACTTGATTTTAATGCTCAATTTTACAGTATGTGGGTTGGCATCTACCTTCAGAGTGTTTTACATATGGTGCATTAATTATAAATCAAACAAGCTAATCCTATATCACCGATTTGTGATCAAGAAATATTAATAAGCCCAAAGGTTGCTTGCGCGTCTTGTTTTTTGGCTAGAGGAATTTGAAACAATATTATACTAAGATGCACAGCAATGAACTTGAAATACAAACATTACCCATGAATGGTTGTTTCATATGAAATACGGGAAATTAAATATTTAATGAGGCTTTTATATATCACAAATAGATCCATTTGGGTGACCTTTAAATAATCCTGGTATACAAAAAGCACAAGTTACTTACCTTCGGTAACGATATATCTGTAAAAAACAGTAGTTAGTGATAGATTCCTTACCTCCCCAGGCGTCAGACTGGATCCGGAAAATTTTGCGTGACAGTACCCCTGCGCGTCGGTAGGCGTCGTCTGCGGCTCCGCGTCCATCGTCTGCGCCGGGATGAGGTCTGATTACTTAGAAGCCACCCCCGCACGCTGACGTAGGTTCTTATACACAGCTTTTCAGCGCCAGAAACAAAAAAAAACACTGGTGCCATGAAACTAAGGCCCTAAAAGGGGTGACCTTAACCCTAGATATCGGTTCGCAGAACAGGGACGATGGGTGGGGTGGTAAGGAATCTAATACTAACTACTGTTTCTTATAGATATATCTATACCGAAGGTAAGTAACTTGTGTATCTGAAAGAAACAGGTTAGTATTAGATTCCTTACCTTAGAATAGATACCCCAGCAATACCAACCCCAGTGGTGGATCTGCAAACCAAGATCACACCAGAAAGTCCAGGAGAACAGAACGGCCAAACAAGCCGTCCCTCGGGACTTGACTGTCCAGGCAATAATGCTTAGTAAACATGTACAGCGAGGCCCACGTGGCGGCCTGACAAATGTCTTGCAGGGGGACACCACGTCCCAATGTAGTAGTGGCTGCAGTTGCTCTAGTGGAATGAGCATGCAGCCCCACCGGAGGTTCTTTTTTAGCCAAAGAGTAACAGAGGCTTTGATACATGAGACGACCCAGCGGGAGATAGTCCTCTTATGCACCGCCCAACCTTTCTTGGTGCCAACGACCCCAGAGATGGTCATCCACCCGGAACTGATGTGTGCGATTTTGAGATAAAATGAAAGCAAACGTTTTGGGTCCAGACGGTGGAGCCTCTCTGGAAGGATGTGGAAAGAAGGTGGGCAAGGTAATAGTCTGCCCAATGTGAAAAGCCGTAACAACTTTTGGCAAAAAGGAAGGACGGAGCCTGAGCACAACCATGTCCGGATGGACTGACAGAAAAGGAGGCTTACAAGAAAGAGCCTGGAGCTCAATCACTCGCCTAGCGGAGGTGATGGCAGCCAGGTCAAGAGACGAAGAGGGCAGTTATGAAGAGGCTCGAAAGGAGCACACATGAGAAGTAAGAACCAGATTCAAGTCCCACTGTGGCATCACAAACTGAATAGGAGGGAAAAGGCGTGTAAATGCCTTTGAGAAATCTATTTACAACAGAGGACTTGAAAAGAGAAGGCTGATCAGGGAGCCTGAGAAAGGCCGAAATGGCAGTAAGATAACCTTTGATAGAGCCCAGAGATGAGCCTTGCCGGGCTAAAGAAAGAAGGAACAAAAGGGCCTTGGAAAGAGATGCAGAAAGGGGATCCACAGCCTTTGCTGTGCACTATGTCACAAGTTTGTTCCACCTGCAGGCGTATACCGCCTTAGTGGAGGGACGCCGGGATGCCAGAATGACATCACAAACTTCAGGTGGCAAGTCGAAAGGAATCAACTGCCGCCACTCAATCTCCACGCAAAGAGGTGTAGACTGGACCTGTTCGGTGGAGAATCGTCCCCTGCTGCTGCGACAGAAGATCCTCCCGAAAAGGCAATCTGATCGGAGGATCGATGCTCATACTAAGGAGGTCGGGAAACCAAACTCTTCGAGCCCAGTCAGTAGACACAAGAATGTCTTGGGCCCAGTCGCGCCTGATCTTCTTCAGCACCCTGGGTAGCAGTAGTATAGGCGGGAAGGCGTACAACAAACCGCAACTCCACTCACGACGAAAAGCGTTGCCAAGCGAGTGTACTGCCTTGGAAATTCCAGCGTGCAGAACTGATGACATTGCGCGTTCTTTACGGTGGCGAATAGATTTAACCAAGGCTCTCCCCACTGCTGAAAGAGACCTTGCACCACGTCCGAATGAAGACGCCATTCGTGATCCATCATGCAACTGCAGCTGAGTTTGTCTGACCTGGCGTTCAGAGAACCTGCCAGGTTTGAACCACCAGGAAAACACCTTGATGTTCAAGTCATGTATAGAGGCGCAAAGCCTCTTGACAGGGTCCACAACCCCACCCCGCCTTGCTTGTTGCAGTACCACGTGGCGGTGGTGTTGTCGGTGAACACCTGTACTAGTCTCCCCTTGACCGAGGGAAGGAATACCTTTAGTGCAAGTAGGATCACCCGAAGCTCCAGAAGGTTGATATGGAGCTTTTACTCCGCCGGAGTCCAGAGGCCTCTGATCTCTGCCTCTCCCATGTGGCCAACCCATCCCAGGAGAGACGCATCCGTCACCTCTGTAAACTCCAGTTGGAGTTGGGAGAGGGATCTGCCGTTGAGCCAATGCGGGTCTGTCAGATACCACTGCAACTGTTGTACAGTGTCCTCTGAGATCTGGACGTGATCGGACAGGTCCCCCATATGCTGCGCCCACTGGAACTTCAGGTCCCACTGCAGAGCCCGCATATGCCATCTGGCATGACCGATCAGCAGGATGCAGGAGGCCATGAGGCCCAGTATCCTCAGGGTCACTCTGACCGAAACTCGGGACAAGGGCTGAAAGATCGTAATCAGAGCCCAAATATCCTGGACTACCGGTTTGGGAGGATAGACCTGAAACTGCACTGTGTCCAGAACCATTCCGATTAAGAGAAGCTGCTGAGAGGGAATCCGGTGCGACTTCGGCACGTTGATGGAGAACCCCAGCAAATGCAGGAGGTCGGACGTAGTCTGGAGGTGGGAGACAACTGTCTAGGGCATGCCCGCCTTCAACAACCAGTCTTCGAAATAGGGGAAGACTGAAACCCCTGATCTACGCAGATGAGTTGCGATCACCGCCATCACCTTTGTGAACACCCAAGGGGCGCTGGTAAGGCCAAAAGGGAGCACGGTGAACTGAAAGTGCTCGTGGCCTACCGTGAACCGCAGGGAACGCCGGTTGACCCGCAGGACTAGGATGTGTAGGTAAGCATCCTGCAAGTCCAGCGCTACCATCCAGTCTTGTGGATAGAGAGCAGACAAGACCTGAGCCAAAGTGAGCATCTTGAATTTCTCTTTGCGGAGGAAGCGATTGACGTTCCGGAGATCTAAGATAGGACGCATTGTCCTTCTTTGGCACCAGAAAGTATTGGGAATAGCAACCACAACCCACTTCTGGTGTCGGAACGCACTCAATGGCCCCCTTGGCCAAGAGGGCCGCAACTTCCTGCTGAAGCAGCACCAAGTGCCTCCTCCGGACACTGGGGCAGCACTTGTGCCACCGTATCCCACAGAGAGTGGGAATAACGGCCCAAGAAACATGTGGTGTGTTCACGAACCGCAGAACTAGCAGAAGAAAAAATCTCCTTTCCAAACTGATTCAGTTTCTTCGATTCCCTATCCGGTGGAGCGGAAGGGAAGGCAGTCGGGAAAGTAGAGGCTTGGACAACCAAGCTCTCAGGGGTGGGGTATTGGGAGAGGAAAATGGGGTCACTGGGAGCCAGGAGATGGTGTTGAGCCACGTTCCTATCCACAGGAGCCCCTGTGGTGGGCCTGCACCAAGTGCCCAAAAGAACGTCAGAAAGTGCTTTGTTGAAGGGAAGCAGCGGCTCCGCAGAAGTTGCTGCTGGCTGAAGCACTTCTGTCAGGAAGTTAGTCCTGACAGCCACAGTAGGGAGCACGAGGTGCAGGGCCTCGGCCGCCCTACTCAACACCACCGCATAACTAGCACCCTTCTCTGTAGGCACGGTAGGAGGAGACAGCATGCCACGGTCTGGTGAGGTATCCAGACCACTGGCTTCCCCAAACTCCTCTGCCCACTCCTATTCAGACTCACAATCGGCTGCGAGAGCGTCCTCAGACCCCTCCCAGTCCTCCCCTTCCTGCTCAGGCTGGTGTATCGGCCTAAAATAAGGAGCTGGGACATGGGGATAAAAATCCCCGAGCGGCGTAGAAAACAGCATCGATCGACGCCGGGCCGGCGCCCACTTTGGAGCCTCGAGGAGCGGTCGACATCGGTGTTATAAGGTCAAACAGCGTCGCCCGGATCCAGGAGGGTCCTGCCGCGCTAGAGCAGAGAGCGAAGCCGGGGCCAGAGCCAATGGAGGTGAAAGTTGAGGACCCCCAGTCGGGGCCTCAGGGCCCAAAGGCACACCAGCGGGACCAGACGTCCCAAAGAGGCGAGCCATGAGCGACAGGAATTCCTGTCTTTGGGCCGGAGTCGCCGACGAACCCGGGAAAGGCGGGTAGGCCGGCAGTGACTGCATAGGCTCCGCCGGAGCCGTGGGGAGGCACCACCGGCACCCTCAGTCGCATTGCGCGACCAGCAAGGGGAAGTCTGAGAAAGAGGTTGTTTCTTCGACTTCTTGTGCTTCGCCTTACCTGACCCAGAGTGTGAAGTCTTTGATCCCGAAGACCGATGGTGATGACTCCGCGCACGGTCCCTAAACCTCCCACAGGACCAGGACCTCGAACGGCGCTGAGTCGACTCCCAGGCTTTCAGTAACTTTCGGGACCGCGCCCACAAAGTTTTCGGCGCCATGACCCGGAAGTCGGAGCACAACTTGGGGTCGTGGTGGCGCCCCAGGCAGAAAAGACACTCGGTGAGGGTCTGTCACCGACATCATACGGTGACAGTCCTCGTAGGACTTAAAACCGTTCATCTTAACTGCACCAGAAGTCAAAGACTCGGTGAAAATATGGAGAAAAAATGCCTCAAAAGTTGACTGGGGGTTCCCGCTCTTCCCAGATCTGTGCTTGCTGGCGCAAAAAAAGAAAACAGATGTCAGCGCGCGTGGGCGGTGTCTAAGCAGCGTCATCTCGGTGAACACAACGCCAACGACAGAAGCGGAGCCCCACGACGCCACCCACCAAGGTTATTTACAACAAGGGGTGGTGAGGGACAGAGTCTCTGAATTAAGCAGAAAGCTCTCACCCAGTCAAGAGATCAGGGCTAGATCCAACACCGTTTTTTAGCTCACTGCACCATCCCAGTTTCAGAACCTGGCTGTATGCAAATTAGTCTGTTCCTGTCCCAGTGCATGATGGGAACAGGGCAAACAAAACTACAAAAGCCAATTCTTACACTGGGAAGGAAACAAGCTCCCGGGGACCGGTTTCTGGCATTACAGCCGTCTTCGGCCCGGTTTGCTTGAATCCTGATGGTGCAATGAGCAAGGGTCTCAGATCTGAGAATACCCTTCCACGCTTAGGGTGGACAAAAATATTTACAACAAGGGGTGGTGAGGGACAGAGTTTCTGAATTAAGCAGAAAGCTCTCACCCAGTCAAGAGATCAGGGCTAGATCCAACACCGTTTTTTAGCTCACTGCACCATCCCAGTTTCAGAACCTGGCTGTATGCAAATTAGTCTGTTCCTGTCCCAGTGCATGATGGGAACAGGGCAAACAAAACTACAAAAGCCAATTCTTACACCGGGAAGGAAACAAGCTCCCGGGGACCGGTTTCTGGCATTACAGCCGTCTTCGGCCCGGTTTGCTTGAATCCTGATGGTGCAATGAGCAAGGGCCTCACATCTGAGAATACCCTTCCACGCTTAGGGTGGACAAAAATATTTACAACAAGGGGTGGTGAGGGACAGAGTCTCTGAATTAAGCAGAAAGCTCTCACCCAGTCAAGAGATCAGGGCTAGATCCAACACCGTTTTTTAGCTCACTGCACCATCCCAGTTTCAGAACCTGGCTGTATGCAAATTAGTCTGTTCCTGTCCCAGTGCATGATGGGAACAGGGCAAACAAAACTACAAAAGCCAATTCTTACACTGGGAAGGAAACAAGCTCCCGGGGACCGGTTTCTGGCATTACAGCCGTCTTCGGCCCGGTTTGCTTGAATCCTGATGGTGCAATGAGCAAGGGTCTCACATCTGAGAATACCCTTCCACGCTTAGGGTGGACAAAAATATTTACAACAAGGGGTGGTGAGGGACAGAGTCTCTGAATTAAGCAGAAAGCTCTCACCCAGTCAAGAGATCAGGGCTAGATCCAACACCGTTTTTTAGCTCACTGCACCATCCTAGTTTCAGAACCTGGCTGTATGCAAATTAGTCTGTTCCTGTCCCAGTGCATGATGGGAACAGGGCAAACAAAACTACAAAAGCCAATTCTTACACTGGGAAGGAAACAAGCTCCCGGGGACCGGTTTCTGGCATTACAGCCGTCTTCGGCCCGGTTTGCTTGAATCCTGATGGTGCAATGAGCAAGGGTCTCACATCTGAGAATACCCTTCCACGCTTAGGGTGGACAAAAATATTTACAACAAAGTGGTGAGGGACAGAGTCTCTGAATTAAGCAGAAAGCTCTCACCCAGTCAAGAGATCAGGGCTAGATCCAACACCGTTTTTTAGCTCACTGCACCATCCCAGTTTCAGAACCTGGCTGTATGCAAATTAGTCTGTTCCTGTCCCAGTGCATGATGGGAACAGGGCAAACAAAACTACAAAAGCCAATTCTTACACTGGGAAGGAAACAAGCTCCCGGGGACCGGTTTCTGGCATTACAGCCGTCTTCGGCCCGGTTTGCTTGAATCCTGATGGTGCAATGAGCAAGGGTCTCACATCTGAGAATACCCTTCCACGCTTAGGGTGGACAAAAATATTTACAACAAGGGGTGGTGAGGGACAGAGTCTCTGAATTAAGCAGAAAGCTCTCACCCAGTCAAGAGATCAGGGCTAGATCCAACACAGTTTTTTAGCTCACTGCACCATCCCAGTTTCAGAACCTGGCTGTATGCAAATTAGTCTGTTCCTGTCCCAGTGCATGATGGGAACAGGGCAAACAAAACTACAAAAGCCAATTCTTACACTGGGAAGGAAACAAGCTCCCGGGGACCGGTTTCTGGCATTACAGCCGTCTTCGGCCCGGTTTGCTTGAATCCTGATGGTGCAATGAGCTTGGTAGTTTAGTCTGCCCTGTTCCCATGATGCACTGGGCCAGGGACAGACTGATTTGCATATAGCCAGGTTCTGAGCTGGGATGGGGCAGTGAGATAAATAACGGTGATGGATCAAGCCCTGATCTTTGGACTGGGTAAGAGTGGTCTGCTTAATTCAGACACTCTGTTCATCACCACCCCCTTTTCTGAATCGTTTTTGGCCACTATAGGTGTGGCAGGGTATACTCAGACATGAGTCCCTTTCTCACTGCTCCATCAGGATTCAAGCAAGCCGGGCCGAAGACGGCTGAAATGCCAGAAACCGGTCCCCGGTAGCTTGTCTCCTTTCTGGTGAAGAATTGGCTTGGTAGTTTAGTCTGCCCTGTTCCCATGATGCACTGGGCCAGGGACAGACTGATTTGCATATAGCCAGGTTCTGAGCAGGGATGGGGCAGTGAGATAAATAACGGTGATGGATCAAGCCCTGATCTTTGGACTGGGTAAGAGTGGTCTGCTTAATTCAGACACTCTGTTCATCACCACCCCCTTTTCTGAATCGTTTTTGGCCACTATAGGTGTGGCAGGGTATACTCAGACATGAGTCCCTTTCTCACTGCTCCATCAGGATTCAAGCAAGCCGGGCCGAAGACGCCTGAAATGGCAGAAACCGGTCCCCGGTAGCTTGTCTCCTTTCTGGTGAAGAATTGGCTTGGTAGTTTAGTCTGCCCTGTTCCCATGATGCACTGGGCCAGGGACAGACTGATTTGCATATAGCCAGGTTCTGAGCTGGGATGGGGCAGTGAGATAAATAACGGTGATGGATCAAGCCCTGATCTTTGGACTGGGTAAGAGTGGTCTGCTTAATTCAGACACTCTGTTCATCACCACCCCCTTTTCTGAATCGCCACCCACCAAGGTGCAGGGGTACGGCTGACGAAAACTTTCCAGATCCAGTCTGAAGCCTGGGGGTAATTCTAAGGTAAGGAATCTATCACCCGACAAAATATTTGCCGGGGCAGGAGCACCCCACCAGGTGCCACACGGAGGCGATAAATGAAAAGAAGCCAATTGGCACGTTCCTAAACGGCACAAACTGGAAATAAGTAGAGACCATACCTGGCAAAACTGAGTATGTGGGGGGAAGGGAGGGGGTGAAGAGGACGGTATAGCATTCACGGAGTAAGATTTTGCTCCACTCAGACTATCCCAAAAATAGCGTAAGGCGGAGTCAGTTTGAGAGCCAAACCAATATTGACCATCAAAAGGTATGTCCACCAAGGCGGACTAAACAGCCTCAGAGAAGCCAGAGGTGCGTAGCCAGGCACGCCGGCGAAGAGCTACTGAAAGGGCCATGGCTCGTCCAACGGAATCTGTGGTATTCATGCCACAACAAATCAGCAATTTAGCCTCATGATGGCTATCCTGAATCAGCTGAGTAAGAGTGCCCCAACAGGCATCACAGACAAAGGGGAGAAGGCACAAGACCGAATCCCACCGCACATGAGAAAAACATCCCAAAACACAAGTTGTATTAAGGGACCATAAGGCGGAGCTGGTGACAGAAAAGAGGTAATGACCAAGAACATCTAGATTTCCTGTCTGGAGGGACGTGAGACGTGGCGCTGATTTCGAGGGAGGCTGTAACAGCCTGAATTACTAAGCTGCACGGAGTAGGCTGACGGAAAAGGTAGAGCTGTGGGGTAAGGATGGTGCCTAGAGCTATAGACCAGTAAATGAAGGCACTTAAAACGGGTTTATCTTAAATGCCCATCAGAATAGCAAAGAGGGCTTCACTGAAGGGCAGCACAGGTGCAGTTCTCATCTGGCCCTTATGAGGCGCCCCAAGTAGGTGATTAATGGCCACCTCCACAGAAATAAGCTGCAGCACCAGAACCACAGCAACTCTACGCAAAAGCTCATTAAAAGCCGAGCTAGACTGGGAAAAGAAATCAGGTCCAAGGGTGGGGAAGAATCAAGACCACTAGCCTCACCCAGGTCAGACAACCAATGAAACTACGAAGGAGACTGAGATATGTCAGGTATGTCATCACATTACCACCAAAATACATGTGTTCCAAGGGTCAATTAGCATGGGGCTTCTCTGAAAGCAGAGGAAGGTAGCCCGAGAATAAATGTTTCAATGACACCTATCAGCATTGGTGAGGAGAGACATAGTTGGGTCAATCGGTAACGTCAAAGGAGGCATCGGCAGATCCAACAGTGGCATCCCACGTGGGAACCGCGAAGGGCTGCGCATCAGAGCCCAACAGAGGTCGATCATGGATTCAGGAGGTCCACACTGACACAAGAGAGGTCCCATCGGTGTGGAGTCAGTAAAGGCTTCACCGACCTCCTTGGGGCCTAAACAAGCATCAGAGGGAGGCTAAGAACCAACAAGCATCAGGATAACCAATAGGTCTCGCCTTTGGAACCATACTAGTGTTTAGCCAGGGATATTGGCAATGTTTTTAAGGTATGTTGTAGAGCAATGTAGGAGCTGCTATAGAGCGCAAACTCGACCCGAAGGTTTTGGTGTGCTTTACATGAGCACTAGTTACGTTACACAAGGACACTTTAATGAGCCTGTGCACAGGAGTAGGATTCTGGAAATTGTTGTGTGCGGTGGCCACATACCCGCTGTCAGCTGCTGGGGCAGAGCTAACCAAGCTTTTATAGTAACCACTGTGCCCCACTTGTAGTGCAGCACAACGTCGGTCAACCTTACTCTCCCCTCCATGATCTCAAAGGTCACAAGTGTATTCACAGGTTAAGTGGTTTATAGGTCTTCAAATAAAGCAGGGGAGCCAGGCTACCACTGCTCATTACGGCACGGTCCAAGAAATATAATCTTGATTTCAGAGTACATAGCCCTAAATGGCCACACAATCTTCCACTTATCAAATGCTCAGCAAATATATCTATGCTGGGGTAATGAGTTATGACGGACCAGTGGCTGTCCTAAGGTGGAGAACGAGTCTGCAGCAGTGCCCCCCGTGAGCTGCCGTTTCAGCAACCACTCCACCCTTCGGGCGAGTCAACGTCGAGGTGTGAGCTGCAGGAAGAGTTGTTCAACTTCATTTTTAAATGAAAATAAGTCATGCATTTTAAATACTAAATGATACTAAGTGGTCATAAATTGACTGAAGATTAAGCTAGCCTACTGCTAATGCATCCATTTTTTTGCCTAAAAATACAACTAAAAGTACTAAAACATAAAAAAACAATGTGTGGGGTTATATATTTAAGACAGTGGTGGTTACTATCCTCTGACTTTCTTGCAACAGTTATTGGGTAAGATTAGTCCATCAATTCCCTTCGGCAGTACAAATTCATGATACCATGGCATCTTTTTTACTTTTGTATTGTAATTATGGCATCTACAGAAACGGAATTAAACTAGCAAACCTACTTTTTGATGGTCACAGTAGGCAACTTGTTTACTCATAACTACCACAAAATTAGATTTTTTTCTCCAAAATGTTCTCTATTTCATTCTGGGTTTTTCAAGCACTAAAAAGATGTATTCCCGGCTTTATAATTTGTGTGGGGGCCACACAGCCACAAATGATGTAGTCCTGCGGACAGAGTACTCTGCGGGTACAGATGAGGGCTATGCTGCTGAATGGTATAGCCTTTATTTAGCTCCAAAAACACCTAAATATTGTTGATGAGACCATTTACCTCAGCTACTGCACCGCGCAAATACATCAGACATGTGTTTGTGGTGGGGGAGGCGGAACTGGATGGTTTTCTCTGCACGCGCTAGCCCTTACTGAAAAACTTGCACTTGCATGTTTTGCGCGCAGCCTTCAGCCCTTCTTATTCGTAAACAAAGCCATTAGTCTGGGAACATAAACAATTTGTGCTATAATTCATGATCTTCAAACTCAATCCAAACAGCGGTGCTAATAAACACGAGCCTAAGAAATGCAAAAGCAGCCAGCTTTGCAAATGTAAATGACAAGCTTGCCAGGCCATTACAACTACAACTAGAGCGTCTCTGCATCTGATTACAATATACGCTAGCGACATTAAACAGCCCTGTGACAAGACCATAACTAAATAAACAAGCACAGCCGCTGAAGTGAAAGCGACTGCGCTGTGTTTAATTAGTAACCTGATTCACAACGAGGGAAGAATGCAATTGCCAGCCTGCGCGCCACTGCTCTCTCTCGAGAGCAAAACACTGGGAAGTGCACCTTTGTAGAAGAGGTGGGACATGCACCCGCCTTTGGCCATTTGCGTGCCTTCAATATTGAATGACACAAGCAAAGGCCAGTCTAATTTGTGGGAGGAGTCCGACCCCCCGGAGAAGTTTGGAGTGCTCACAAGAAGCCTCCCATAGAGCAGCACATGTGCGCTGCGCTAGGGTTGACCTAAAAATGGCATGAAGGAAGAGATAGTAATCCCTCATATGAGCCAGTCGCCCGATCCCAGGAAACACTGGAAGGCGCAGGAAAGATTATGGCTCCGATTCTGAAATCGGAGGACTAGGAGGCGTGCAGAGACATTGTGTGTATGCGGTAAACTCAGGGAAGGCTGGTGCGCCAATCATCTACCAGGCAACAGTGAGGACTTTGGGAGCTGGCCTTTGAATAGTCATCTGAAGCAGAAGAGGACTGCGACCAACGTGGTGTCTTCGACCACTGCGCCGCTAACAGTGTCATGTGGTGCTTCTGCAACGCAGACAACTGAAGTTGAAGACATGAGCAGCACCGTTTGGAGTTTGGGTGCGAGCCCACACACCACATGCACACAGCATGAGGGTGCTGAGTTGACATCGTAGACCACAGCATTCCTAAGATAACCAGAAGAAAGCAAACCAAAGATGGCCAGAAGTTCCATTTTCCAGATCCCTGTGGAGGCGCGGAAAGGAAGAAACCGACTTCAGGGGAGAGCTTACATGGACCCTGTAGACGTCACATCCGGTGGATAACTTTGTTATCGAGTCACTCAACGGCCCCTACCAACGCGCATAGGTACTGCTGTAGAACGATTTCCGGATCCACTCTAGCACCTGGGGATAATTCAAAGGAAAAGAATCTGTAGCTAGACATCTCTATCAGATAGGATATTTCAACCTGCTCTCAGACAAAAGTGATAATTTATTACATGTAATAAGGTAACCCAACGTTATTCTATGGCAGAGGTAGGTCTTACAGTAGTGAAAACTAATTTGAGTTTTTCACAACCAAGACATATAAAACTTAAAAGGTAATGTGCAACATTTTTAATGCAATGTGGCCTGCCCAATGGGCTGTTTAGGGTCTACCCGTAGGGCGACATATATATAAAAGATTTAGGCCTGCAAATGGGTTTATTAGGCAAAGTCAAACTGGCAATTTAAAACCACACACAGGCTGCAATGGCAGACATGAGGCATGTTTTAAGGGGCTATTCAAGTGGGTGGCACAGTAAGTGCTGCAGGCCCACTAGAAGCATTTCATTTACTGGCCTTGGGTATATGGTGTACCACTTTACTAGGAACTTCTAAGTAAATAAAATATGTCAATATGTCAAATCAGGTGTTAACCTAAGCTTTGGGGAGTGAGCACAAGCACTTAAGCACTGGTTAACAGTGGTAAAATGCACAGGGTACTAAGGCCAAAAAAACAGAAGTGAAGAAGGGAAAAATGCTTGGGGGTGACCCTGCAGAAAGGGCCAAGTACAACAGCTGGCGAGATCCAATTCTAAATCTTTGGTGTGTTGCCCGTGAAGGATTACTTCAACGTATGGGATACTTTTGAAGAGAGGGGTTCGGAGAGTAAGCAAGTTAGCTTCAGAACTCAATCAGAGAACGTTAGTTTGAGGCTCAGTAGTTTGGTGTCCCTCGGTCAAGAACCTTGTGGATAATGCACACTAATTTGAATAGGCTTCCGGCTTCAATGGTCAGCCAGTTGAGGGAGATTAGTATGGATAAGGTGTGGTCAAATGTTCACAAGTTTGATACCAGTCTGGCTGCCAAGTTAAGTTCTATTATTAAAGGTTCTAATTACATTTTGGGAGTGCCTGTTAGAAATGTATTTTCATAGTCCCATTTTGTGAGGACAAGAATTGGACAATGGTCTTGAAATATTTGGCAGTAACAGGTTTTTTCCAGAGTCTGATTTGTTGTTGTGCACTCCTTGAAAGAACACTGATGCATGCATGTATAGGTTTTTGTCTGGGGTGAAGCTCTGAATCGGTCTCTACAATGGTTCTTTTATAGTCAAGGAGGTTTGAAGCATCTAGCAGATGTATATAGAGTGAGACTATACTGTTTTGAGATCAGAATGGATTCTGTCTTATGTGGGTTAAGTTTGAGGTGTTGTTGGGTCATTCAAGATTGCAACTTCATCAATTCTACCCAATGCTTCTATTGTGTCAGGAGAGGAGGCCTTCAAATAACAGTCGGTGTGCATGGAATAGAAGTGGAATGAGAAGAGGGGGGTCGGGGGGGGGGGGGGTCAAGTGTTCCATGTATACTTTGGAAATAATTGGAGAGGATAGAGCTTTGAGGGATTTTGTATTCAAGGGGTGAGGGAATAGAGAGGTCATTTGCCAATTTTAGGTGTTGGGACAGATCTCAGAGGTAGGATTCAAACCACTATAGGATTGAGCCCTCTAGGTCCAACTGTTCCTTCAGGATATTTAGCAGAGGTGGGCAGAGCCAATCACTGATCAAGTCAAGAAGGACAAGCAGGCAGGATTAGCACTAGTGTACAAACGGGAGCATAGCATCAGTTCTGTGCAAGATTGAGGATTCTGTGCTACACCTTGATCGGAACCCAGATTGGTGGGGACTGAGCAGGTTATCGCAGGTTATTTTCTTTAATGACAATACTTACTTGTTTCCTCCACACAGATTTTCAAGACTTCAACAATAAATGGGGATTTGAAACTGGATGTTATTTGTACAAAAGGTCTTAAGGATAGGGGAGATTGCGAAAATCAATATGTAAGTGGATATGAATATGTATCTTTATGCTTAGAAAACATATAGTATATAAAACCAACAGCTTCTGGGTACCGCATGGTACCTGAGCAATGTTGTATTAATCAGCAAGCAGCGTTGAGTAATTTGTAAAGAGGCAAAGGATGAAGCACTGTGTCAGGCCTGCTATTTAGAAAGAATAGCATACCTCAAATTCAATAGAGAAGAGTAGAACATCTGTTGCAGCTGGACAAAAAAGAATTGATCACAGAAATAATTTAGAGTAATATATGAGGTTTTCATACCAATACAACTTCAGATATTTTTACTTCTTTATTTTTGGGAAGCTGGCAGCAAACATATTGTTGACTGACACTGGGTGGAATGAGTTTAAAACTTATTTCATCCTAAAGAAAGAACCTAATTGTATTTTCTACATGTCCTCTCCTGCTTACGTAAGTACCAAGTGCATCTTAAGACCCTCAACATAGAGTTAGGTTTGTTGGAATAAAATGCTCTGCAAATATGAAAAAAGAAAAGTTCCTTACCTTTAAACCTATTTCACAACCCTGGGTTTTAATAGTAAAACCTAACTTCAAATTAAGAGTACAATATTTATTTTTTTAAAGCACTTTTATATATATATTGTATGACTAAGTCAAGCAATGTAGTCTGTCTTTCCAATATACCCAAATTGTAAGGTGTAAAATAACCACAGTTCCTTAAAGCAATTTACCAAGATCAACTGTTCCATCCATCTCTGCAGGGTTTGTAAGCAACTTATTTTTAAGTGAACAACATGTAAGGACTCTACCTAGTAAATTGTTTTCTTTGAACCTAACAGCAAGGAGAGTGGTACTCAAGGTGTTAAAGAACTCAAAGAAAATACTAATTATGCACTAGTATTAAAAGTAATTACACTTTCCTAGTGCATCATGGGGCTTCTTTAATATTGATTAATAGTAGAACAGAGTAGCAAGGTCATATCCAAGCAAATACAAAATTGGCTACTGAGGAGACGTAGTCTTACAGGTTATGTCAGGAGGCCTGGCCCTTGAGTACACCTACGATTACATTAAGAGTTTATACAGTAGTGCCTGGCAAAGCTGCGCGTAAATCAAGTTGCTGGTTTACACATTTGTTAAAAGGACTCGTTTTAGGGGCAGCTTCAACCCTATAGAGAATGAACTCTGGCCTTTCACAAGAGAAGCGGATTAGCAGTCCAATAACACAGATACACATTAATAAAAAATTACTTCCCTCAGGACACAATATTTCTGGCAGATACCTGATCAACAAAAAAAAATCACTTTCAAGCTCCTCACACACAACTACAAAGCCCCGCACAACACATTACCGGCATATATGAACCACCGCCTCTCATTCCACAAACCCACCAGAAACCTCTGCTCCGCCCAACTGGCCATGGCCACCGCCCCATGGATCCACAAGACCAGGACCAGAGAAAGGTCCTTCTCCTACCTAGAACACCCTGCCTCTCCACTACAGGCAATCTCCGTCACTGCCCAAATTCAGGAAGGATCTCAAGACCTGGCTCTTCGTTAGAACCCCAGTGACCAGACTGATCAGCAGCTACTTCCCTTCCTACATGCCTGGAGACCATCACAGGTGAGTAGCCAAGCTATAGAAACTATGATTGACTGATACCTAATCTTCCCAAAGATTCTCCACCTCCGAAACATCCCCAGGCACAGGATTGCTCTAGAAACTTTTTCCACACGAATAGCTCTTCAGCATCACCAGGTGGAGCCATGTGGGCTCAATTGAGACTCTGCCGATTCCACATAACAGAGTATACAAGATGACAACTCAATCTGTTATCAATAGCTCCTGGTATTTTTTTGCATGCCCAACCGAGGCATTTGGAAAGGAACTGAGAGAAACCATGATAGCAACAATATAGGAAATTATGAGTTGGCATACTGTGGTGGCTTGTAAAATGAACTCACCGGGGAGAAGAGCGTGTTGATGAATATGCAAAAAGGTTATATAACCATTAGTAGTTTTGCTACCGAAGGCAAGTAAGGAAAATGTTATGCATCTGTTCATAGTTTGTAATGTTGGTGATTCACAAGCTTTGCCTACTCCGTACATGTAGTGTTGGGCTCAGACGTTTGCAATTTGCTTTTCTCCGAAGAAAGGCATTAGAGTTGCAGGTTGCACTGTGACTCAATTCGTAGTTGGCCTTAGTAGAAAAGCATATGGGTACCGACTCTTTCCTGTTTGCACCCCGGTTAGACTAGTACAGAAAGACGAGTTACCACAGTATTGTGCACATGTGGACAGTGAAAGGTAGTTAGTTAAGAAGAAAGATCTGCAAGTAGAGCCACACACTTCCGGGAAGGATGATGAGCACATGAGAAATCTACAGCACTACAGGATACAAACAGATTCCTACAGACTAAGTAATATTTTCAGTTGTAGCACGTACTAGTGTAGTCACACAAGTTCTGCATAGACAATAAAATAGTACTTAGACCACCCTCCCCTTTACAAATGTTTGCTACAGTGTTGATGAATTCCGATGTGTGAAATAAAGTCCTTATGACAGACTGTCCAAACATTGCCTGCTGCTGGAATGGGATACCCATACAATACTGCTTAGTAAACGTGTGTTGGCCTGCCCTACATATGTCACCTAGTGGGATAATGCAAGGAAAAGCCATGGTTGATACTTTTTTGTGTGTAGGGTGTGCCCTGGGATAACAGGGAGGGCTCTTTTGGCTTTGTGATAGCAAGTTTGGATGAACTTCATTATATATTTTGAAAGGCTGCCATTAGAAATAGGCTTGCCCATGTGGCTTTTAGTAAAGACTAAGAAAATGGCAAAGGCTAAGAAAAATTGGCCAGCCTTGAGGAAGGGCTTTGTCCAATCAGTGGTACATGAGATCCTGTGACATCTAGGGTGTGAAGGTCTCTCTCTTCAGTGGAATATTGTTAAGTAAAGAAGACTGGGAGCTCTACGGTTTGCTTGAGGTGAAAGGGGGAAACCACTTTGGGCAGGCATGTTGGGTTGGTTCTGAGTCCAAACATCTCCTTGTGGATTTGAATGGATAGTTTCTGTAGTGAGGGTCTGTAACTCAATGCGCTAAGAAATATTATGACTACAAGGAAAGTTACTTTCCAAGTTAGAAACTTGAGGGCAAGATTGTAAGACCTCAAAGGGGGCAGAGGGCCCTCATGATCCTGGCAAGGACCATGTTAATATTTTACAAGGGAGAAGAGGAAACCCTTGGAGGGATAAACCTTTTGAGGCACTCAATTACATTTTTTAACAATGAGGAAGGAAAAAGGAAAGAGTGTTTCCTGGTTGCATGTAAGCAGCTATAGCTGCTAATTGGAGCCATATTGACGTGTGTGCACAGTCTGATTTCTATAGCTGGGGTATATAATTTAATTTGCTTTACCGTATACTTGACAGGGTCCAGGTGTCTGAGGATGCAAAAATGGACAAATCTTTTTCGTTTTTCTGCATAGCAGGCTTGCATGATGGCCTGAAAGACTCGTGTAAGATGTCCATACTGTCCAGCAGAAGGTGCAGGTAGTCACATTCTAGGGGTTTTGGAGGAGGTCGCTTCATCGAAAACTTCCCAGTCTGGCCATGGATAGTCTTTTAGCCTCGCGTCCAATGTCTACTGCACCCTTTGGACAGTTGGCCTTTCAGTGTCGGAGTTGCTTGTCAAAAGAGTCTTTGATGTCGATGAAGGCTTGGCAGTGGACGATGGCTTCGGCGCTAAAGGGGCCTTCAGCTTCGAATGGAATTGAGGTTTGTGAAGGGTCTTGGGGCTCCAAAGCCACAGAGGATCAATGTCCATGAGAGCTTTCTCAGCTGCGATGCGCCTTTGGTTAGTGCAACTTAAAGGCGGTGCAGGCCCAGAATGCTGCTAAGACTTTGATATGGGGGTTGACGCCCCACGCCCCACCCTTTCCAGGGCTCTGATCTGTCTCCTCGGGAGTCCTCTTTAAAGATGTATGTGAAGGCCATTCTCACAACCGAAGTGGATGTCTTTGTTTGAGGGCCCGTGGTGGCAGAGGTTGTGGGAGTCTCTTCTTCCACCTGAGTCGATGGAGAAGGCCAACTCAGGAAGGGGAAGGGGCTGAGGGTGTGGAAGGTGGAGGTGAATAGCCAAAAGGCCAGAGTTCACACCTGTCTCAACATGAAATGGCACCTGCTCTACGAAGATGTCAGTTGTGTCAGAGGATTGCTGCAGCATTCTTTTGATGAGTCAGCACCTCTCCTGGCAGTATCAAGGGTGGAATGGAAGGAGAGGCATGTTTTGGTCGGGAGATAGGCAGAGCTTACAGACCTCCTGATGGTCAGGCCATAGGTACTTAGGACTGGAAGGGAGTCCTTTCCATCACTCTATGTGCGTTCTAAGCAGCTGGAAGGGCGCCCGTTCCATCACCCTATGTGCATTCTCTGCAAAGAAGTCATAGATAACGAACTTGAAGAGGGCCCAAGGCAATAGAGATTGGGAGTCAATTGACAGGAGTCAGGCTCTGAAGGTCATTGACAATAGCAGACGGCAAAGGCTTTTTCCCCCCTCGATGGCAGAAGCTGAATTAGGCTGTGTGGGCTCGAAGAAAACCTGGACAACAAGTCCAGTCTTCGAGCCCCTTTGGTACATGTCCGAACGCAATGGTGGAAAAAAGCAATCCAACATGGAATCGGTACCCATGGGCATTGCCAGCTCTATTACAGTGCATCCCAAGAAAGCTCGACAGAGCAGGCAAAAGGGTCCCAAGGGGAAGTGGTGCACTCGACCACCATATTTACATTTCTGGCTCTGTCAAAGCCTAGCTGATCATCCACTGTCCTGTTGAATTTTAACAGGCTACTGCATGGAAGAGTCCAATCCACGCAGCCCCTTCTCCTCTTCATTGCGCTGAGGAGCAAGAGAGAAAGATGGAACAGTAGCAGACTGATATGTGTGAAAAACAAATACCAGCTTTAGCAGAATAGATGAGCTAGTGCTACAAACTAATTTATCTGGTTAGAATAAAATGGCTCGTCGATGTACACAAAGCCCAAAGGTACACTGAAGCTATAGGCTGATGTTTTTGCCATCTACCAGACAGCTTTTAGACTGAAAAGTTGCAGTAGGCAACTGTGCATCAGCTTGAATGGGGAAGCCATGAGAAAAGTAAACAAAATATTCAAATACCACTAAGGAAAACTAAGCAAAGTGGAAAGAAACAAACACAATGAACTTTTAAGAAAATGGGCCACTTGTGCAACTCAAACAGAGAAGAAAACAAGGTGAATATTGTAAACAAATAACCTGTAACAGTATCAACTGCGGGACCTTGCTGGGCAAATTACAGTGTGAAATGCAGATCAGAATGCCCAGACTGGAATCGGTCAATCCTGCCAACTCATACCACAGAATAAACTTGTTCAGGCTACAGAGAAAAAAGGGATCTATGGCAGGTTGCTCTCAAGCTAAGATGACACCTAGAACTTCAGATGGTAAAACTTGCTGTCATTTCCTCATGTTAGCAGCGTGCGGATGTTATTACATTTTTTCTCTTCTGGAAAACACCTTTTAGATTACACAAGATAATCATTTAGGAGTCAATGTGTGTGATAATTAAGAATGCAGATCTTTTTCTCTGCAACGTGATAATTAAGTTTGCTCAAACATATTTACAGTATTTAGTCTGATGCAGACTTCTGTTCTAAAAAACGTAGTGAATTGTGAATGAAGTTTCATTAAAAGCTGATAACTAGGATTATTCTTCAAATATTGCAATATTTCAGAGTAAAAACAAGTAAAAGGGCAAAACACTTTCTGCAACTGTTTATTCTGAAAAGTTAAATAATCATATGACATTTTAACATACTGTGTGAAAGGTAGAGAGGAACTTTGTACCAAATGTATGAGAAGGTCATAGAATTGCATTCATCTGCTTTAGCTGAAGGCTAAGGGGAAGGCATTCAGGCTTCACTTGCTGTGCTCATCAGCCCAGCTGCAAGCCCAAATCCAGAACAGCAGGCATTGCTATTTTAATTAACATAAATCCTTGGTGGGCGTGGCCAAGTTGGCAGCGAGGTAGGACGCATTGTTCAGAGCTCCTACCCGCCGTCTGCCTAGTGTGGCACCTACAGGGCCCCAGGGGGCTCAGGTATAGTTTGGGGGGGCCGTCTGCGGAATCCCCTGATGAGACTTCCCTTACAGTTGACCCGAGATCCCACCGCAGGCGACTATCGCACCGGCCTCGAGGGGACCGCGAGGGAGGCGACCTGTCCTTCCCCTCGCCGACGCCAGGAAGCACCCAGCTGCTTTACAGGCAACCCGGATGACACGCGGGTTGCTGCTCAGTACAACATCCAGCTGCCCATGACTGCCAGCCACAATCCGCCTTGGAGGGCACCGGAGCCGGGTTCTTGAACGTGGCCCGGACCCTGCTTGTCACGAGGCCCGCCGGAGCGGCCAGAGCCCACGGTGACACCCTTCACCCTCACTGGAACACTCCTCAGGAACCGAGGCAAGTTGCTTCCGTGCCCCGCAATGCTAAGTGCCAACGCGCCGAGAGGGCCCAGCAGCACGCAGGGCTGTGCGGATCCCCAGCCTAAATGTTGGAGTCGTCAGTCTGGGGCGCGGAGGAATGGGGCGGTGGGCTCGGACAGCCCTATGGCCCCTGGTGGGCGGAAGTGCCGCTTAGCACCTTGGTAGAGGGCCTGGGGATTGGCAGTTGCCCGCGACCCTGCCCATACAACCGAGCATATTCCCGGCTCGACGCTACATCACAGCACACGTGGAAGCAGGCACTGCCTCTGAAATATGCCTCACCTTGCAGATGCCTGGAAAGAGACCGCACCCTACAGCCGAGCTAGGAGGGAGTCCACATAACCTGGGACAGGATTACCCCTACCTCTAAGCAGCCATTGTGCACGCTTGGGTTAAGCGCCGCGCATCTCGAATCTGGGAGTGGAGTTGGAGAGCTGAGGCCTGACAGGACTATTCTGGACTGGGTGCCATTGTGTGTGGCCAGATCTAGCAGTGGTTGTCTAGGCCCCTACTCCCACATCATCAAGCAGCTGCAGCGGGAGGAAGTGATGGCCCCACGCAGTGCCTAGGCCTGGCGAAGTTACCCGGATCCCTCGAGATAAGGTGTGCCCAACTACCTTCACCCCCCAACGCCTTTACCGTGGCCAGCAATGGAACACAGCACCGCTACAGAGCAGAGACACGTAGACGCGCGCTGTTCGCCAAGCGCCAACAGAGGCTCGACACATCAGCACCTACCTTGATCTGCAGTGGTCTCTCCGACGCCCACATTCACACAACGACCCACCTGGGGTGTCGGAGGAGTATGTCCTCTTACAGGATTAAGAAGGTGAAGCCCCTGAAAGACATTTTTGGACGTTCACACTCTATCCCAAACATTACGACCGCGGCCCCCGAGATGGCGGCCCTGCTGCAGTCTGCAAGTGCTAGCGACCAGCCTATCACAAAGGCGTTCTTGGAGTCGTGGTTTCTGACTCTCAGAGAAGACCTGCAATCCGTGAAAAATGATCTCACAGCTGAGACTGTGCCCTGGAGGAGAAGAGTGACACCGCAGCGACCGCGGTAAATATGCTCCAACAGGAGGTACTTCGCTTGCAGGACCAGCATGGCGACATCCAAACTCACCTGGAGGATTTGGAAAACCGGTCTCGCAGACACAACATCCGGATCCGGGGTGTGAAGGCGACGGAGGACTCTAAAGATCTATTTGCATTCGCTAAGGGCCTATTCCACCACATCCTGGGTGCCTCCCATGAAGCTGAGATCATTCTAGACAGGGAACACAGGGTCGGACCACCTCAGACGCCTAATCTCCCCCCGCCCTGCAGATATCCTTGTGTGCGTTCAGGACTTTAGAACCAAGGAGGCCATCCTCACCAAGGCGAGATCTCTTCACCCCATCTCCTTCCAGGGACACACTCAGGTGCTTTCCAAGATCTGGCCCTGATCACGCTTCACCGCCGCCGGCAATTTCACCCTGTGACTGAACACCTTCGATAGCAAGGAATCCCATACTCCTGGGGTCATCCCTTTCGACTTATTTTTCATTATAATGGCAAACTCTACCAGCTCTGATCACTCAGACTCCTGCCGACTTCTGGGCCTAGCTCTACCAAGCAAAGACGACGACCAATGCAGCCCCAGCTCGGGCCTGAGATCTCCCGGTCGGGGTAGCAGCAACAGGGCCGACGTAGGCGTGTCCGGAAATCGAACAAGACAGAAATCGCTAGGAGTCAGCAGGCGGCCCTCGCCTCCGCA
This sequence comes from Lissotriton vulgaris, assembly GCF_964263255.1. Lineage (NCBI taxonomy): Eukaryota > Metazoa > Chordata > Amphibia > Caudata > Salamandridae > Lissotriton > Lissotriton vulgaris. Next base: position 408,607,399 of record NC_141700.1, on the reverse strand, counting down.
TCAGATGCTCTGGCTGGAGCGAGCTCTGGCATCAAACGAATGGACCGGGTCCTTGATTCTTCTGAATGTCCTCCCTTTGATCCTGGGCAGGCGGCAGTGGAGCTAGGACCCCCCTCCTGGGTCACACTATGGACCCCACTTTGACGATCTGCTGGTCATCCCGGGATGTCAGACTATTTTCCTTGACTCGGTTTGTTCTAAACGTCATCGTTCTTCTTTAGTCTGCAACTTTTGCTTTAGGAGGTTGTTTTTTTTTTGGTCTGGGTCCCTTCGCCACCTCTCCTCACTGTGCCGTGGATGCTGCTAGACACCGGGCTATGGTCCTCCTTCCTCCTTCCTCTATACCTCCCCTTTCGCTACGGAATATAGCCCACACCATAGCTTTTATCCTCTCCCAAATCTAAATGCCACACAACTCTCTTAAAATCCTTACTCTAAACGTACGAGGTTTGAATAATCCGATCAAGCGTAGAGCCGTCCTTCACTATTTGGAGCATTATAAAGCTGATATTTGTCTCCCGCAGTAGACTCATCTCCTTCCCAAGGATCATCACAGAATGAAACCCCGTACCTACCCTACACATATGTTCTCCTCTAACCCCACCAAGTCTGCCGGGTTTGCCATATTGGTCTCTCAATCCTTTCCGGGTAGAGTATTACAAAAGGAAGCTGAGATCAGAGGCCGATTGCTCACGTATCAGTTCCTGGTGGGAGGGATTCCCTTTATAGCGGGGTCTGTATGCGCGCCCAACGAAGGGCAAGATAAGTTTCTTCATGACGCACTCACTGAGGCGACAGCTTACTGGGAGGTGACCTAAACCTTGTCTTTGATAACCTTAGTGACCGTTCCTGCCAGAGGACAGGCCAGACTGGTGCTCTCACCTGCTGGACAGGCCGGTCTTCAGGACCTGGGGTTTGTAGATCTTTGGCGCCCCGTAGTCAAGCTTAAACTTTCAATTCACATAAAACATACACTAGGTTGGACTACTTCCTTAGTTCTTCCCCACTACATGCACTTGCGACAGACACCGAGATTCTGAAGGCCTCTCTTTCAGACCATTCGCCTGTCTGTGCCACCTTTAAGTTCCCCCAATATTGCAGCCTTTTAGACACTGGCGCCTGCGCGATACCTTGCTCCATCAAGCTTCCATAGTCGTACTGATCCAGAAAGCTATCACAGACTATCATGCCTTTAATGCCAACTCAGACACCTCTTTAGCGACGCAGTGGACGGCACTAAAGGCAGACATAAGGGGGAATTTATAGCTAAATCCACAGCTAACAATCTTGAGCGTGGTAGTTAATGGGCTGAACTCTCCCAGCGAGCCGCAGAGCTTGAGAAAATGCACCAACGGACGGGTGCTTCATGGGCTTGGCGTCAATTGTGTGTAGAGCAGAAGCAACTTGCAGCCTTAGACCAGGATAGGGCCAAATATGGGGCCTTCCGTCCCCGACACTCATATTACACGGGTGGTGACAAATACGGTTGCCTCCTAGCTTACAAACTACGGGAGGCTAGACAGGGACAGGGTATTCAGGCCATCCGCTCCCCCAGGGGCGAACTCGTCACCGACGATGCTGCCATAGCGGAAGTCTTTCGAGACTTCTACGCAGAGGTCTATTCGGGAGACCCCCTAGCCGCTCATCACAGCACCGACTATCTGGCGGCAGCACACATACCTTCCCTCAACCAAACCCAGGCTGACTACTTAGATAGGGATATCGGGATGGAAGAGGTCATAACAGCAATCTCCTGCCTAAAGCTGGGCAAATCACCCGGGCCAGATGGCTACTCAGCAGCCTTTTATAAAACATTCGGCAGTCAGGTGGCCCCCCTCCTGACAGGCTTGTTCAACGCCTTTGCACAGGACGGTGTTATCCCGGAAGAGATGCTTGATGCGTCAATAGTGGTCATCCCGAAACCCGGAAAAGATAAAAACCTCCTGTGGTGCATATAGGCCGATCGCCCTACTGAACATAGACATTAAACTCTACACTAGCATACTGGTGGCCCGGGTAGCGCCCTGCATGTCCCAATTGGTTGAGCCAGATCAAGCAGGCTTCATCCCGCAGAGACAAACAAGCGATAACACCAAGCGTGTCCTGCACCTGATCGAAAAGGCGTCTCGCACTCGGGGAGAATATATGCTATTAGCTATTGACGGGGAGATGGCCTTGACGCACGTTGGCTTCAGTGAGAAATCGCGCACTCTGATCCTTAATTGATACCGCTCACCCAAGGCAACAGTTCAGGTTAATGGTCATACGTCCTCTCGTTTTCGCATTGGAAGAGGTACCAGGCAGGGGTGCCCTCTTGCACCCCTCTTATTCACGTTCTATATGGAACCCTTGGCATTACGGGTCAGGCGCCACCCCCTTATTTCTGGGATCAAGTTTGGAGGAGACGTACACACTATTAGCTTGTATGCAGATGACATTCTGCTTACTCTCTCTAACCCGATCCCTGCGCTGCGATATCTCTTCATTGAACTACCATGCTTCGCACAGGCCTCGGGATTTAAGATTAACATGGATAAGTAAATCATAATATCTCCCTATCCCCGCACACTCTAGCTCACCTACAAAAAGAACACCCCATACAATGGGCATCTTCCTTGATTCCATACCTGGGAATTCATTTAGCCCCCACCATACAGGTCACTGCTGAAACCAACTACTCCATGCTCCAGGCGCACATACACAAGGAGTTAATGCGTATGGAAGCATTCTACACTATCCTGGCTCGGTAGGATAGTGGCTACCAGGATGATCATCCTTCCCCAGATTCTGTATCTTTTTCAGATCCTCCCCCTCCGCCCTCCCTCGGGCTGGATTCAACAGACCCAATCAGACTTGGCGCATTTTATTTGGCAAGGCCGCTAGCCCCGGTTTAAGCACGCAATAGGAATTCTCCTGCAGGAGAGGGGAGGTGTGGGGATTCCTGATCTCCAGCTCTACTTCCACGCCTCACAGCTTCGATATTTAGAGGAGTAGCACCGCCTGGAGTGGGAGAAACATTGGTTATTCCAGGATCAGGCAGTGGCGGCCATGCCCCTACAGGGAATTCCCTTCCTCCGTAAAACACATAGACCACCCAATCTCTATGCATCATACATCACAAGCACGATTATGGAGTCCTGGAATCACACTAACACCGCACATAATCTGACTACCTATCCTCCCCCCCCCCCCCCCCCCCCCCCCCCCACACCACTGTTCGATAACCCAGAATTCCAACCTGGCATGGGTACTAGAGCCTTCCCTGCCTGGCGCTCCACGTTTTGTCGCTCCCTGGGCCACCTCTTTCGACTTGGAGGGAATTATCCCATTCCCACATCTTAAGGCAAACTACGGCCTTCCTGAATCGGAACGTCTGCCCTACCTACAGCTCCGACATTGGGCACTTCACCCACACATCCAACCTGCGGCTTAGCGTCTTTTCACCCCCTATTAGAAATAGCTCATCACATGCACATCTGATAAGAAAATCATTTCCGACCTGTATAAAATGTTACTAACGACCACTACACATACATATAACGCTGGTCGAGCCCGTTGAAAAAGGGATCTTGGAAGGACACTTAGCCACAAGGAATGGGAAGGCATATATTATAGGAGGCAGCATTCAGCATACCAAATGGGACTTACTGAGACACTGACTAAGATTGTAACATATTGGTATTACACATCGATTTGATCCACGACAGAGCTCCCTTTGTTGGTGCGGGGAGGTGGGCAATCTGGTGCATATCTTGGTGCATATCCTCTGGGTCTGTGATCATATTCAATCATACTGGTCCCAGGTGCTCGATGAAAAAGATACCCACTTCGAGACACAGCTCCAGAGATTTCCTACATACACTCTTGGGCTACCCTATCTCTTGACATATCCGCTAAAGTCCCTGAGGGGTAGACTGAATGCCATCGTATTAGGCACAGCCATACAGAACATTCTGGTGCATTAGCGCAGCGCCCAGCTCCCAACGTTTTATGGCTACATCGACTCTGGCTGGTGTTGGGCATGGAGAAATTAATCCTCAAGTTAGCTGGCAAGGGGTCTGACTTCCCAGAGTTGTGACGGCCCTTCTTGACCCTACTTGTGTCTGAGTTCCGTGAACTGACATGCCCCAATAACTCAGACTTCTCCGCCTTTCAGACACACAGTTACCGCATATTGATCCCTCGCATATTGATCCCTCGCAGGACCACAAGCGATCACGCAGACTCCCAGATTATTCTTTTTCACTGTTATTGGTGGACGAGGGGGGTGGGTAACGTGTTGGACTTCAGTTGTTTGTTTTGATTTTTCCCTTTTTCCCCTTATTGTTTATTCCCACAGGCCCACTCCGATCATATTACCTTGGTAATGCTACTACTTGCGATACTTGTTGTCTATATTGCATTGCATTGATTCCGTGGAGCTGGGGGTCTTGTTTTTTCTCTTGCTTGAAAATGTATACAAAATTTAAACCATAACAAATATGTATTGTTCAAACAGGTATGCAGATGAGCACCAACTCAAACTCACGATAGATTTTCTTTTTTGTGCTAAGATTAGCTTAATTAACAGATGTAGAGCAATGAGGGTAGGATTTTTAAAAATAGATTAGAATCTTTCCTTTGGTTTACTCTTTTGGTAAATGTTGCAACTACCATTCTGTTTGTCTTTATTGTAATGACAATTTATACACTATACATTAGGATAGGATTTGGATTTTAAAAGAACAAGTTTCTTAACTTTGGTAATGCTTTTCTGGTAGAGACTATCTAACCGCAGATTCCTCATCTTAGAATATTTCCCAGGCGTCAGACTGGATCCAGAACATTTTGAGCAGTGTTCTGTGCACCAGTAGGTGGCATTGTTCGATTCTGCGTCATACATTGGAAGTGATGTTACGGTGCCTATATAGTCACCAACCCGGTGCGCGGACACCAGTTTCTTTCATGACTAGTTGTGTGCGAAAAATGCTGAACGACAAACTATATCACTGTTTTGACCAGTGTGCACCATCTAAAGAGCCCAGTTCGCAGAGCGGGGACGATCGATGAGGAATCGTGGTTAGAATAGAGTCTCTACCAGCAAAGTGTTACCTAATGAAAGTAACTTGTTCTTCTGATAGACTTCTAAGCATAGATTCCTCACCTTATATCAGATACCCAAGCAATACTTCCCTTAAAGTGAGACTGCAAATCAGCTTAGACCAAACAGTCCACAAAAATTGATCCATGAAATGTACATCACGACAGACCTGACTGTCCAAAGCATTAGTGTTTCAAGGACGTAGAGAGACGTCCACCTGACAGCTTGGCAGAGGTCCAGTACATGTACCCCACATGCAAAAGCGGTAGTGGCGGCTTTGGCCCTGGTAGAGTGAGCCTGCAAGCCCTCTGGGGGCTGCTTCTTCGCCACTGCATAGCAGATCTTTATGCAGAGTACTATCTGTCTGTAGATGGTTCACTTCTGTATAGCCTTACCATTCTTTTCAAATCTGACCAAGTTCTGATCATCCACATATGATCTTTGGTGTTATCAGTATAGCATGACAAAACTATTTTAGGGTCCAAAAAATGTTGAGGTGAATAGTAGAACACAGACAGAGTAATGCTCAGGACAATCTGAAGAGGGCTGACCACTTATGAAAGGAAAGAGGCACATGTACGAAGAACCAATTTGTCAGGAAAGACGTTGGCGGATGGACAGACAGAGCCAGAAGCTCCCTGACCGTCATGGCCAATGTAACGGCCACCAGGACATCTGTTTTTAGAGTCTAGAGCCAGAAAAGGCAGAAGGCAGGGGCTCCAAGGAAAAACACGAAAAAAATAAGGACCAGCTTAAGGTACCATTGTGGCATCACAAAATCAGTAGGCCCTAACAAATATTAGCCTTTCAAGAAGTGAGCAACAGAAATATGTTTTAATTCTCTATGAATCATAATTCCACTTAATTGAAGCGGTGGAAGCATATCTTGCACCAAGTCACCAAGGGAGACGATGCGTTTGGTTTCCCATGCATATTGCTTTTAAAAACTGATTTGTTTAATAATATTTCAATGCGCCGATAAAACCCTCAAAAATAGTTTGCCAAAATACCTGCAAGGCGTAGCATACTCCCTCTTCTTTAGCGCCACAGGGCGTGCTCTATGGCACAATGAGGTCACTTTCAAGGGCGGGACTTAGTGCTCTCAGGCAGCACTCTACTGTTTACGAGCATACATGAACTGAGAGCATGAAATGATGGCTACAGCGCGGCTAGTGCAAGCCTGTCTGCTGGTACCACAGAAGAGGTAAGCCCTCGTATCAACTACACCTCGGCAGAACTACATAAATTAAAAACCCACACAAAGAGATGTAATAAGTTCATTCCTTCAGAATGCTTAGGGCCAGTCTGCTGCTCTAAATGCTAATGTTCTCTACCCCCGCTTTATACAGGAATCAGCACTAATAACCATCAGTTGGTTAGTCCTGGCACTCGAGGCAGTACTAATGAATGTGCGCTCACTCCCCAAATACTTACTTAACCCATACAATGTTCTTGAGGAAGACCACTTGGATGTCCTCTTCATGACAAACTTGGCTCACTGATGACCCTTGCCCTGACCTTTATCAGGTGCTAGCCCCTGATTTTGCTTGTCCACACTTATCAGGTGGGCAAAAAGGGCGGTGGGGAGGCCATCGCGTTGAGGAAAACATTTGAATTTAACACCTCCACGATTGATAACAGAGTGGGTGTGGAGGGGTTGGGGTTTGATGTCTCCCACTCCACGAAATGCGCCTTTGCAGGATGCTTGAATTACCAGCCTGCTGGAGATGTAATAAATTCTATTTCCCCAAGCACTAGAACTCAAAGCTTTTAACTAAACAAATCTCTGTTCTAGGGGATTTCAACATTCAGCTAGATAATGACACCGACAGCCTAGCCTCAGAACTACGCGACTCACTTGCCGATATGGATTTATCCCCGTCCTTAAAGCACAAGCTACTTACCTTCAGTAACAATATATCTGTAAGAAACATTAGCAGTGATAGATTCCTTACCTTAGAATTACCCCCAGGTGTCAGACTGGATCCAGAAAGTTTTAGTCAGCAGTACCCCTGTGCGTCGGTAGGAGTCGTCGTGCGGCTCCGCGTGCGTCGCTGGCATAGTCTGCGCCGGGATGACGTCGCTGGAGCTAATTAGACGTGCCCACGCGTGATGACGTCAGTTCTGTACACGTCTTTTCGCGCCAGGAACGTAGAGCCATGCAAGAAACTGACCACTGTTGCCAAGAAACTAGGGCCCTGAAAAGGATGAATAACCCTAGAAATCAGTTCTCAGAAAGGGGAGGATGGGTGGGGCGGTAAGGAATCTATCACTAACTAATGTCTCTTACAGTAGTAACTTGTGCATCTGAAAGAGAAATGTTAGTGATAGTTTCCTTACCTTAGAATAGATACCCCAGCAATACCAACCCCGGTGGTGGGTCTGCGAACCAAGATCACACCAGAAAGTCCTGGAGAACAGAACAGCCAAAAAAAGCAGTCTCTCCGGACTTGACTATCCAGGCAGTAATGCTTGGTAAACGTGTGCACCGAGGCCCAAGTAGCTACCTGACAGATGTAAGGCAAGGGAACTCCCCGTCCCAAAGCAGTAGTGGTTGAAGTCGCCCTGGTAGAATGGGCGTGTAGCCCCACCGGAGGCTTTTAGCCAAAGAATAACAAGCCTTTATGCAAATAACGACCCACCGAGAGATGGTCCGCTTGTGCACGGCCCAAACTTTCTTGGCGCCCACGTAGCCAACAAAGAGCTGGTCGTCCACCCGGAACTGTTGTGTGCGGGTCAGATAGAATGAGAGCGTACATTTTGGGCCCAGACAGTGGAGCCTCTCTTCCTCTTTTGAGGGATGAGGAGGCGGAAAGAAGGTGGGCAAAGTGATGGTCTGCGAGATGTGAAAGGCAGTAACAACCTGTGGCAGAAAAGAAGAACGAGTTCTTAGAGCAACTTTGTCTGGATGAACAGAGAGAAAAAGAGGTTTAGAGGAAAGAGCCTAGAGCTCACTCAGTCTTCTGGCAGAGGTGATGGCCACAAGGAAAGCTGTCTTTAAAGTGAGAAGACGAAGAGGACAGTTGTGAAGTGGCTTAAAAGGAGCACACATCAAATATGTCAGAACTAGGTTCAAGTCCCACTGAGGCAATATGAAAGGAGCAGGAGGGAAAAGAGGAGTAATGCCTTTTAAGAATCTATTTACAACAGGGGACTTGAAAAGGGAAGGCTGATCTGGAAGCCGAGAGATAGCCCTTGATAGTGCCCAGAGCACAGTCCTGCTGGGCCAAAGAAAGGAGGAATAGAATGACCTCTGAAAGAGGGGTAGAAAGGGGATCCACAGCCTTTGCTGTGCACCATGCCACAAACTTATTCCACCTGCAGGAGTATACCGTCTTAGTGGTGGGACGCCTGGCTGCCAAGATTACATCACAAACTTCGTGACGTATGTTAAATTCACATCAACTGCCGCCGCTCAATCTCCACGCAAGGAATTAGAGGCTGGACAGGTTCGGGTGAAGGACCCTCCCCTGCTGCTGCGACAGAAGATCCTCATTTATGCTGGGTAGCTTGGGATACCATACTCTTCGAGCCCAGTCTAGAGCCACAAGAATGACTTTGGACCGGTCGCGCTTGAACTTCTTCACTCTGGGTAAAAGTGGTATAGGCGGACAGGCGTATATTAGACCGCAACTCTACTCGTGACTAAAAGTCGCCTAGCGAGTGCCGCCTTGGGAATTCCACAATGCAGAACTGATGACATTGCGCATTGTCTTCGGTGGCGAATGGATCTAACCATGGCTTTCCCCACTGCTGCGGCGGCGGAGTTCGTCTGCCGTGGCGTTCAGAGAACCTGCCAGGTGTTAAACCACCAGGAAAATGCCCTGATGTTCCAGCCATGTCCTGAGACGCAGAGCCTCCTGACATAGGGTCCACGACCCCACCTTGCCCTGTTTGCTGCAGTACCACATGGCGGTGGTGTTGTCCGTGAACACCTATACAACTCTCCCAACAACAGAGGGAAGGAATGCCTTCAGTGAAAGTCGGATTGCCCGAAGCTCCAGAAGGTTGATATGGAGTCGGGACTCCGCCAGGGACCAGAGGCCTCTGATCTCCACCTCTCCTATGTAGCCGCCGCATCCCAGAATGAAAAGCATCCGTCACAACTGCGTGTTCCGGTTGGGAGAGGGATCTGCCATTGAAACAATCGCGATTCGGGAGCCACCACTAATATTGTCGTGCAGTGCCCTCCGAGATCTGGACGTGATCGGACAGGTTACCCTGATGCTGTGCCCACTGGAACTTTAGGTCCCACTGCAGAGCCCGCATATGCCATCTGGCATGCTCCACCAGCAGGATGCAGGAAGCCTTCAGGCCCAGTAGCTGGAGGGTCATCCTGACCAAAACCTGGGATAGAGGCTGAAAGATCGGAATCATAGCCTGAATATCCTGGACTCGCTGCTCGGGAGGATAAACCTGAAACTGCGCAGAGTCCAGAACTGCTCCGAAAAAGAGGAGCTTCTGAGAGGGAATCAGGTGCGACTTCGGCACGGTGATGGCGAACCCCAGCAAATGCAGGAGGTCGGCCATAGTCTGGAGGTGGGGGACGATTGCATGGGGAGAGCCTGCCTTCAACAACCAGTCGTCCAGATAGGGGAAGACTGGAACCCTGATCTGCGTAGATGAGCTGCGACCACCGCCATCACTTTCGTGAACACCCGAAGGGCGCTGGTAAGGCCGAAGGGGAGCACAGTAAACTGAAAATGCTTGTGGTCTACCATGAACCAAAGGTAACACCAGTGGGCCGGCAGGACGGGGATGTGGAAATATGCGTCCTGCAAGTCCAACGCTACCATCCAGTCTCCAGGGTCGAGAGCAGACAAGACCTGAGCTAGCGTCAACATCTTGAACTTCTCCTTCCGGAGGAAGCCGTTGACGTCCCTGAGGTCCAAGATAGGACACAGGCCCTAGTCCTTCTTGGGGACCAGAAAGTAGTAGGAATAGCAACCACAACCTACTTCTGGCCCAGGAATGCGCTCAATGGCCCCCTTGGCCAGAAGGGCTGTGACTTCCTGCTGAAGAAGCACAAAATGGTCCCCCGGCATGTAGTGGTAGTGAGGTGGCATGGTAGGAGGGGTAGTCTCGAAGGAGAGGGAGCAGCCCCTTCGGACTATTTGCAGCACCCACCTGTCCAAGGTGATGTTGCGCCAGTGGGAGAGATGATGGCGTATCCTGCCGGCCACTGGCGTTTGATGGGCCTGAAAGGTCGGACTAGGAAGTCTTTGAAGTGGATGATGCTGGGGTGGAGGTGGACTGACCCGCCCCCTGTCCCCCGGAACCACCTTGGCGGTTTCCCACGCCTGTGGCCGCGCTGAGGTTGTTGCTGCTCAGGCCTGTGGATCTGGAATGAACAGGTTGGGGCACCCCTTCCGTGGCCATGAAAGGAGCGTAAAGCAGCAGGCAGAGGAGGCAGAGTGGCCGACAGGCCCAAGGACTTGGCCGTAGCCCGTGAGTCCTTAAAGCGCTCCAACAAACTGTCAGTTTTATTGCCAAAAAGGCGAAAAGGCGAATGCAATCAAAGGGCATGTCCATCAAAGGGTTCTGGACATTCCCAGAGAAGCCAGTGGTTCTCAGCCAGGCGTGACGCCGAAGCGGCACTGTCGTGGAAATCGCCCTGCCTAGCGAGTCTGCAGTATCAAGCCCACAACGAATGGTGTACTTAGCTGCGTCCCTCCCAGCTGCAATAGCTTGGGAGAGTACTGTCTGGCCCTCCTCCAGACAGTTTGACAGCACCTGCGCAACCGTGTCCCACACAGAGTGGGAGTAACGGCCCAAGAGGCATGCGGTGTTTACCAACCGCAGCCCTAAGCCGGCAGATGAAAACAGCTTCTTGCAAAGCTGCTTCTGCTTCTTGGATTCCCTATCCGGGGGGGGTGCGGAAGGGAATGTGCCCAGGGATGCAGAGGCTTGGACAATCAAACTCTCAGGGGTTGGGAGTTGCACCGTGTCCAGCTCAGGGCTGAAGGGGGGTGGGTAGTACCGGGTGACGTCGGAGGTGGTGCAGAAGGTGGGGTCGGCACCTGTGGAGGAGTTATCAGGTCAACCGGTGTCGTCCAGGATCCGAGCCTGGATCCAGGTGGGTCCTGCAGCATCAGGGCTGAAGCAGACGGCGGTACCGGGGCCACCGGCGTCGGAAGGGCAGGACCCCCAGTCGGACCCCCAGGGCCTGAATGCGCACTGGTGGGGCCAGACGGCCCAAAGAGTCGGACCATGGCAGTAAGAAACTCTTGAACTTGTGCAGGCATTGCCAACGGACAAAGAAAGGGTATTTATGCCGGCAAAGATGTCGCAAGCTCCGCCAGAGACACGGGGGTGGCACCCCACGCACCCTCAGCTGCGTCAGGCGAGGGTAAGTCGAAGAGCGACAGTGCTTCTTCGACAACTTCTTGGAATGCTTAGACTTACCTGACCCAGAGTGCAAAGAGTTAGATCCAGAAGAACGATGGGGACGGCTCTGCGACTGGTCCATCGACCTCCCATGGGACCGGGACCTTGAGTGGCTCGGAGACGACTGCCGGCCTTCCAGCAACTTTCGAGACCGCTCCCGCAAAGTCTTCGGTGCCATGGCCCGTCAGTCGGGGCACGACTTGGAGCTGTTGTCTCGCCCCAGGCATTTGAGATAGACGCGGTGTGGGTCCTTCACCGACATCATGCGGCAACAGTCCCTGCAAAGCTCTAAGCCAGGCATCCCTACGACACCAGGAGTCGATTGACTCAGAAGAAATGTGGTACAAGGCCTCGAAAAAAGTCAAAAAATGACTGGGGGAACTTGTTCTTCACGGATCTGCGCTTGCTGGCACGGAAAAAGAAAGAACGGGCGTCAGCGCGCGTGGGCACATCTAAGTAGCTCCAGCGACGTCATCCCGGCACCAACAACACACGCTGAGCCGCATAACGACACCTACCGACGCGCAGGGATACTGCAGACGAAAAATTTCCGGATCCAGTCTGACGCATGGGGGTAATTCTAAGGTAAGGAATGCATCACTGTGTTTCTTTCAGATGGGCCCTATGCATAAGGCAGGTCAGAGTATAGACACGATTTTCTCAAACACCATGTTCAAGATTGCTACACCTAAAGAAGTTCTGTGGTCTGATCACTTGCGATTATCATTTTCATGGACCTGGTCTGCACCCTAAAAGGGTAGATAGACTGGGGCCTACACAAACAAACCTTACATGGAATAAAGTGGACATAGCCCAGTTGAAAGACACTTTAGATCACAACAAGCCTAATTTGATGGGCAACATGATAGCAGGCGAAAGCCTGTTGAATAACTGGTTTACTGAAGCTATTGCGGCTCCACTAGCTAAAACTGGAACCACCAGATATATGATCTCTACTCGCGGGGTTATAAATGACTTAGGAGATTAAAGAAAGCTTGAGCATATATCACACACATTTTAAAATAGCACGGCACACCTACTATGCACATTCAATTGGAAAGGCTAGCAACAACGCCAAAGAAATCTTCAAAATAGTATCTTATTTTACGGATCCCTCAGGCTCATCACCGCTAGAAACTAGTACTTCCTTGTGCTCCCAGCTTGCTTGTTTTTTTAAGACAAGTTTCCAAAAATCCAAGAATTTTAGCTCAAACATCAAATAATGTGTCCACTAATTTTACAACCCCAATGATGCATAGAGCCAAAGACAAACTAAAGTTTATTCCAACTTCCACTGACGAATTAGGAAACCTTCTTTCCATATGTAAATCTGGCTCTGCCATGGATCCCCTTCCATCCAAATTTTAAGATTAGTAGTGCGCAACCCCGCCCCCATTTATGAGGAACACTTCCTAATCTCCCTACACTCAGGGATTGTTCCCCTGCCCTGGAAAGGGCCAGCGTCACCCCCCCCCCCTTGCTGATCCAAAGATACTAAAATGTCAGACCCATCTCCCTGTTACCTGGGATCTCCAAAATAGAAACATTTGTTCATACCCAGCTAACATCTTTTTGGAGACCATCAAAACTTCACCCCTCTCAGTCCAGGTTCAGGGGGATATACAGCACCAGGTAAGCACTCATGGAGATTACGGATTTCGTCATAGTTACACTAGACGTGGACCAAAATGCTAATGTGATCCTGTTGCATCTCTCGGGGGCATTAAACACGATCTTACATGAGATCTTCTTGGGCTGTCTTGTTGGAAATGGAATTGAAGGAAAGGCACTGGTCTGGCTTCGCTCTTTTCTAGAACACAGGGAAAAAACAGTTTGGTTCAAGCCTTTCCTTTCGGAGCCCAAACAATTAAAGTATGGTGTACCTTAGGGCTCAGCCCGGAGCCCAGCAATCTTTAATATACCTGATCCCTTTGGCCAAACATCGAATATTAGGCATCCAGGTGGTCTACTATGCAGATAAAATATGCAGTATGCCTGACTGCAGTTAAGGGTTGGCTTAAAAACAACTCTCTACAATGTAACCCGGGAAAAACAGAAATCCTACTATTTGGTGCTGAGCCTCTTCTGGGTTGGGCAGGGGCCTGCTGTTCCGCCTACGGAGGTGGCTAGGAACCTAGGGGTGCTTACTGATGCAAATCTATCCTTCCATCACCAGACTGCACTTGTGGTCAAGTCCGCCACCTGGATACAAAGAATGCCTATGAAATTCCTTACACTCATGCCTTGGGAGGCCCAGAAATCAGTAGAACAGTCTCCAATACTGTCCAGATTGGACTACGCTAAAATACTCTACATTGGTCTCTACCAATACATTCTGCATAGACTACAAAATATTTTTTTTTTAAAAGGCAGTTCACTTGCTATTTAACCCCCTTAAGTCTGCTTCTATCTCTCAATACAGCATCAAGCTATACTGGCTCTCCATGAAAAAAGGTTTACCTTCTAAGCCCTGACTGTAGCGTATGAAGCCTCCTATAAAACAGGTTGCACCTACCTGCAGAAGAGACTATAAGGATACTGCCCTCAACAACCCCTCCATTCGTAGATAGCTTATTTCTTGTCCAAAACCAATTTCAAAAGGAAGAAATGGAGTAGCTCGGCCTATTTGGCCCTTGCTGCCAAACACTGGAATGCTCTTCCTCTCCCCAATTGGATGCATCCCAGACAAAAAAACGGTCATGTAAATTATAAACTCATTTGTTTAACGAAAAAATTCTGCCAATTTTCCTCTTGGGAGTGTGCTATCTAGAGCCGGGACACTATAGTAGCAGCTGAATACTTTACAAGCAGCAGGGTCGTTGAGGGGCCGCCCTTTTGAAAAGTTTTGTTGGTTCCACCACTGCAGACAGTGATGGGTGCGGCGGTCTACCAACACTAGATTGGTCAATTGACCATGCGACTGGTTCCACTGACTTACTAAGCATTCTTGAAGGGGACACGTGAACTCATGCATGGGGTACGATTTTTATGCAAGACACTATCATTCCTAGCAGTTGCATGAAGACTGGCTAGAAATGAGTGGTTGGCCTGAAACTGAGTGAGAAGAGACTGAATACTGAGAATTTTGGCTGCATTGGGAGAGGCTAGAACTTTGAGTGTTTTTGGTGGCTCCCAAATAAGGCTGTGCGTTTGAAGGCTGCATATTGTACTTCAACGCATTCACTGTAAACCCTAGTTGGTGTAGTTAGTGAATTGTGGCTTGAGTGTGTTGGAGACACTTCTGGTAAGTGTCGGCTTTGATGAGTCAGTCGTCCAGATAGGGGAAGACGTGGATGTGCTGTCTTCTGGGATGAGCTGCGACTAGTGCCAGGCAGTTAGTATATACTCGGAGCAGTGGTGACTCCAAAAGGTAGTACTTTGAATTGGTAATGTTGACCCACGTTCACGAATATGAGAGATTTGCGTAAAGCGGGCTGAATTGGAATGTGGAAATAGGCATCCTTTATGTCTAGAGTACACAAAGTCGTCCTGTTGTAAAAGTGGGAGCACTGGTTGAGGTTTCACCATGTGGAAATGTTTTGACAGTATGTAGTGGTTAAGTTCCCGGAGGTCCAGAATAGTTCTTAACAAGCTGCCTTTTTTGCGAATGAGAAAATACAGGGAGTAAACGACTGACCCTTGATATTGTAATGGTATTGGCACTATGGCTCCTTTTAGTTTGTGATTTAGCTTGTTAGAGACAAGTGAGTCTAGAGGGTAACTGCCCCTTAATGAAGATTGGATTAGACCGAGCAGGTTTATACTTTATCTATTCTGAAAGTCAGAATGCGAGCACAAATGTACGAGTTACTTACCTTCGGTAACGATGTATCTGGTAGAGACGATTCTAGCCTCACATTCCTTAACATGAGCCCTGGTGGAGAATCTCCAAGAGGGCGTCTGTATGAAATGGAGTGACAGGTTCACCCATCCTCAGGATACCAGCAGCCGTGGAAATAGCCCGAACAAAGGCAACACTGGCCTCAGTAGGGCGCCGCGGAGGTGAAAGCAATTCCTCCGTGGGTGACGGTTGCAGACTGAGCCGCCCATCCCCAGGTCCAGGGGGAAGCGGCCAGCCCCCGCATAGAGGAGGATCCACAGAGGAATGTGGGACCTGAGGGGCCTCCGGGGAATGGTGAGGCCGATGGAGAAGCCAGCCGCGAGCCACGGAAAGAAGGGTTCGAGGATTTTGGCCGGGGGGACGGCGAAGAGCCTTCCCTGGAAGATGCCGTGAAAAGGCAACTACAGGCACCCTGTCTCCGGGGAGAAACACACCAACAGATGACGGACCTCAAGAGATGAAGGGATCTCAGGAGACTAATCCAGACCCCTGCCACCACGTGCTTTCCAGGAGAATGGGGCGGGGGCAACGCCGGACCAGTGAAGGCCCGGAGCCGAAAAGGCACCGACTCAGCCTCGGATGGGGCAGCCGCCCGTTCCGAGGACCGATTGGGACTCGGTAAGGCAACCAAGACCCCGGCCTCCAACCGCGACTCAACCGGAGCCGGGGAGGAAGGCGCCGGCTCGACCTCTGGTGAGGCAGCCGCCTGCTCAGAGGACCAAGGGGGGCTCAGGGGCAAGCCCGGAGTACCGGCGATCACCTGCGACGCCACAGGGAGCCCCGCAGGGATTTGCAGCGAGGCAGGGCCGCTAGCCGCCAAAGAGGGAAACCCCGAAGGACCACACCCGACGCCGCCACTCTCCTACGACCTGGAGCTGAAACCTTCAGCACCGAGCCGGAGCCACAACAACTCTGCAGAAGTCCCCGCATGAGGCAAGGGATCCGCGGACATCTCAGGAGGTGGAGGAAGGGCCAAAGAAGCCTGCAGAGCTGCAGCGTAGGCTGTCATTTAGGCCCTAGTCGCCTCTGCGCCAGAGAACGGCGGGTAGGAAGGCGACAAGCGGGGCGCACGTCTCGGGGGGGAGGGGGAGGGACGGCGCCCGCCACGGAAGGAGGGCAGGGCCTCAGAGACAAACTGAAGTGCCTACCAGCTGGTGAGCCACGCCGAAGGGGCCACAGCGAAAGACTGTCGCAGACTAAATCGGCCACTCGTTGCCTGCAAGGTAGGGGACTGACGCTGTAACGACACAGACCTGGACAAGCGCGCTGACAGCAACTTCATCCAGCGTTCCCACCGTTATTTAGGCTTAAGGTGCTGGCAGGCGTCGCAACTCTCAGAGTCGTGGTGCTCCCCCAGGCACCACATGCAAATCGGGTGAGGGTCCGACGCCGACATGGGACGTGCACAGGAGGTACACGTCTTGAAGCCCGAAGGCATTAGCACACTGTTCCACTGAACGCCAAGCGTGAAAAGGGATAGAAGGCCTGAAAATAGGCCAGAGCACAATCCGGATCCGCGTCGCACATGGAAAAGAGAAAAAACTGACGTAGGCGTGCCAGGGTGGGACTTGCGTATCCTCGCTGACGTCACGAACGCGGACAACGTCGGGCCGAGTCACATGGTGCTGTCCACCTGGCGCGCAGGGATGCTGCGGCAGAAACGTTTTCTGGATCCATTCTCATGCCTAGGGATAATTCTACGTTAAGGAATCTGCGGCTAGTAGTAATCAGATATTGCCATGTCTCATCATGTCTTTGAGCATGGGGGGAGGGGGGGGGGAGGGGGGGGTCTGGCTAGTTCTGAGTGTACTACTCAAAGTTTCGAACAAGAAATCTTCTAGGGATTCTTTGTGTAGTTGTACCCCGTGATATTGTGCGGCTCTAGCAAGCAACTCTAAATAACCTACATCGTCATCAGGAGGGGATGGCCCTTGTGGGGTAAAGGTCTGGGTCATTATCTGTAGTGCAGTCTTTCCTGGGATCTACAGGTAATTGAATATCATCATCCATCATCAGGCTGTGATGGTGTAGAGTTATGTGGTGTGATAAGTAAATGTTCTAATGCTGGAGAAGGTGGCAAAGGTGTAGGGGAACGTGGTGGAAGAGGAAGAGAAGGGTTAGTACCAACATTTTTATTTTTTAAAGTAATCTTTTATTGTATGTCCTCGGACTCAGGTTTGCGTTTGTGAGGCAGTTTGGTAAGAGTATATCCTGTTTCAGGATTAATGTAATGGTCCTTTTTTTTTTTAGGCTCCAATTTGGGGGATGGCAAGACAAGAATCGAATGCTGTGGCTTCTAAGAAGAATTTTTTGGTTTCAGCACCGACAACTCTGGTGCCGGGATGGAAAGGCCTTACGGCGCAGAAGGTTTGGGGCTCCAAAGCAGTTGTTAATTACGAAGGCAAGGGTTTCGGCTCCAAAGCAGTCTTCGGCTTTGATCTCGCAGGTTGTGTCTCCATGCCGTACTTTGGCCAACTTGATCCAGAGCAAGAAGGCTGACAATGTGTTTCGGTGCCGAGCCGGAGCGTCAAAAACATCGTCTTGGTGCAGACCTTGGCCCAGAGGTGGTACTAAAGCCTTTTGCTTAGTTTGAGTTAGATTTCAGGGCAAGGGGTATTCAGTACACACGGGACCTTGACCCTGGGGTATGTCTCTTCCATCTCCAAGTTTGATTCAGGAATAGATAAGGGCTGCTCTTCCTGTTAGTCTTCGGCCCCTTGTTTATTAAATTATTCTTGCTGGAATCCTTCACTGAAGATGTCTGGCGTGTTTTCGATGTTCTGGCTTTGCATTTCACGACACTGAGCCAGATAATTGCAGAGAGTTTTCTTGGATCGAAGCAAACTGCGCGTGTCGCAGTCTTGTTCGCTCTGCTCTGGAGATAAGCACAAGTTGTACACTTTGTTTGGCACAGTGGACAGAATTTGAATGGAGTATGTTCCATCGACTCTGAGGTGGACCGACACAGTTAGGCCCGACGGCCTTCCACAAGTCTTCCAATCGAAATTGAAATTTTCTTCAACCAATACGATACGCGGAGAGGTGGGGTACGCTTACAAAGCAATACCGATGCAGGTTTAGTGGATTGTGCAAGAGGGATACCCGAAGAATGGTTTCACACCGGAGCATAGCAATACATGTCCGAACCCCATGGTGGAAAAAAATGATCTGACAATGGAGTCGATGCCCATGCGCACTATCAACGAAAAGAGGAGTCTGCTTACCTTGTGAATGGAAAGACTTCTTCGAAGAAAAACAACTTGCAAACATCCAGACCCAACACTAGATGGCAGGAGTATGCAAAGCATGTGATCTAAAGCTCACATGTCTTGAACACTAAATTTGGTGCCATGTTCTAGAGACTGACCTAGAAAACGTACATTGGGATTCGTGTGGCAACCTGTTGTGTTGTATATAGCGGAATAATGACTTTGCAACAAGTGGAATGTCTATTGTTATTTATTTTATTTAGAATTAAGCTCCGTTACATAAGGTTTAATTGGTTGACTTAAATTTATGTCCTTCTGATAGTATAATTCTACAAATATTGCAGTGTTTGTAGTCTCCGATTGAGGTGTGAACTCGAGTGATAAAACGTGAAATTCCAGACTATTCCATGCGCCTGTCCCCCAAGATGAAAGAAACCACAGGTAAGTTTCTATGTCTTAATGAACAAGTTACTTACCTTCAGGAACGCATTATCTGGTTGGGCCAATAGCTAGTTGCAGAATCCTTACCTTTGAATTTCCCAGACATTAGACTGGATCCGGAAACTTGTGTGAGCAGCACACCTGCACGGCGTCATGTAGCTCAGTTTGGCAGCACCGTTGGCGCTGGATGGGACGTCCCGGTCACCTATATAGGACCCACTCAGGCCTGGACATCAGTTACTTTTCATGATTTCCACACCAGAAGCGTAGAGCCATGAAGTGAACTGACTAGTGTATGTCCAAAATGGAACCCTGAAAAGGGAGCAACCGTAGCCCTATAAATTAGTTTGTAGAGCGGGAAGGCATGAGTGGGTCTATAAGGAATATGCAACAAGATATTGACTACCAGATAATGTGCTACTGAAGGTAAGTAACTTGTTCATCTGAGAGAGACTTCTAGCTGCAGATAACTTTTTTTTTTGATTTTCAAAAACCTTTATTGAATCATTGTACGGTACATAAGTGCAATATACATTCGGCGAATCATAAGTTTCATTGTGTACAAATATATGCCACCTTCCCGTATCAATGCTGTCATAAGAGTAACTTCCCTACCTCCCAGTGCCCTCGATGCCAATGGAAAGTCTTTCAGCACAGTCAGATCTTAACCAATAGAGTATGTCAACGTGCGGTGCAGGCAACCACTATACTGCAATATAAATGGAGTTAGGTAATACAATACCCAAGAGCAGAACTCTCAATCAAACGTCCCCCTTCTCGGTCCCAGCACCCACCTCTATATGCGCATGCGAATCAACCATATCGCCAGGTTGCAGCCTGGCAGATGTCTAAGACCAACACTCAATGAGCCTTCCTTCCCACTGGGGAAATGGACACATAAGCCCTCAGTAGTTGTTCATCCACCCAGTACTCTTTTGTGCGGTCAAGGAAGAATGGCAACACTCTAAGTCCAAAAGACAGAACTGCTTCTCTGCCTTAGAGAGATGGGCAGAAGCATAAAAAGTGGGAAATGTGACCGACTGACCCAGATGGAATGTGGTCCCCACCTTAGAAAGGAAAGAGGCTTGAGTGCCAAGCACCACCTTATCCGGGAACATGAGGCTTAGATGATCAAGCCTGCAACTCACTCAGCCTCCGGGCAGATATTGCCACTAGAAATACTGATTTGCTGGAGAGCAACCAGAGAGGACAATTATGCAGTGGCTCAGAGGGAGCACAAAACGAGGTACTTGAGAACTAGGTTCAGATCCCACTGAGGCATAGGAGGAAACACGTACAAGCCCTTTAAAGAAACTATTTACAAATGGGGACTTTAATAAAGAGGGTTGGTCAGGCAGCTCCAGAAAAGCAGAGAGCAGAAAGACAGCCCTTTTGAGAGTCCAGAACAAAACCCTGCTGGGCAAGAATAAAGAAAAGAATATCAGAAAGAGGCAGAAAAAGGGTCAATAGTCTTCTTTGCACAATATTTTAAATTTTCATGCCATCGGCAGGCATATACCTTCTTGGTGGAGGAACACCTGGCTGCAAAGATAACATTACAGACTTTAGGAGGAAGGTTGAAAGCTACCAACTGTCACCGCTCAATCTCCACGCAAGGAGGTGGAGATTAGACAGATTTGGGTAGAGGGCCCTCCCCTGCTGCTGCAACAGAAGATCCTCCCAAAGGGGCAGTCTGATCGGAGGGATCCATACACATTCAAAGAAGCTCAGCATAACAGACGCTCTGAGCTCAGTCTGGAGCCACAAGAAGGACTTTGGCCCAGTCATTCTTTATCTTCTTGAGAATGCTGGGCAGAAGTGATGTGTGCGAAAAGGTGTACAGGAGGCCTAAGCTTCACTCACGATGAAAAGCATCACCAAGCGATAGCTGCCTTGGAAACTACAACGCGCAATACTGCTGACTTTGTGCGTTCCCTTCAAGGGCGAACAGATTGAACCAAAGCTCTCCCCACTGTTGAAAATGACCTTGCATCACTACCGGTTGGAGACACCATTTGTGATCCGCTAGGCATTGATGGCTGTGTTAGTCTACCCTGGCGTTCAGAGAACCTGCCAGGTGTTGAACTACCAGTAATATGCCCTGTTACAGCCATGTCCACAGGCGCAGGGCCGCTTGACAAATGGTCCACGCCCCTACATCGCCCTGCTTGTTGCAGTACCACATGGTGGCTGTGTTGTCTGTGAACAATTGCACCAACTTTCTCTTGACAGAGGGGAAAAAATGCTATCAATCTCACTCGAATCTTTCAGAGCTTCAACAAGTTGGTCTTCGGTAGAGTCCGGCCTTAACATCAGAGTCCTCCTATTTCCACCTCTCCCACATGGCTGTCCGATCTCAGCAGTGGCACATCTGTTGCAACTGTGAGATCTGGTTGGGAAGGGAGAGGTGTTGCCACTAACCCAATTGTAATTTGTTAGCCACCACTGCAGGTCCTTTGCAGTTCCCTCCAATAATCCTGTGGACACAACATCTGGCTACCATTCCTACAAGGAGAGATTGCACTGCATCCTTGCACAACTTGAGAAGTCGGTGCAGGACATTGGCTGGGGTATGGCTGACACGGTTGAGAGACCATTCCATTACCAAAAAAGGGGTGAAAGGCAGACTGGGAGCGAGGTGTCACTGAGAGACACAAGGACCTGGCCAGGGGGTGAGTGGCGGACAACTTCTGGCTACCATTCCCACGAGGTCGGATTGCACCATGGCTATGTCTTCACACAACTTGGAAGTCTGTGCAGGACATTGGCTGGGCCATGGCTGACACGGTTGAGAGCCCATTCCATTGCCACGACCTGGTCATAGCAAACAAATCCTCGTAGCAATCAGTTGTAATTTCTCTGTAGAGACAAGTCCTATCGAAGGGCGTGTCCAGGAGGTTGTCCTGCACATCCCCTGAGAAGCCAGATTGCCTTAGCCAGACGTGGCGCCACAAGCCCACCATCAATAAAACCGTTCTACCCAGGGAGTCAGTCGTATCCAGACTGAGGCCGGAGCCTAGGCCAGAGCAGTCGATGTTGAACCGGATGGTCCCTCATCCAATCCTGTGATGCACCAGAAGGGTCAGCTCGCTGAAATACTTTTTGTTTGGCCTTGTAAAACTTATCTGAGCGAGGGTCGCTCCGGCTCCCGGAAACGGGGGAAAGCACAGAGTCGAACCTGGCTCTGCAGAACAATGCAAGGAATGTCTGTTCCTCACTCGCCTCTTCAATCCTCAATGGACAAAATTAAGCTGAAGTCCTCTTAGACAATGACTTCTTCTTGTGCCTCTTCCCAGAACTTCTGGAGGACCAAGTGCGATAAAGAGGACTTGGGGCTCCTAGAGCGGTCCCGAATCCTTCTCTTCCTCGATCAGGATTTGGACCTCTGAGAAGTCGCACTCAATGGCGCCAACCGCGACTGAGTTGTGGTCGCACTCAAGACACCATAAACACACAAGGTGCAGGTCGGTAACCAGCATGGCGCGGTGACTGGTGCCTTTTTTGAGAACTTTCTCAGGTTGGGCTTTCTTGCCTGACTTCGACCACTGCGTGCTTCTGTTTCACTTTGGGGAACGTTATTCACTTAAGAAGATACTCGAGAAAATAAAAGTGTTTATGGAGAAGGAGGAATTCAATAAATTAACAATAAAATACTTAATAGAAAAAAGAAAGCTTAATACAACACAAACTATTTGGTCGAATTATCATTTGAAACTATTCAGATTCAGAAAAAAAAACGACTTCTTAACTCATCAGACCTTTTGTTCAATTTAAAGGCTACAGGTTTATGCACCACTCGTTGGGCTTTCTTTCACTGTGACACCCTTTCCTTCCTCCCCTATTCCAGGCGTACAAGCAACCTTGTACACACCTATGAAAAGTCACGCTCCTCCAGGAGCGTGGCAGGCAATTGGATGAAACATGTGGCGTTTGCAGTTTACTGTGTTTTTCTTCCACACCGAGCAACACCATGTGAAGTCGCGACACTGGATCCCCTCTCCCGACCCAGTCTTAAAAGGACTGGAAAGGTTTTGGTGAAGAGCTTTCTTCTCGGCTGTCAGTGACCGCTTCATTGGTAGCTGGTCTTCTTTCTCCACGTTCTCTCCTTTTCTTTGCATTCTTTAGCTCGTCCTTTCTTTCTATTGCTTCCTCCTCTTGTAGTTTCCCCTGTCCTCCTAATTCTAGCTCTTCCTCAGTGTTCTGTAAAATTAAATGTCTTTTGTTTCCATTACAGGAATAGCTTTCGTAGGTAACCAACGACAGATGTCAGGTAAGTGTCCTAATTCCTTTCCCTCCTGTGTAAGTTGCTCAATATGACAAACCCCAACCAAACCATCCTGCTGCAAGAGCAGGCATAGTGGCTGATGATGAAAGCCAACAGATTGGAGTACCAAATCCTCCTCGCCCAACCTGTGTAATCAGAATTAGCTGTGCTTGATCCCCCACACATTTGGTTACACTCTTGATAAAAGAATTCGAGGAAACGTGCATAGCAGGCCTATAACCAACTGAGCCTGAAGACATCCCCATGTATAGCTTGTCACAGGCACTCATTCCAACTCCTATTTCCCTCTGGTCCTGGGCAACACAGGATGCCCTTTCCATGTCTTTCCCATGTCACTGCCACTCAAGGCGTTGTTTACGCTGCATGACGGGTCATGCTGCCGAGGATTGAGGGTATCACATTTGTGATGTCCAGTTACCCCTCCATCACCAGAATTGTGAATCCTCTATCCATGCAGGCACCCTAAAAGCTGTGATCTAAAGTTGTGTGTGAATTGGAGAATTTGAGGATCTGTTGCAGGGTTCAAGAATCCTGTGCTTTAGGAATCCTGCAGTCAATAACAGCAACCCTCAGGGCAATCCAGGTGCTTGCATTTCATTCATGATGAGATGGAGCCTTTGCTTGGGCTCTGCTCTTCACCTGTAGTCCTAGATTTTGAATCGAGTTGACATCTTCCTACAAGTTCACCATTTTTGGTGCTTGTTAAAATTCCTTCTGCTTCACTCACCAAAAACTTACCTTGAATCCTTGTTTTCAAACGATGTCTCCCAGTGCTGTTATTCGGAATATTACTTCACATTATCCAATAGGTAGATTTGAGCCCCTTGGTAGTACTATCATGCACAAATCGTGGTCCCTACCATTCACATTTCAATGTCAACGTGCTGAGAATAAATGTTTTAGGGGAGGACTGAAATTCTACAGTGGTACATGCTTTAGTATGCACACAAGTTATGCTTCACGATAATTGCAAAATGTCAGGCCCTAATTTGGCTTGTTTTCTAAAATGAACACCAGTCCCTTCCATTACTCCCATGATGCTTTTGAACAGAAGTCATCTTATCCTGAATAACATCAACTGCTGTGCCTTGCGGGCTGGCATTCAGTATATAGTAACTGTTTCCCAGCGAGTACTTGTAATGTTCTTCTTCTGCCCCCACACAGAAGTGTTGATAATTCACTGTGGCCTTCCATTCCCTCTTTGAAAACCGATGTCAATAAACTAAGCAGGCTCAAAGCGCTATTGTTTCAACAAGAAGTCGCTCTCGCTTAGGTTCAAGAGACCTTCAAATTGTAGGTGGATAGAACATCAGTTGGCGACATTTGGTGTGAGGCACAAGTTACTACTTGTGTAACGATATATCTGTAAGAGACATTAGTTAGTGATAGATTCCTTACCTTAGAATATCCCCAGGCGTCAGACTGGATCCGGAAATTTTTGCATAGCAGTCCCCTTGCGCGTCAGTAGGTGTAATCTGCGGCTCCCGCGTCCGTCGTCGTGGGCGCCGTGATGACGTCGCCAGAGTACTCAGACGCCGCCTCCGCGTGCTGACGTCAGTTCTTAGACACAGCTTTTCCGCGCCAGAAACGCAGAGCTATGCTAAAAACCAACACTGGTGCCTTGAAACTAGGGCCCTGAAAGGGGATGACCTTAACCCTAGATATCGGTTCGCAGAACGGGGAGGATGGGTGGGTCGGTAAGGAATCTATCACTAACTAATGTCTCTTACAGATATATCGTAACACAAGTAGTAACTGGTGCATCTGAAGGAGACACGTTAGTGATGGATTCCTTACTTTAGAATAGATAACCCAGCAATACCAACCCCAGTGGTGGGTCTGCGAACCAATAATCACACCAGAAAGTCCTGGAGGACGGAACGGCCAAAGAAGCCATCCCTCCGGACTTGGCTGTCCAGGCAATAATGTCTTGCAAACGTGTGCAGCGAGGCCCATGTAGCTGCCTGGCAAATGTCCTGCAAGGGCACTCCTCGGCCCAGGGCAGTGGTAATCGCTGTGGCCCGAGTGGAAAAAGCCCTCAATCCAACAGGGGGTTCCTTCTTAGCCAAGGAGTAGCACGCCTGGATACACAAGATGATCCACCGCGAGATGGTCCACTTGTGTACTGCCTTTCCCTTCTTGGCGCCCACGTAACCAACAAAGAGTTGGTCATCCATCCGGAACTGGCGTGTGCGATCTAGATAGTAAGAGAGCGCACGTTTTGGGTCCAGACGGTGGAGCCTCTCTTCCTCTCTCAAGGGATGCGGAGGCGGAAAGAAGTTGGGCAAGGTGATGGATTACCCGATGTGGAAGGCTGTGACTACCTTGGGCAGGAAAGAGGGCCTTGTCCACAACACAACCTTGTCCGGATGGACCGAAAGGAAAGGAGGTTTACAGGATAGAGCCTGGAGCTCACTCACTCTCCTGGCAGAGGTGACGGCTACCAGGAAGGCAGTCTTCAAAGTAATAAGGCGGAGAGGACAGTTGTGAAGTGGCTCGAAGGGAGCGCACATCAGAAAAGTAAGAACCAAGTTCAAGTCCCACTGAGGCATCACAAAGGAAACAGGAGGAAACGTATGTGTGATGCCTTTCAGGAATTGATTAACAATAGGGGTCTTGAACAAAGAAGGTTGATCAGGCAGCCTCAAAAAAGCTGAAAGAGCAGAAAGGTAGCCCTTGATAGTGCCCAGAGCAGAGCCCTGCTTGGCATGAGAAAGAAGAAAGAAGAACCTCAGAAAGAGGGACAGAGAGAGGATCCACAGCCTTTGCTGTGCACCATGCCACAAATCTGTTCCACCTGCAGGCGTATACCGACTTTGTGGAGGGACGCCTGGCTGCCAGAATGATGTTACAGACTTCAGGAGGCAAGTCAAATGGCCTCAACTGTTGCCGCTCCATCTCCAAACATTGAGGTGGAGACTGGACAGGTTCGGGTGGAGGACCGTCCCCTGCTGCTGCGACAGAAGGTCCTCCTGAAGAGGCAGACGAACCGGAGGATCGACTGAAATATTGAGTAGCTCGGGATACCAGTACCTTCGTGCCCAGTCCGGAGCCAAAAGGATGACTTGTGCCCGGTCGCGCTTGATCTTTAGCACTCTAGGCAGAAGTGGTATAGGCGGAAATCCGTCAACAGACCTCAACTCCACTCGCGACGAAAAGCGTCTTAGAGCGAGTGCCGCCTTGGAAATTCCAACGCGCAGAACTGATGACATTGCGCATTCTCTTCGGTGGTGAATAGATCTAACCAAGGATCTCCCCACTGCTGAAAGAGGCCTTGCGCCACGTCCGAGTTCAGACGCCATTCGTGATCCATCATGCACCGGCGGCTGAGTTCGTCCACCCTGGCGTTCAGAGAACCTGCCAAGTGTTGAACCACCAGGGTCACGCCCTGATGTTCCAGCCACTGCCAGAGGCGCAGAGCCTCCTGGCATAGGGTCCACGACCCCACCCCGCCCCGCCCTGTTTGTTGGAGTACCACATGGCGGTGGTGTTGTCCGTGAACACCTGCACTACACTACCCCGGACAGAGGGGAGGAATGCCTTCAGTGCAAGCCGGATCGCCAGTAGCTCCAGAAGGTTGATGTGGAGCCGGGACTCCACCGGAGACCAGAGGCCTCTAATCTCTGCCTCTCCCATGTGGCCCCCCCAGCCCTGGAGGGACGCGTCCGTCACAACTACGTGCTCCGGTTGGGGTAAAGAGAGGGATCTGTCGCTGACCCAATCGCGGTCCGTGAGCCACCACTGCAACTGTCTTGCAGTGCCCTCCGAGATCAAGACATGGTGGGACAAGTTGCCCTGATGCTGGGTCCAATGAAACTTCAGGTCCCACTGCAGAGTCCGCATCCCCCACCTGGCGTGATGCACCAGAAGGATGCAGGAGGCCATCAGCCCCAGAAGTCGCAGCGTCAACCTGACCGAGACTCGGGATAACGGCTGAAAGATCGGAATCTGAGCCTGACTATCCCGAACCCGCTGTTCGGGAGGATAAACCCGAAACTGCGCTGAGTCTAGAACCGCTCCGATGAAGAGGAGCTTCTGAGAGGGACACAGGTGTGACTTCTGCACATTGATGGAGAACCCCAGCAGGTGCAGGAGGTCGGCCGTAGTCTGGAGGTGGCTGACTACTGTCTGGGGCGAGCCCGCCTTTATCAACCAGTCGTCGAGGTAGGGGAAGACTAAAACCCCAAACCTGCGCAGATGAGCTGCGACCACCGCCATCACTTTCGTGAACACCCGTGGGGCGCTGGTAAGGCCGAAGGGGAGCACGGTAAACAAAGTGCTCGTGGCCTACCGTGAACCGCAGGTAACGCGAGTGGGCCGGCAGGACGGGGATGTCCTGCCAGTCCAACGCTACCATCCAGTCTCCCAGGTCCAGGGGTAAGACCTGAGCCAAAGTCAGCATCTTGAACTTCTCCTTCCGGAGGAAGCCGTTGATGTTCCGCAGGTCCAAGATAGGGCGTAGGCCTCCTTTGCCCTTCTTAGGAACCAGAAAGTAGTGGGAGTAACAACCACACCCCACTTCTGGCCCAGGAACGCGCTCGATGGCCCCCTTGGCCAAGAGGGCCGCAACTTTCTCTTGCAGAAGCCTCAAGTGATCCCCCGGCACGCGGTGGTACTGTAGTGGCATGGCTGGAGGGGTCGCCTCGAAGGGGAGGGAGTAGCCCCTTCGAACGATTTGCAGCACCCACCTGTCCGATGTGACAGTGAGACAGTGGAGGAGGTGATGGCGAACCCTGCCCCCCATTAGCGTCACATGGGCCTGAAATCTCGGACTAGGAGGGTTTACAGGCAGATGCTGCAGGGGTAGGTGTGGACTGACCTCGCCGTTGTCCCCGACCGTCGCCACGGTGGTTACCACGTCCGCCACCGCACTGGATGTTAGCCTGCGGGCCGTGGCTGGCAGGACGTGTGTGGGCACCCCTTCCTTTGCCACGAAAGGAGCGAAAGGCAACAGTTTGCTGGCGCGGGGCAGAGAGCCCCAAGGACTTGGCCGTAGCCCTGGAGTCCTTAAAGCACTCAAGCGCACTGTCTGCCTTGTCGTTAAAGAGGCGACGGCCGTCAAACGGCATGTCCATAAGGGTGTTTTGGACATCAGCCGAACAGTTGTCGGACCTCAGCCAGGTGCGGTGACGAATCGCAACCGTCGTTGCCATCGCTCTGCCCAGCGAGTGAGTGGTATCCAGCCCACACCGGAAGGAATACCGTGCCGCATCTCGACCCTCCAAAAGGGCTTGGGTGAGTTAAGTCCGGACCCCCTCCAGACATTGTGGCAGCACGACCGCGACCGTGTCCCACAGAGAGTGGGTGTAACGGCCCAAGAGACACGCGGTGTTAACTGACCGCAACCCCAAACTAATTGAGAACATCTTTTTACCATACTGTTCGTACCTCTTGGATTCCCGATCGTGGGGAGCGGTCGGGAATGCGGTCTGGGAGTTAGAGGCCTGGATGACCAGGCTCTCTGGGTGCGGTGGGTGGACAGGAAGTAAGGGTCGCCCGGAGCCAGGCGGTGGCGCCTGGCCATGTTCCTATCTACAGGTGAACCTATAGCGTGCTTGGAGCAAGTGCCCCCATGGATTATCCTGGATGTTTGCCTGTGACTGACTGTCAGCCCTACTGAATTTCATCACTATACTGAAAAGGACGGCAGCCTGTTCTGCACCAGACTGGCTTTCAGATACAGGTAAATGGATAGTTCAGCTGATCCAAGAGATCTGGCAGAATGCACGTATTACGCACTCTAGAGAAAAGTGTTAGGTAGGGTTAACATTATGATATATATTTGTATATTCATATAATCACTACAACATTAGAATTAATTGTTAAAGTGCTATGTTTCAGCTGTACTCTGATGATTTTAAAAACACTTTTTAAAATATTTGTATAATATGGTTATTGTCTAGTTTACATGAAATGATTGTACCTCGGTCTTTTTATGATTTTAAATTATCGAATAAAAGTGTTTTTGACTGATTGACACTACAACATTATCAAGGTTGAATTATTCATCTTCACCATTCTTGTAATGCTGGTCACAATGCTTTGTTTCCTTCTACTGATAATTGCAGCTCATTTTTTTTTCCTCCAGAATCTAATTGCTCATTTGCAATTCGTGTATTTTGTTGTCCAAACCTACAGTCTTAGTAGGAGCCGCACAACTGTGTACTTAGACACCGTAATCTCTGTACAGCTTTCTCTAATGCAGGCTTATAGCCATTGAGATCGCCTCTACATTAGGGTCTGTGACCAGTCTTCTCCAGCCGATTCATATGAAACTCCTCCACCTGTATTTCCATGTGTAGCATGCTAGGAACACCCACAGTTGTCCTGATGAGAGGAACAGATACTTAAGGCCAATGTACCCGGTTCACCTATGTTTTCAGTCTCAAGCAATTAAGTTTTTGTAGAGCCCAGACTTTGTCAATGTATGTAATAATATTTTGTTACTTATCTAACTTTTTAGGTTTCTGAACTATTTCGAATAATTATTTTGTGCGGTTATGAAAGTTTAGATGGCCTTTCCATTAAATAAATACATTTTCTAGTGTTCTGCCAAAAAGGAACTTTAGGCAAATTTGCAACTATAACAGATATGGGAACAAACCACCCAGGGTGGAAGCATTTTTAGAAGAAACTTCTTCGGAACCTTTTACAGTGAGTGAATAAAGTGCCTGTGCTCCACTATGAATCTGAGGACAAACAGTCTCTTTCAACACAGTGGCTCGAAGCTGGCATCCTGCCAGAAGACTCAATGTATATGTATAGCTCTCACGTCTGCAACCCAGAACAAGAAAACAGTAGCAGTAGGATTAGAAGAAAGGAATCTGTATCATGTTAGCTCTGGCCTTTCCACCTTGATATCTTACAAAAAAGGAGTTTATGAAGAGTTACTGGAAGAGCAAAGTATTTCAAAGGTCAGAGCTGTGAGCAAATTGCAATGCTTATTTCCGTAGAGAAACCAAAAAGGCTTTCAGTATCTGAATACATTGTTTCATATGAGAGATGCTCCCTACAAACGTTTTTAGTCAGCCACATCACAACAACTACCCAACAACTGCTACTTCGAACTCGGATGGGGGCATTTATCTCAAAGGATCAGGTTCCTGTATGGAAACAAACATTGCCAACATTACTCTGCAGACTCTGTGGCCAAGCAGAAGGAACTCTGATTCATTTACTGTGTTTTTTCCATCCCTGAATAACCTTAGACGTTTTTATCTATTACACGCATTTCGCACATTTCAAATTAGATAATTTCGGCCAGCATTTATGTTAGCATTGAACAGCCAACTGTTACAGGTAGCATGCAGGGCCACCAGATTCTTGCAGAAAGTTAGCTTCTTAATACAGAAAACTGAAAAACATTTTAGGAGATGAAATGCTTAAAACCAAAGGACTGAGGTGTTGATAATAATTTAGAACCTAAGACATCATTTTTTTTTTTAAATAGGATTGTATAGATGGCCTGTGTATTTTGTGTTCTTTTACCTTTTAAACGCCAATTGGAGGATTTTAGCACAAAAAATTGTATAGGTTTTAATTAACTATATACAATAAAATGTACTTACATTGTTTAAAAAAACGTATTAAGGAAATCTTGCTGATGGCAAGGGAGGTATTTCAATTATTATGAATCTGAAAAAGCTCACACTGCAAAGTTTAAAGTAAAAAGGAATATAGTAACAGTGCATCCTGGCAAATCGTATTTGATGTCTCATAATGACAATCATTCAAAGGAGGGCTGGAAAGTAATCTCTCTCTATAGATTTCAGATTCATCCTCTTTCTCTACGACGGTTACCTCCACAGAGCCATATCATCTACAAGTTCATTACCCCCTGAGACAGCCAGAATAGGATATCATATTCAGAGTACACCAACACCACCATAAAGTTATCTGCAGAGCTAATCCAATTCATCTGAATACTACAAACTACATATATATTAAAAAAGCACATCTATTGGTCACATTTCCTCATTCATCACGCCAAGTATTGTGTATTATAACAGTATAACTGCACCTCAGTTGTTATTACGCACAACAGGGAAACACTTGGCACACAAGCTACAAACAAAGGCAACTCACTTCCAATAACATCTCACAGTGTAGCGTGCTATCCATTTAGGTAAGCACTTCAATACCCCACATTGTGGTAGCAAGCAGTACACAAATGCTATAATTAGGCTGTTCAGGTTTTGGTTTCAACCAATTTCAACTGCTAGAAACACACCGGACCAAACACATTTCAACTGAGACTGGAAACCACTGATGAATTCCAACTACATACCAGCCTTGCAATATCCTCGAAGTGGATATGAGAGCACTTGGCAACAAAGGCCGTAACAATAAACCAAAGTGAAACCAAAAACACGGAGCACTTGTGTTTAGTACACTATATTGGAGAAGGATCCAGCTCTGGAAATGTTTCTAAATAAGTCTGTGACATGCCAACAGGCACTTTAGTACTGGCAAGTTGCCCCACAGGTTGCTAAATATATTAGGAGAGGGGTTTCACATCTTGCACTACTCTACCAGGTAAGAAACACAGAAGGGTCACGTAGAGCACACTGCTGCCTACCAGTTTAAACAAACATATTGATGCGCCCTTCTTTTTGCATTCCTTTGCCATTCAGCCTGCTTTGTCTACCCCATCAGAGACACTGTCAGACTGGCCAACATTAGTGCATGGCCTTTCTACATTGTCTGCCTTCATAATACTCAATATGCACATCCTGTAGCAAGCTCTCCAAGTCCGGTACATTATCCATCATGATTGAGGAAGCAGTACCCTAAATGGGAACCGCTTGGAACCTGACATTGGAGAGAGTGAGTGAGTGAGTGAGAGAGAGAGAGAGAGAGAGAGAGTGTGTGTGTGTGTGTGTGTGTGTTCTAAAAGATGAAACTGTGTGTGTAATGGGCTGCTGCATAAGAGTGCTGCGGTTTGTGTGTATTGAGTGGCAGAGGAAGTATGTGCAAGTGAGTTGTGAATGTACTTGGTAACAGGGGAAGTATCTCCAGGAGGAAGGGGGGGGGGGGGGTGTGTGTGTGTCTGTGTGTGTGTCTGTGTGTGTGTCTGTCTGTGTGTCTGTGTGTGTGTGTGTATGTGTCTGTGTGTGTGTATCTGTGTGTGTGTGTGTGTGTCTGTGTGTGTGTGTGTGTCTGTGTGTGTGTGTCTGTGTGTGGTTAATGAAAGTGTTTGTGTATGTTCTCTTGTCTCCCAGCTGCATGAATGAGTAGCCCAGTGAGTCAACGTTTTTACTTTGTAGTCCTTATTAGATAATGAGATAAATTGCAGAATACAATGAAAACCCTGGACAGGATAAGCTACTCATGGAGGGACCTGCAAACCTTGAGAGCTCTGCTGGGGGTCTATGTGTAGTTGGGAACAGTGTGAGCCTGGTTTCTGTGGATGTCAAGTTGCTGGGTGGATGTGAAGGAGGGAGCTATGTGTACTTGGCTACTGCATGTGAGGCTTGAGATGTATGAGCAGAATGCAGTTTGCCGTGATTGGCTACAGTGAATGAGCAAGCTGTATGCATGTTTGCAGATCAGGTATCCTCTCCAGGTTTAGCGCCAGGACATTCTGCCAAAGTCAGGAGTATGTGGGACATAGGAGAGAGAGACATATATGAGGTGCACCCTTCCCAGCCTCAGGCAATTAGTTTCCAGGACAGTCTGCTGCAGTCTAAGTGTGTGATTATCCCTGTCTCTATTGGCAGGATAAACCGGATTATAGATGCTGCTGGAGAGGTGGCACGTTAGGTTACTTTTACTTTTTTGTTCAAATAGGAATGTTGGATGAATGTATACATTAGCCATAAATAAGACAAGGGATCTAAGATGAATAGGCCCAGGGGTCCTGAAGCTAGAGAGCTGGGATAACCTTCCTCTGCTCAGGAACCATTAGGAGGAGCATAAAATATTTTCTTTAGAATGTAGTCAACTGTAAGTCTATCTCATAGCAGCCACAGCTAAACACAAAAACAAGAATGTACACGTTCGGGTAAACAAGGTGCTTAGTTATTTGGAGAAACCTTTACAGAGAGAAAGCTGGTTGAATTAAGAAAATTATCTTTGCAGCCACAAACAACAAGTAACCTCCCAGTCTACTGAAGATGAATTAACAGATTTTTTATAAAATGTACAGTGGGTGTATCACCAAGCAAGCTGAGCTAATGCTTTGCTGACACAGCAAAACAAAATCAAAGTGAGTACCCCCAGTGAGCTTTCATATGTCAATTGGTCATCCACAAAGACAAAAGACAGGATGGCACAGCTTTCTGCACTTCACAAGCTGCATTGTCCGTAAAGCTGAAAACAGACCTGTTTAGCTAGGTTTCTTTTTTAAAATGATTTGTTTCTACTGCCATTAAATACTGTTTTTCAATATCTTATAATCGCCAATAAAAAGTGACCAAATAATCTGAGAACTTAAATCCACTGCAATCATTCAGTGAAAATGTAGAATGCCAAGTAGTTAAAATATTCTTAAGAAGCTTTGCAAAAGTAACATTTATTGATATTTTTACCCACCAGATTCATGAGCTTCAGTCCTTCCAGCAGTTTGCAATTTTTATTCTTCAATCTGTGTGCTTCATCAATGATAACACAGCGCCACTCTATGGCATTGAGTTCTTGACAGCCACCAAGAATCATTTCAAAAGTAGTTATAATGGCATGGAATTTGTAAGCTCCACGAATAATACGCCCCTAGGGATTTGTGAACAAATATAACAATTGGTCAAGAAATTACAGAGCATCACATTTCTCATAGCTGTTATGTTTGCTCTAACATCCTTTAATGTTCATAATTATTTAGACGCAAGTAGTAAAATCTTTCTAGCAAGATAATTAGTACCAAATTTACTGTGTTTCAAATTTGACAAGTAAATCTTTTCGGAACTATGGGCAAATCAAGAATTTTACAGATTATTTAATTTCAATACATCAAGTTGATAAAATGCAGTGCTATCCCTCTTACAAGAAATGTATAGAGGCACACTTATCCATATTCATACAGGAACCAGCGCTTCATGATTAAGTGGTATTAGTGACAACAGCATTACGTTAATACAAATATCATCGAGTGAAGGGGACTTGAAGAAACAGTCTACATATTTAAGTGTTTATTTAGATTAGATATGTTATAGTTGTTGAACAGCAATAAATCAGTTCCATGAAGCAAATGTTTCTATGCCAGTCAGTCAGTCAGGTTACTTTATTCGATAACTTAATATCATAAAAGACATGGTACAATCAGGAAAATAAGAAAACTATTGATTATACAATAAAAATCTTAAAATGAGAAAATTCATGGTGTACATATTTTTACTCATGCATAAATATAGTCTTAAAAACATTATAAAAACTACAATGAATTTATACAATCAGACCACAATGTAAAAATACGTCCTAATCTGGGCCACTTAAGGTCAGTGGTGGCATAATGCTCTTGTTCCTGTGCATATGAGTACATAACACGAGGATCTAGGCTTTAATGGTAAATGTACCAATTAACCAATACTACATTGTAATCAACCAAAACATTCAAAGAACCATTCACATATTTCGTCAAATAAGGACTTCCTGATTATATAACTCTTTGCAGGGTATCCCCTTTACTAACTCTGCTATACACAAATCTATTTGTGCTGCCCCACACTTTTCTATTTGCTGAAGGTCAGCTTCGTGGACATCACTCTTTTTTCAACACAAGGAATGATGTCATATGTGCATATCACATATGCACATTGTCCCTATAATCGCCCGACTCCCCCTCAAGCCCTAGCCGCTTTCGTCCCTATTGATCTATCTAGCTCCCTTAGAATTCTTAAAAGCCTAAAGTCTGGCTCACCATCAGATCCATGTGCTGCTAGACGTTTGGCCGCCGTCGCGGAAACTATCAACCCTGAAGTCAAAAGGCTTATTAACATGTCTCTCCAGGAGGCGTAGGTCCTGCTGACCTGAAAGCAAGCTAAGATCCTGCCCCTCTTGAAAAAGCCCTCTCCTGATCCTATGTACCGTGGGAGCTATCGCCCTATTTCCCTCTTGCCAACCATGGTCAAGGTGTGTGAAAAAGTAGTGACGAAACAGTTGACAAAATTTATAGAGGGTGCAGCCTGCTCGATCCGGCCCAGTCAGGATTTAGGGATAACCTTAATACCGAACTCGCCTTGGTTGAAGTCTCGGAGGCTATCCGTGAATGCTTGGTCGCCAGTGGGAGGGTAGCCTTGATTTCGCTTGACCTCACAGCTGCATTTTATACGGTTCCCCACTCACTGTTGTTGACCAGACTGGCTGAAATAGGCATTATGGGGGGCCTTGGGGCAGGCTTAAATCTTTTCTGGAGGACCGCATGCAACAGGTCTGGATTCCTCAAGCCTCTTCCTCGCCCCAGAAAGTAACAACGGGGGTCCCATAGGGATCCTCCCTTTGCCCTCTCCTGTTTAATATTTATGTAACTCCCTTAGTACAACTGACAGAGGATCTAGGTGCAAAAATCATTGCCTACGATGATGACACGTAGCTTCTGTTCACTTGGAGAAAAAAATAAGAATTCTGTTGACGCTGACCAAAAATGCTTTACTTCAGTTTTTCATTGGTTGTCTTCTGTACAACTCAAGTGCAACGAAGAAAAATCCGAAATTCTTCTCTTCTGGAAGTTTCCCTCCAATTTTAGAGAAACACTCTGGCTGCCTGGCTCAGACTCACCAGTATCGGCTGGCCACCCCGTAAAAAAAAAAAAAAAAAAAAAAAAAAAATCGGTGGATTTGGAACGAGGAGAACCTTACCTTCTCAACTCAGATTAAGAAGCTGGCCGGGACGTGTTTTGGGCTTTTTTCCCCCTCCTGCTTAGGGGCGACAAGGGAAATAGTAACCCGTGCCCTTATTCTAACTCGGATTATGCTAACCCGCTCTATGCTGGCATTCCAGGCTATCTGTTGAACAGGTTGCAGGTAGTCCAGAAGGCAGCTGCCAGGCTCCTTCTTGACATTCCCGCAAAAAATAGCGTGAGACAACATGTAAGAGCACTACACTGGCTGCCTGTTGCTGAGCGGGTGAAATTCAAAACCCTTGCTATAGCTCACCACACGCTCAACACCTTAGATCTAATCTATCTCCAAAACCGCTTTTCCGTTTATGTTCCATCAAAACTACTCCACGTACCAACTTTTTTCCACGGTTCCCCGGTTTCGGTTACAAAGGATGGGGGGCTGTTCACATACTGCGAAGGCCGTTTTTGGCCCGGAATGCGCTTCTGCCTGCCCTACGTAGGACCCAGGACCTCGCCCTTTAAAAAAAAAAAGATTCAAAACACTTCTCTTTAACTATGTTGGCTATGTACTTCCTCTCAAGGTTCGCGCCTGAGCACTCTTGCAGTATCTGAGCGCGGTATAAGTGGAAATAACATAACACAATCAGACTACTTCTTACCAATAAACCTTCCAGAAATCTGAAGTCTTATGAAATTCAACTGACGCATGCTTATAGTCCTTCATGTCCTTGATGAGCTACCCACAAATATCTGAATCTATCTGCTGTAGTTTTTCATTTTTGTAGTTGTCTCAGGAAAATCCATTAACTTCTTTATCTAACTCATCACTTCAATCCAGTTTATAGTCTAAAAGTATTTCAGGGGGGTGTGGCCGAGTTGGAGGCGTGATAGGCCGGGTTTTGACAGAGCTCCGTCCTTGCCTGGTTTATAGCATCATCTATAGCATCCCCTGGCCAGTTATAGGCCACAGGGGTGCGACTGGCTCTTAGGTGAGCGTCATTTGCCCTGGAGCTCGTGGACCGAGCGATTTGTGGACGGGGATTCGACGGATCTAGGGCCGATCCCACGCGGGCTTCCTTGCCTCCTGAAGCCGGCGGCGGTGGGTGGAGGCGAACGTGGGGTCGGGCCTTGTCTACCCCCACTGAAGAGAACACAAAGCTCCAGCTGGTATGGCAGGCTCTGAAAAGCCTGGTGTGCAGTCTGGCGTTTGTGCACCCGGAGCTGGCGGCAACGGGTTGAGGCAGGCAAGAGAGCGGGGCTCGTCTGCCCCCACTGGAGAAGATCAGACTCACCTGTTGAAGCAGCCTGACCTGTTTTTGTATGCCTTGCTGGGGCCAGGCCTTGGAGCGGCTCGGGCGTGTTTGGTCGGCCTGTAGAGATCGCATTGGCACCGGTAGAAGTGCAGCTTCCCACGCTCACCCGGCTGCCCCTCCCAATTTGTTGGATATGCAGAGACCTGAATCCGATGTGGGCACCACAGCTTAGGCCTGTGTAGAACCCGACTCAGTGCAGTCCCCCCTCCTTTTCTTAAAAACTGGGTCATTGAAGCTGGAGGGGGTGGGTGGGTGATGGTTCAGGAGAGCAGTACAGCCTGCCTGGGTGCACTAGAGCGGGAATTGTTGCTTGCCCTCACCACGATCCGTCTACGGGTCTTTCAAGCAGCTCCCTGATGCCATACTATTACAGAGATGGCCACATCAAAAACAAAGAAGGACTGTTCAGTCCGCCACCTGCTGCTGAAGGAGGTGGCGGTTGCCCAGCAGGAGAAGACCGGGGCGAACAAGTCAAGGCTCCCTGGCGGGGGAGAAGGCGCCGAGGGACTGGTCACGAATGTGTTTCTGGAATCTCTCTTCGCTACACTGCGAGAGAACCTATAGACATTAAAGAAGGACCTGGCCTTGGAGTTAGGAGAAGAGCATCAAGATAGCGACAAAGTAGGGGAGAGAGTGGCGACCCTGGAGGAGGGTGCGACGGCAAGGGAAACAGAAATTCAAGCCAGTCAACAAGAAATAATTCCCCTCCAGGATCAGCAACTGGACTTGCAGGCCCATGCTGAGGA
This sequence comes from Lissotriton vulgaris, assembly GCF_964263255.1. Lineage (NCBI taxonomy): Eukaryota > Metazoa > Chordata > Amphibia > Caudata > Salamandridae > Lissotriton > Lissotriton vulgaris. The sequence continues at coordinate 408,569,322 of NC_141700.1, read as the reverse complement.
CTTGGAGAACAGGTCAAACAACATCTACATCCGAGGTGTTCCTTCACGCGCGGAGGGCAAGGACCTTGAGGCATATGTCTAGGCCCTCTCCAGTACTATCGTGGGAGATGGAGCGCCGACCAACAAAGATAGGTCAGTGCCACCAGGTGGGTCAGCCCCGGGCATCGCCTTGTCTGCCAGTCGACGCCTTGGTTTGTGTCAATAACTTCAGAGAGAAGGAAGCAATACTCAAGGCCAGACAGGAGCAGAAATTACAATTCCGCGGTCATTCGCCACAGCTGTTCCAGGACCTTGCAGCAACTCTTCAGAAAAGAAGCGAGTTCCGCCTGTCATCACTCACGCTTGAAGGGAATTGCCTACTCCTCGCGACATCCCTTCCCCCTTCCGTTTCAATTTGATGGCAAGTTGTTCCAGTTGCGTTGCCTGTCGGAGGTGTGCAAGGACCATGGCATCGACCAGAGGTCCGGGTCTCCTGAGGGTAAGAGCAGGACACACTGGCTCCCTATCCCTCAGCAGGGCTGACTTGGCTCGCTCAATAGAGGCTGAGCGAAGTTTGGCGCTCGCTCCATCCCGACAAACGCAACTTCACCTTTTACTCTGCAGGCCACAAGACTTAAGCACGTCTGGACCACTTCCTAGCTTCCAACCTCAGTATGGGAACGAGTAACGACCTCCACCTTTGAGCCCCGTACGTTATCTGAACATGGCCCTATGACACTCACCTTGCGCATCTCCGCTCCCCACGCCCGGACCCCACCTTGGAGTTTACAGGAGACACTTCTACAATCACCAGACACAGTAGCCACCCTCAAGAAAACACTGGTTAACTACCTAGCCCTCAGTGACATTGTCACGGTTGCCCTTGACTCTGTGTAGGAGGCCCTAAAAGCCTCTGTTAGAGGCCCTAAAAGTGGTCGAATGCAGGGCCTTTACAGCGAAGGCCGTGCATGACAACAAACTGCGGAAAGGTAAATGGGAGGAACTTAAGAAGTCTATATTAGAATTGGAATCTATCCAAAAGCGCACCAGAGCCCCTTAGGTGTGGCGCGAACTGGAGAAGGTGAGGTGGCAGCTCGCACAGTTAGACCAAGACAGAGCAGAATTTGCAATGCTACGCCTTAAGCATAAATTTTACCCAGGGCCCAACAAAGGGGAGAGGATGGTAGCTAATCTATTGCACAGCAAGCACATGCGGTCAAGTCTATCCAGCCGCGTGAGGGCCCAATGGTCTGACGCTATTAGCATAGCCGAGAATTTTCAGGCGTATTACGCTGATCTATATGCAGGGGACCTCTACTTGGACCCAAACCCGGAGCATTATGTCCGGGCAGCGCCGGTCACGCCTCACCCCAATACATAAGCCGAGGCATTTGAGAGGTGACTATTCCTTATGTCGGACGATAAAAAGCTCATATCCAAGATCTACAGCTTCCTGCAGTCTACCACCGCAACACTACGCCCAGTTTTGCTTCAATGGGAAACAAAACTGGGCTGTACGCTCCCAAACAAAGAAAGGGAGGGCCTATTATATAGGGCGTACCATACAGCTCATAACTCTGTTCACACTGAAATTGCATACAAAATGATCATGTACTGGTACTACACCCCGCACGTATATAGCAATGGAAAACGCAGAGCAATGGCTGATGCTGGCAGGGTTGCGGTAACTGAGACAAGCAGATTCATTTCCTATTGCATTGCCCAAAATGTCCTTGATTTTGGGAAGAGGTACTGGCCGACATCAACTGTGCCTTTAAAACCGAGATACCAAAGTTTCCCGTCTACAGTCTACACCCTCTTGTTGCTACCTAACACACTCACATAACCCATCCGCTCTACCAGAGGGACACAGATAGCACTGGCCCTGAACACGGCCACACAGGCTGCTGCCGACAAACTGGGTACAGATAAAATCCCGGATCAATGGCTCCTCCAGTTATGGTCTTTCTTGGGAATGGAGAAGCTGTCAATGGCGACGGGATCTGATCAGTCAGCTTTCTCTAAAATCTGGTCTCTATTTTTCTCCATCCAATCCAAAGACTTTAGAGAACTGGCATGCCCAGTCTACTTGCAACTCTTGAGGTAGTTGCCATGAACCCATGAAAAGTTTCTGAACACATGAATCAACTGGCACTTTTGTTCGAATCGCGGCCCTGGATACTTATAGCCTGATGTTCTGGTTTCATGTCGGAAGGGGTAAGGATGGGGGTGGGTATGTGGGGTTTTGTCTTGTTTTTATTTGTCTTCCCGTGTTCACTGTTCGTAATTGGCCTGTATTTCATTCTATGGAGCACTACGGATTGCTGCCAATTTCGGGCAGAGATGCCAGTGGGGCCTGAAGACCGCTACATTCTCCTTTGATCCTTTACAGTTACTCTTCACCTCGCACCAATTAAGCGGTCGGCCCTTTGGGGTTATAGGCGACATGCTGTGTAACTTTTAATATCCTACTGCAATAGCATACTGTTGTACAGCCACTTCAGTTTTTCCACATACCTGACTTTGGAGCTCAGCACGGGTTGTAGGCGGCTTGCTGTGTAGTAGTAAATCCACATTAATTACCAATAAAAAAAAGATTTGATCCTAAAAATATTTCAGTGACGGTGATCCTAACTTCCCATATAGAATCCACACTTAATGCATAGTCATTGTCCCCTAAATTATGCTTTAAAAGGGTCTGCCGCACTACATTACTGTGTCTTAAGCCCCATACTGTGTTCAATTTGCTTTACATTTCATCAGATCTCCCTATTTCTGACTAAACTCTGTGAAACTCCCTGCTTAATGCTGCAAAAGATCTGATAGGCTTTGTATTTGCCATTTAAGTACTAAGCCTTTAGACAAATTCAAAAATTCTATTTAAATTAAAATCTAAAGATTTATTAAAAAGGTGGCAGAAGGGGGGAGGAGCCAAGATGGCGACTGGTGAAGACGTGTAGGCTCCCGGCTCCGGCAGCTACCTTTCCTCCGCGCTGATTATCCTGCATCTTATCCTGTAATTTTGGTGGCGGAATGCGCGCCACGTTGTGCTGACTCGTATCGACTTTCCCGGGCCTCTCAGCTCGCCCGGCAGCCGGAGATAACTGAGTGACGACATCGAGCCCTGGCCCCGGGACTATGCCACCGCACGTCCCCGAGTCTGGAAGGCTGAGAGGCGGCCGATCTGCCTGGGATTCGCCGATGCTGTGAGGGTGACACTCTCCTCCCGACTCAGACCCCTAGTTGTGCAGCCTGCTGAGGAACGCCGCGACCGGCGCCCTGTGATCTATTACCCCTCAAGATGCATTTCGAACAGAGCGTCTTTGTCTGAGGCTGGTGGAGAGAGAGAAGGAGCACACGGCCATGTTGGGATGATGTTTGATGCCTGCCCCCTCGGCCTGGTGTGCGGCCGGTAGCCCCGCAGTCCCCATGGTTGACGGCTCGACCTTCCTTGATTTTACGTGCTTGGAGCCCTGTGCTGCTGTTGGACCGCGCTACACTCGCATTGAAGCTTGCGCTGTGCCTCGACCACCAGGATGGGGTCTGCTGCCTCGGAGAATGGGGGTGAGCACCCGTCCCTGTTTGCCGGTGATGCTGCCCGAAGAGAACTGGGGGCCGGTTTGCTCGTTCCTCTCCGGGACCGTGACTGCGGGAAGCCCCAACCACCGCTCTCTTACAAAACTATCCTGGCCGCCCTGACCGAATTTAGGACGGAAATGAGGGTGGGTTTTCGAGCGCTGAGTGATTGCCTCGACACTATGGCGGCCGATCTACGGAGGGAGCATACTGCGGGGGGCCGGCCGACCCTGGGACTGTCTCCATTTGAACCTACGAGGGGTACAGTGTCGCTCTTTACTGGAGGAGAAGCCGTGACTTTCCCTGTCTCTATGGATGCCTGCCACCGGCCGACCAGTGTGTGTGTTTGCGATACTTTGTTTCCTTTGTCTCCGGTGCTTGACACTCTGCCGCCTGAAACAATGTTACTGCCTCATGCCCGGGACTCGCAACAGCTGGCCCCCTCGGTGGTTTTCCTATTGTTGCCTTCAGTCTGCGCTCCGGAGACCCCATATTTTCCTGATGGACTATGGAACTTGATTGCTCAGGACGAAGGATTTACTGGTGACGTTCGGTGGCCATTTTGTGGGACTGCTTTATTCTCCTTCAGTATGCGGCCATGTTGGTCCTTTGTCTGGGTGGGGGTGGGCCTTCTTTGTGTGCTTCGTTCTGGGGTCTGTACTAGGTCGGGTCAGGGCTAGGTTCTATTTACGCAGTCGGTTGCTTGGCTGGTTGGACCGGGATTGAGAGTGGTACATACTTGTTTAAGTCGCACACGATATACTGATTTTCCCCTAACTGTTTTTGTATTAATGCCTGATTCTTAGTAGTTGCAAATTGAGTGGGGATAGTGTTCCTGACTGAGGGGCTGGGACTGTTTGGATTGGCTCCTCCTCCCGCTTCCCTGGTAGTTTTTGGGAGTCGCAGATTAGAATGGTCTAGTCTCACTCTCTATATCTCAAAGTGTATATTTTTATTATTTTCTTCTTTTTTCTTTTCTTCTCTTCCTTTACTCTTACTACATTTCGGGTTCTTTATGGGGCGACAGGCACATTGTCGGGGGGGGGGGGGGGGGGGGGTAGGCCGTAGCCTCCGCATTGGTGTAGGGTGGGGGGGTAGATTTTATTTCTCTTATTTAGTTTCTATGGGCCTTTTTTCTCACTTTTCTGCGCTTTCTTGTACTGTTTTCCTTTCTGGGTCTGTGATAGAGGATGGTTGGGAGTGGGTGGCGCTGGGAGTGGCACGAGCTTGGTTCCTGTCGTCTGCTTTGTTTTTCTATTGTATTGCTACTCTGATGGGGTACTTCACGCAATTGTTGCTATTATTATTGCTGCCTACTCATGTGGGGACTATTGTACGGACTCGGATCTCCTTTGCACCTTCATTGATCTCTGTTTAATCCGAAAAAACTAAAAAATTAACCTTTACTTCTCCTTCCCCCTGGCGACGTGACTTTTCAGAATAAATGTTATTAATTGCTGCTATATCGCCTGACACCATTGGGGGACCGTATTGTTGGCACCTGCGCTCAAAAGTCTTGTGGCCGGCCGGATGGTTGTAGGCCCGTATTTGTCTTTCTGCAACATGCGCAATAAAGGTTTTCAAAAATTTAAAAAAAAAAAAAAAAAAAGTGGCAGAAGTTCCCTCTTCTCAAAAAGCATCCACTCCAAAAATGTAGATCTTTCTAATCAGCTTTGAACTGAGGACAATGATGACTTTTGACCTCATCTATTATACCCAAAGAGTTTCAAAGGTAGTTTTTCGAACTTGTTTGTCCCTGTTACCAACACTGAGGTAATCTATTGTCCTGGATAATCATGCCACAGGTATACTGAAGGATAAAAAATTCAAAACATTTCTTTAAATTAGAAATACCTAAGCCTCCATTTCTTACTTGTGTCTGTAGCCTAGATACAGATAACAGGCCATGTTCTTTCATCCCTTAGCCCAATGTGTATCACACATTTCTGTGGTATGTAAACCTCAATTGCCATATCTTTCATTAAATGTAATTTGATACAGAGTTTCAAATCCATCTATTTAGTGTGCAAATGGTTTCGGTGCGGACCTGAAGTGTGAGCAGGTTTATTAAGAGCAAATATTATTGAAACAGTTAAACTGGCCCTTCAGACAGTTAAACAATGGTCAAATAGTTTTCATGGGGTCGGAAATATTCACACGAGCCCAACAAATATTATATATCTCCACACAAACTTCCTCCCACGGAGAAATAATGAGTAACGCACACTCGCAGGAATTAAAATATTCCCCAACTCTTCTTTATTTCATAAATAAAGCAACTCCCAGGTCAGCAAAGAACCGACGTGTTTAGTTATCTCCTGATAACTTGCTCACGGTTACAAACTAACAGATTTAAACCATCCATTAAAAACACTACACATTACATCATGTGACTCGTAAAGTCATTCTAGTATTGTCAACAGACAGAGGATTCTGGTCTCCGTAGTCAAAATGGTAATACATGTGCATTAGTGCAGGTCATCAACACACTTTAGGTTAAATCCTAATATTGCTATTGAATTGGAACATTTTAATTCATATCAATTTAAAATAATTTCTGAAATTGTATATTTTTCTTGATTGTTTTAGTTGTGTTTTAAGGTCACGTTTATTTTTAGATCCAAATTTCGGTAATTATGGTATTATTTATCGTGCCTCAGTATCTTTTATGAAGACACGATAAAGAAGACCGCGCTTAGCTATATATTTTCCAACCCTCTAGTGGGTCAAAATTGGTGATAGACTAATCGTTTATTTAGGTAATTCCCTATTCATCTGCTGTTCTGCACATGTGCCTATTATATTTTAAGCCCTCCAGTGGGCATTCTCTAGTTATGTTTCGATCTTTCTAGTCTAATAGCCAAAGCAAGGTCTTTTTAACGTATTACTAACACTTTGTGATTTAAGACCTTTTCCAAAGCAACCTAACCAATAAACCCGAAAGGGATAAGAAGAATTTTTGTTACTACTACCACCATATATACACACCAAAAGAAAAATTATTTTCCATATTCCTCATAAAATGAACTGGGCAGTCTCGCCAACACAAAACAAAATTAAAGTTCTTCAAAGATGTACATACAATTCCTCACTCTGATTGAGACCCCAGGGAGTAAAGGTTCGAAAGTTTAAGATTTGGTGAGATTCTCTCTGTCTCAATTTCTTTTCCCGATCTCCACCTCTCTCACTGGTAGAGATCGTTTCAAGAGTATAAAAGCGCAAAACTTTCCAATCACCACCATGATTCGCTTCCATATGATTTGCAACTGCGTTGCTCCTATCACAGTTTACAGTTGCTCGTACATGCTCGAGTATTCTTTTTTTAACTCACATTTTGTGCTGCCAATGTATTTTAATGCGCACGGGCATTCAATTATATATACAACATACTGGTTCTTACATGTAATCAACTCTTTGATCAGCCATTTTTTGTTATTCGGCAATGTTACCATGGTTGTATTATTGGCAATTTGACAGACTTTACACGTTTGACATTTGATAAAGCCTTTGGTTTTCAGCCATTGTGTTCCTTACTTCTTTCCAATTTTAGGGCGATGGCTATGTATCAAGTTTTGTGCACGGCGGTAGGTGACATTAGGATGTTTACCCATAATTTTCCCAGCTGTGGGATCAAGTTGTAGTCATTTCCAATTTTTTCTTAAGATTTTGGCAATCTGTTTGGATTCTCTGGTATAATCCAAAATAAGTCTTACTGGGACCCAGAGACTCACCTGTCGACGGTACTGCGTGAGGTCGTACTGTTTAGCTCTCTGTCGGGCATTCATCTTACCTGGAGCAAGTCGCTCATGTTTCCCCTTACCCCGGCTAGGAAACAATTTGAGCCGGAATATCCTATACAATGGACTATCGACGCAGTACGATACCTGGGAATTCGGCTGCACACTGACTCGGAAGTGATACTACGAGAAAACTATGGCACTACGGTCTCTAAAATGGAGGATGACATCAACAGATGGATCACATTGCCACTGTCATTATTGGGGCGAATTGCGCTCATGAAAATGGCGGTGTTACCGCGACTCCTTTTTTTGTTTTGCAACATTCCTATGGTTTTATCTACGGATTTCTTCAATCAGTTGCGTGCCCAAATGATCCGTCTTGCGTGGGCTGGAAAGCAACCGAGGGTTGCGTGGAATATACTTATGCGCCCATACGCCTCAGGGGGACTGAATGCCCCGGATTTAGAATTATATTATCGGGCAGCACAAGCTGCACCTGCATATCAATGGATACATGGTCCAGGGAGCATCCCCCATATCCGCACTGAGACAATGGTGGCGGATCCCACGCCCTTACCAACGCTACTGACGAAACCTAGAGACCGACGTACGGGCATATTGGATTCCTTGAATTTGGTGACTCACACTTGGCACCACTTGATGGATGTACAGACATGTAGTCTGATGTATGCTCCAGCCGCTATGATCGAATGGTGCTCATGGCTGACTCCATACTCCGATAGGGCAGTGCGAACAACACTAAAGGCACTAAGTATACACAAGATGGGAGATTTGTTTGTTGATGGTGCTGTACGTACATGGGAAGAGATAGTAGCAGGAGAAAATGAGGATCACCTGCTGCGACGTTTCCAGTATCACAGTGTGAGACATGCGTTGAGGGCGCACCTGGGTGCATAGATGGAGGAACCACAGACTGTCACTGCGTTCAGTAACGTGGTTACTGCTAAGACACCTGACAGACTGATAGCTAAACTGTATGCCATCGCCCTAGAGGAGAGAAACGCAGAGTACGCCAAACCAAGGCTAGCATGGCAGGCGGATCTAAAAATGGACCTAGATGAAGAAATCTGGTGGAAATGGTACTCAAGTACCAAACTCATCTTTCTAAATGGGAGACATATGTTACTACACTTTAAATATTTGAACAGGTCTTACTACACTCCGGAAAGGTTACATGGATACAAACTGCGCAAGAACGCTCATTGTGAGAGATGCGGGATGACGACAGCAGATGTTCTACACGTGGCGTGGTCATGCCTTGTGATACAGGCTTTTTGGTAGGAAGTGTACAGAGAGGTTAATGACACCACACAGCTGACACTGACCCCGGACCCGTTACTGGCAATATTAGGCTACTCCAGACATATACGACCGGCACGCAGAAGACTAGTTGACAAGGCATTTTTACTGTCTAAAAGATGTGTGGCACTGCATTGGATGCGGGGCCAAGCCCCCACCTTGTTGCAGTGGGCAAGCGAGATGGCATATTGCTGCACCCAAACAGAGCTATAAAGTGACCTGTTACCCCCCCCAGCAGTAGCCCTAAACAGTTCTGGCCCTCCTTCCTCGAGCGTCAACAGCCACAGGACGACTCGAGGGAGGCTGAATCGTACACTAGTCTGGAGAGGCACACGACTCTCCCCCCCCCACCCTCCCCTGACTGAGGACGGAACTACATGCGAAGTGATACATAGAAGGAATCTCAAATAAAGGAGTCCCGTATTGTGTCTTCTGAAAGAGGTAGCACCTTACTTCATCTATGAGCTAGACGCAACCTTAGATAACATGTTGCATGTCTTTCATAATGAACGTTGCCTATGTAAGTCTGTACTTCATTTTCTATGCATTGTTGAAATCATGTATTCCTGTGTGGACTGTTTTGGTCTGTTTGAGAAATGCCAATAAAAATATAAATAAATAAAAAAAATCAGAAAAAAAAGTCTTACTGGGTCCCCAGTTTTGTTTTTCTCATATGTATATATATATGTATATATCCAACAAGAGTTGCCGGCAGAGAAAAGGGCCAACACAGGTAGGTTGAATCTGCCATTCGTTTATTCGAGAAGCAATATATATATATATATATATATATTCATATTCCAAGGTGACTTACTTGTAACTTATTGTTAGGGGTGTGCTGTATTTCAACAATTACAGGTTACTGAGCTACTAATTTGCAAAACAACCATGCACTGCTTAGAACACCACACATTACATCAACTCTTCTATTCCTTTCTTCTGCTGACGGCCTTACCTGCCTAGCAATGTGTTTGAGTTGGCTTTTCTCCATTGTGTTGGTGCCCCTATTTCTATTGTTCAAGCCACTGCACCAAACATGTTGCTGTCTTTGTTTGGAGGTATACTTTGAGGACGGACTATAACCATGTCTATGAGCAGTGGTGATTGCTGGAGATACACCGGCACATTATTCTTAATGAATGGTGGGATCTGTGTGGAAGCTGTTTACTGCTTCTCCACAATAGTAGTTACTGGCTCTCTGGAGGCCTTTCTGCCATTTTTTATCACACATTACAACAATGAAAACTGCTTTTTTGTTGGAAGCAGGGTTTCAATTTACCTCCTATAACTAATATTTATCAGTTTCCCTCTTCATCAAAACATGGTGTAATATGATACTATCTGGAAGGGATGGTTTGGATGGACAAGAGCCAACCTCTTCTAATGGAGAGTGTCTCCATATTTCAGCAGATGTTTTTATCTTGACTTTGCTCTCCTAAGGATATCTCTGATTTAACCTAAATTCGGCCTCTTGAGGCTTTACACTTGTTTCAGGGTTTAATGGTGTCAACCTTTCCTCCTCCATTTCTTCCTGGCTTTTTTTGATTGATTAGGAATTTTGAAAGCCTGGAGACTGTGGCAGTTATTTGAGCCTTGAGGCATTTATTCTTTTGAACATCTAGTCTTCTAATTCTATTCAAATTTGTGCATCAAATTGCCTTTTTTCCTAGAAGGGAGGAGGGTTATGCTACCCCTACCTTCTAGAGGCACAAGTCACTTACCTTCGGTAACGATGCATCTGGTAGAGAGGATTCTAGCTGCAGATTCCTTAACATAGAATTATCTCCTGGTGTGAGAGTGGATCCGGAAAAAATTTGCCACAGCATCTCTGCCCGCCGGGGTACAGCACCACGTGACTCTGCCCTGATGTTGTCCGCGTACGCAACGTCAACGAGGTCAAATAAGTCCCACACCGGTGTGCTGACATCCGTTTTCTTCGGAGAACATATCCACGCCACAACGCAGAGCCATCACAAACAAAACTGTGAGAGTATGGGAATAGTGTGCGAAAAAAATCAGTCAAAGCGAATGGTGAGGAACAGCACCATTAGTGACAGTGCCAGGCACTGCCACTGAGAGTCATGAAAGGAAAAAAGCAGAGCACCACTCCGAGGAGCAACCCTGCAAAGCGAAGGCGATATCCTCCCTGGAAGCAGACAATCATGTGAAAAATGTCATGGCAGACAGAAATCTGCAACCACAATCTATAACAGAAAAAGAGCCACAAGCCCGGAACAGAAGAGTAACAACAAGGTACTCCAAGACATCACCATCAATGAGTGTCGTACCCCTTTGTAAAAAGCTAAGGACTGAGGCATTGCCAAGAGACCCAGCCCCAGAGGACTGCAGAGAGGTCGGAAACTCCAAGCAATGAAAAGAGATTATGAGTAGGCCCCACACTGGAAATCAGGGAGTAGGGATGCAGAAGTACACATTACCAGAAAGGAAAGAGTGGAACAAATAAACAGAACAAAGCACCCTGCCAGGGAGGAAGTGAAAGAAGGCACTCACAGAGGACAAGCCACCTGAGGGAGGCAAGTGCAGAAGACCCAGCTCAAAGTCCTCGCAGAATGGGCGGAAGGGCGGGCCATGAAGGAATCTGCAGCCAGAATAATCTCTACCAGATACATAGTTACAGAAGTTAAGTAACTTGTACATCTGATAAACACTTGTAGCCGCAGATTCCTTAACGTAGAACAGATACCCTAGCCATACCCAAAAGCACGGGGGGGTGATGGGAGAGAGAGGGTCTGCGAGAGAACCTCACCAGCTTGGAGGGACACAGGGCCCCAACAGGGGATGAATCATGGGGACAGGAAGGACGTCCCAGCCCCCACCAAGCAGAAGTAAGCAAGCACAAGGCGAAGGGAAGGCCAGGACACCCTAAACCTACCCGAGGTACAAAGGGCATCCGCCAGAAACTCCTGGAGGGACAGACAGCGCCAAAAGAGAACCAAGGAATAAAGAAAACCACCCAAACCCCAGGGAGAAGAGATGGTAACGGAGGCAGAGCCCGCCGCAGGGAGAACACACACACACACAGCGAAGGGGACAGCTGAACTGGCATCAGCCCAAGGCAATAGCTGAGAAGCGCAGGCGTGATAAGCAAGACAGTCGCGCAAAGCTCAAGCAGAACAGAGGGCAGGAGCACAAGGGTACACGCCAAGGCCCATGAAAGTGGACCATAACAACCAGACGAACGCAGCCGGCGGCTGGTGAAGACCACTAAGCAGCGCGCCCAGAACAAACCAGGCGCAAGACAAAGGTAGAGGCAAAGGACCCCCAGAACAAGTACCAGAGAAGGACAGTTCCAGAGACACAAGGCGACCCACGAAAGAAGTGGGACCAGCCAGAAGATAGGAAAGAGAAAAGCGTAGGACAGACCTAACCTTGCAAACAGAGCCCAGGAGAATACCATGAGGATCCTAGACCCCCTGGAACAAGAGGTGGAAAACCAGGCAGAAACGTCGGACAACAAGGTAGAAACACAACAACACTACGCCGCACTCGGCAGCCCAAAGTCAGCCTGGCGATACAGCGGATACATAAGCAGAACAGAGCAGAAACTGGAGCAGCGCAAGCTGTGCCAAGACAGAAGAAAAAAGACCGCACCAAGAGGTATACAGTGACGCCAAGAAAGGCTAGGAACCCGAGAGAGTGTCTACACTCGCCCAACTTAGGACAAGGCTACACAATAGCTACAAGTACCCCACCTAGGGTATGACACGTCCCAAAACAAACATGTGAACCCTCTTAGGGAAAACACTTCACAGCAGAGGTCAAAAACATAAGGGACCTGTGGGTAGCACCACAGACGGCTTACCAATCAACAAAAAATGACACAGATGGTCCAACTTGAGGACCTATACGGCTTCATCAACAGCCAAAAAACACACAAGCTAAAAAGCTGTACAGCAGCTAACAGTACAGAGGGGCCAACTTAAGGACTCTGAAGGAATTCCAAGTCAAACAGAACACAGACGGGCTAAACGAAAACACTAGGCTCTAGGCTTAAAGATAAAGGTGGGATAAACGCCTCCCATAATACACCTACGGACCAACAGGAGGAGGAATGTGGAGCCCCGCAAAGAGTTGTTAAATGGCGGAGTCCGCATGGGTGTTAAATAAAAGAATCCCATCATAAGGCAGGTCAACAAGACGCTCCCTAATATTCTCCAAAGAAACGCCATCCCGCAACCAAGCATGGCGGCGGAGAGCCACATAGCTTGCCATAGCGCAGCCGAGAGAATCAGAAACATCCAAGGCCGAACTGAGAATAAATGCAGCTAACTCCCAATCATCCAGCACATGGTGCCACAGATCAGCGCTGGCACCTTCATGTGAGGAGCGAGACAGAAGGAACTCTGTGGAATCCCAGAGGCTGGAGGTAGCCCTAGCCAACACACAAAGTGTAGCCCTAGCCAACACACAAAGCACTAGTGGAAGCGAAGATGTTACACCCCCAGGAGTTCAATAACCGGACCCTAGCCAACACAAAGCACAAATGGAAGCAAAGATGTTACGACCCAAAGAGTCTAACAACCGGGCCTCCCGTGACGGAGGGAGCATCACTGCAGGCAAAGAAGGAAAGGCAGTCTGCACGAGGGTGCCCTGGGCAGTAGGGTGGAAAGACAGGCAGACTGGATCGTGCGGAGCATGACGGCGGAGGAGCGGCTGAGGCACCGGATCCCCCGTGGCAGGACGCCCCCATAAGAGTTGTGGAGCAAAGCTTTGAATGGAATAAGCAGCTCCCCTCCACCAGACCCCTGGTGGAGAACTTCTAAAAAATGGTCCATAGGGAATGGAGGGACCGGGTTGCCCATTTGCAAAATCCCAGTCAAGTCAAGTCAAAAGATTTATATAGCGCACTACATACCCGTAGGGTCTCAAGGCGCTTGAAGAGGGTGGGGAATTACTTGTCGAATATCCAAGTTTTAAGTTGCTTTCTGAATGCTAGGTGGTTCTGAGTGAGACGAAGGTGAGTGGGGAGTGAGTTCCAGGTTTTAGCTGCGAGGTAGGTGAAGGATCTACCTCCCATGGTGGTTTTGTTGATGCGAGGTACGGTAGCAAGGGTTTGGTTGGAGGATCGTAGCTGGCGGGAGGGGGTGTAGAAGGAAAGTCGTGTGTTGAGGCATTCGGGTCCAAGTTCGTAAAGTGCTTTGTGTGCGTGGGTTAGGAGGCGGAAAGTGATCCTCTTATTGACGGGAAGCCAGTGGAGGTTTTTCAGGTGATTAGAGATGTGGTCTTTACGCGGGATGTTTAGTATGAATCTGGCTGTTGGGGGGGGGGGGGGGGGGGGGGGGGGGGGGGGGGGAAATTGGGGTGCGACCGTGCTCTTTGCCGGGGCCGGTTTTCGGCCGTTTTTGTTACAGGGCCGTTTTTGCAGCTATGCTGCAAAAAACGGCCCTGTAGCAAAAACGGCCCCTGGGGTCCAAAACCAGCCCCCACCCATGCGGCCGACCGGGGGTTTGCCCGGTGCCCGCAACGGCCAGTCCGGGCCTGATACCGGCGTAAAGGGTGTTTCCGTAGTCCAGGCAGCTTGTAACCAGTGCATGGGTGACTGTTTTTCTGGTTTCGGTGGGGATCCAGCGAAATGTTTTTTTGAGCATGCGGAGAATGTTGAAGCAAGATGATGAAACGGCGTTGACTTGTCTGTTCATAGAGAGTGAGGAGTCGAGGATGACCCCCAGGTTCCGTGCGTGGTCCGTCGGGATGGGTGCTTTTCCAAGGGCCTCTGGCCACCAAGAGTCATCCCAGGAGGAGGGGGAGGTACCTAAGATAAGGACTTCTGTTTTGTCTGAGTTTAGTTTCAGACTGCTGTGCTTCATCCACTCGGCCACTTCTTTCATTCCTTCATGTAGGTTGGTTTTGGCGGTGTTAGGGTCTTTGGTGAGTGAGAGGATCAGTTGAGTGTCGTCAGCGTAGGAGATGATGTTGAGGTTGTGTTGGCGTGCGATGGTCGCGAGGGGGCTCATGTATACGTTGAAGAGGGTGGGGCTGAGTGAGGATCCTTGTGGTACGCCGCAGATGACTTCAGTGGCCTCTGACTTGAATGGTGGGAGGCGGACTCTCTGGGTTCTTCCGGTGAGGAACGAGGTGATCCATTCCAGTGCTTTTCCTTGGATTCCGATGTTTCTGAGGCGCTGAAGAAGGGTGCTGTGGCAGACTGTGTCGAAGGCTGCGGAGAGGTCGAGGAGGATGAGGGGGACTGTGTCTCCATTGTCCAGTAGAGTTCGAATGTCGTCTGTTGCTGCGATGAGGGCGGTCTATGGCGCGGACAAAGGCTACATCTGCCTCTGTAGGGCGTGGCGGGGGAGAGAGCAACTCTTCCGTGGGCGAGGGCTGCAAGCTAAGCCACCCATCCCTGAGTCCAACTGGATGAGGAAACGGCCAGCCCCTGTAGGGTGGTAGATCAATGGATGAGTGGGGAACCTGAGGGGTTTCCAGAGAAGGCGACAAGCCTGCAGGAGAACCAACCTCGAGGGGCGGAAGAGAGGGTCTGGGAGCTGTGGCCGCATAGACCCCTCCCAGGAAGACGCCGGGGAAAAAGAAACTACGCAGCGTCCAGTCTCCAGTGACGAGGAGCTGACAATCCGCTGAAGAGCAAGGGACCTCTGGAGAAGAGTCGACAACCCAACGCTGAGACAGCGCCGGTGTGGCCTCGATTGTTGCCGGGGTGCTGAGTCGACTGACACCACTACGTGCTTCCTAGGAGAATAGGGAAGGGTCGAGACGAAGCGGCTAATGAATGGCACCGAAATGGCACCGGCTCAACCTCCAACGAGGCAGCCGCCTGCATAGAGAACAAGAGGGACTCTGGAAGGCGCACCGGGCCCCAACCTCACCCGCAGCTCCACCAGGGCCAGGGAGGAAAGTCGTCGGCGCCGAAAGGGCGTCGGCTCGGCCTCCAGTACGGCAGCCACCTGCCCTGAGGACCGAGCGGGATTAGAGGACAAACGGTGGGTCCCGGCGACCTCCTGCGACACGACAGGGACGACGTGGGTCTACGAGGGGAACCCCGTAAATCCGCACCTCAACACCACCACACCCCCAAAACCTGGTGGCAAATTCGCAGAAGGCCCCACACATGGCAAGGGATACGCGGACATCTCAGCGAGAGGAGGGGGGCCAAAGAAGCCTGCAGAGCCGTAGCATAGGCCTTCATTTGGGCCCTAGTCGCCCCAACGCCGGGAAATGGCAGATAGGGTGGCGACAGGCGGGGGCACACGTCCCGAGAGGAAACCGCGTCCTCTGCAGAACGAGGACAAGGCCCCGGAGACAAGCTGTAGGACTTAGCAGCGGGTGAGCGACGCCCTTGGGGCCTCGGTGAAGGACGATGTCGTAGTCGGAATCGGCAGCTTCTGGCTTCCGAGGTAGGGGACGGACGATGTGACGAGACAGATCTGGTCAAGCGGGCCGAAAGCAATTTCATCCGGCTATCCCGCCAGGACTTCGGCTTGAGATGCTGACAAGCGTCGCAGTCCGTAGCATCCTGGTGTTCGCCCAAACACCACATACAAATAGGGTGAGGGTCCGTCGCCGACATCTGACGCTTACAAGAAGAACACGTCTTGAAACCTGAAGGCATTCGCACACTATTCCTCAACGCTAAGCGTTAAAATAAGGCCTGAAAATAGGTCAAGGGACAGAATCCGGATCATCGTTGCACGCAGAAAAGAAGGAAACTGATGTCAGCGCGTGGGGGTGGGACTTATGTGACCTCGCTGACGTCACGTACGCAGACGTCAGGGCGGAATCACGTGGTGCCGTCCCAAAGCGCGCAGAGATGCTGTAGCAAAAAATGTCCAGATCCAGTCTCATGCCTGGGAATTATTCTATGTTAAGGAATCTGCGGCTAGTAGTCTCTATCAGATTTCTATCTTTGGTCTTCCTCCAATTCTCTTTCAGTATTAAGTCAGAATTTGAGATTTATCTGCTCTGGGGTCTTTTAATTTCAACATAGTGTTTATTTTGGCAACTGTTGAATGTTTTGATGTTTTTTTATCCATCTTCCGAGGTCTAATGAACAAGTTACTTGCCTTCGGTAAAGATGTATCTGGTAGAGACACAGTCTAACCGCAGACTCCCTAACTTAGACTATCCCCAGGCGTCAGACTGGATCCGTAACAAATCTTCAGCAGTACCTATGCACGCCGGGAGATGGAGTTGCATGGCTCCATCTTAACGTCATCCACAGATAGGACGTCAATGTAGCCATTCAAGTCCCTCCCGGTGCACTGACGTCAGTTTTCTAAAACCTTTCAGCGCCACAACGCAGAGCCACTTTTAAAACTGCGAGAGCGCAGGAACAGTGTGCCAAAGAAGATCAAAAATCGTGGAAACAATGACAAACAGAAATGGTGAAAAACACCACCATGCATGACAGTGAAGAGCACTTCATACTGTAAGGGATTGAAGGGAGAGTGCAGAGTATCCGCTCTTTGAAACAGTCTCGCAGAAGCTGAGAAACATGCTCTCCCATGAGGCAAAACTGCATTGGAAATGAATGTCATGGTAAACGATAGGCAGTCTGCAACGATAGGATGTAACTGTAAGGGGCAACAACACTGGAACAATATGACGAATGGTAGTAGAGCACATTTCTGCAACTGAGAATGTGCAAACATACACTGTATATAGGACCTTTTGACCGTAGCATAGGCAAATAGACCCCCATCAATTGACTGCAGCATAGTCAAAGAGGCCCCAAGTAATGGATAAAGAGTAGATGACTGTGGAAGGGAAGGAAAAAGTACATGATTAATCCCCACAATGAAAGAAACAGGGTGTAAGAATGTGAAAGGATATAGGAACCCACCACCCAATACGAGAATGGGTGGAGAAGCAACAGACAAATACAGAATGAGCCATTCTCACCAGGAGGGAGGTGAAGTAGACCACCCCACATGAAGACAAAGGCCACCTATAAGGAGGCAAGTGGGTAGAACCCAACCTGAAAAGGTACTCGCAGAAAGTGGAAAATGGGTGGCCGTTAAGGAATCTGCAGCTAGACTGTGTCTCTACCAGATACATTGTTACCGAAGGCAAGTAACTTGTTCATCTGATAGAGCCATCTAGCCGCAAATTCATTAACTTAGAATAGATACCAAAGCTTTACCCCATTGGAGGAGGGTCTGTGACTGAAAACCAACCAAGTTCCAAAGAGAACTAAGCTGTCAATAGCATTGACTAAAACACGGTGGGGACAGCAAATGCCAGCGCGGCTGTCGCCAGACCTATGAAGCTCTGTAGGGTATCTATAGGAAGGGGAGGAAAAGGCACCACAAACCGACAGAGGAAGAAAGTGTATAAACTTCTGCAAAGAGAAGTTGAATTGAGAACCAGATCCCATGGATCCGAAGTAGACACACTCCCAGTGAAGGGACAAGATAGTATGACAGCGTTGGAGCATACAAACTAAGCATACATCATAGTGGTTGCCAAAAGCACAAGTTACTTACCTTCGGTAACAATATATCTGTAAGAAGGAAAATGCTACTTACCAGTATGCATCTGTTCTTGGCATGTAGAGCTGCAGAGTTGCACACTGTCCATAGATCGCCACCTAGTGTTGGGCCCGGATGTTTGCAGTTTGTTGTTGTCCTGAAAAGTTCTTTCGAAGTCACGAGATAGGCGACTCCTCCTTTGGACCACATTGCGCATGGGCATCGGCTCCATCCCCAGATTGTTTTTCGCCATTAGGGAAATGATGGAGCTCTGCAAGAAAAGGAAGCATGCCCATGTAATTTGCATCTAATTAAGATAATACTGGAACAGACAAGGGTAGCCAAGGAGGCGGATGGGCGTGTGCAACTCTGCAGATCTACATGCCAAGAACAGATGCATACTGGTAAGTAGCATTTTCCGTTAGAGGCATATGAGCTGCAGATTGCCTACTGTGCATAGATTGCATAGCAGTACCCATCCCTAGCTGTGACCACCCCTGTCTGTTGCAGTAGTTTGGAATAATGTTTTGAGAACAGCCTGGCCCACATTAGCTTGTTGCTTGGTTTGCACATCTACACAATAGTGTTTTCTGAATGTGTGCGGGGTAGACCATGTAGCTGCTCTGCAGATGTCATCTAGGGGAATGTTCCCTAAAAATGCCATTGAAGCCCCTATTTTTCTTATAGAGTGGGCTTTAGGAGGAACAGATAAGATACGTTTAGCTTTGTGGTAACACATCTGTATGTATTTGACAATCCATCTAGCTATCCCAGATTTTAAAATGGGATTACCTTTGTGTGGTGGTGAGAAAGACCCCAAAAGTTGTTTTGTCTTACGAAAGGGTTGTGTCCTCTCTATGTAGTATAGCAATGCTCTTTTGACATCTAATTTGTGAAGAGCTCTTTCTGGTACTGTCTGTGGTTGCGAGAAGAAAACGGGTAGTTCCACAGATTGATTGATATGGAAGGGAGAAATTACTTTGGGTAAGAATTTTGGATTGGTACGCAGAACTACCTTATTGGGATGCATTTGCAAAAAGGGTTCTTGAGTGGTTAGTGCTTGTAGTTCACTAACTCTCCGCAGAGAGGTAATAGCTACTAGGAACGCAACTTTCCATGTTAAAAATTGTAGTTCACATTTGTGTAAGGGCTCGAAGGGAGGCCCCATTAACCGTGTGAGAACAATGTTTCAATTCCACACAGGTGAAAGTGGTACTCTGGGAGGAATTATTCTGTAAAGTCCTTCCATAAAGGCTTTAATGGCAGGCACTCTGAATAGAGATAGATGTTGTCTGTTTTGCAGATATGCTGCTATTGCAGCAAGATGTAGTCTAATAGACATATATGCTAAGTTGCATCTTTGGAGTTGCAGTAAGTATCCTATGATGTGTTGAATAGACACATCTAGAGGATTAAAATTGTTGTTGTGACAATATATTAAAAATCTTTTCCACTTGGCTGCATAACATGCCCTAGTGGTTGGACGTCTAGCTTCTTTTATGACATTCATGCAGTCTGGAGGAAGGTTCAAATATCCAAATTTTAGGATTTCAGGAGCCAGATCGCAAGGTTGAGCTGAGCTGGGTCTGGGTGTCTGATCTCTCCACGGTTCTGCGTTAAGAGGTGTGGAGACAAGTGTAATTTCTGGTGCAGTACTACCGACATTTGTAGCAGTGTGGTGTACCATGGCTGTCTGGCCCACGTTGGAGCAACTAGGATGAGGGTCAGAGAATGCTTTTGTAGTTCGCGTACTACTAGTTGCATGAGTGGTAGAGGTGGAAAAGCCTACGCAAATCTGTTTGACCAGTTCATCCATATCGCATTGCCTTTGGCAGTGGGTGTGGATATCTGGCGGCGAAGCTTGGGCATTTGGCGTTTTCGTGTGTGGCAAATAGGTCTATCTGAGGTTGTCCCCACATCTGAAAGAATGGCTGAAGAACTTGCATATGAAGTTCCCACTCGTAGGTCTGTGTGTTTGTCGACTTAACAGATCCGCTATGGTATTTTGTACTCCAGGAACTTGCTGGGCTAGAAGGAATATGTTTTGAGGTATAGCCCACCACCATATGTCCTGTGATAGTTGATATAGTTGCTAGGTCTGTCAATTGACCTTGAGCCTGGTTCCACTGACGTGATAAGCATTCTTGTAGCGGGTGCATTTGAAGTCTTTCATGGGGCACTATGAAAATGCAGGAGGCCATCATCCCAATGAGTTGCATGAGCACTCTTGCTGGAAGGGAGTGTTGTAGTTGAAACCTTGTTAGAAGAGTTTGTATGCTGGCTATCCTTGTTGGAGTGGGATAGGCAAGCGCTTTTGAGGTGTTTATTGTGGCACCGAGGTACTGTTGTACTTAGGATGGTTGTAGATGGGACTTGTCGTGGTTTATTGTGAACCCCAGTTGTGAAGCAGTTGTATTGTGGCATGAGTGTGTTCCACGCATTGGTTGTATGAGCTGGCTTTTATGAGCCAGTCGTCGAGGTACGGGAAGACACGGATGTGTTGTCTTCGTAAATGCGCTGATACCACTGCTAAGCACTTGGTGAATACTCTTGGTGTTGTTGTGACTCCGAATAGGAGTACTTTGAATTGATAGTGCTGTCCGTCTATTACAAATCTGAGATGCTTCCTGTGAGCATTGTGAATGGGAATGTGGAAGTATGCGTCCTTGAGATCTAAAGTAGCAAGAAAGTCGTTTTGCGACAGAAGCGGAGGGACTTGTTGCAGTGTGACCATGTGAAAATGGTTTGACTGTATGTATATGTTTAGCGGTCTGAGGTCTAGAATAGGCCTTAGAGAGCCGTCCTTTTTTTGGAATCAGAAAACATAGAAAGTAAACCCCTTTGTTTTGTTGGTGCAGAGGAACTGGTTCTATTGCACTTTTTTGTATCAGGGCCTCTACTTCTTGCTTTAACAGTGCTAAATGTTCTTGTGACATTGGACGCTTGTTTCGGTGGTAGGTTTGGGGGGGTAGATGTTAGTTCTAGACAGTAACCTAATTGAATAATTTGTCGCACCCACCTGTCTGATGTGATGTTAGTCCAGGCAGGAAGGAATTGTTGCAGTCTTCCCCCCCACATGAGTAGAATGTTTTTTTTTGGGGGGGGGAGGGGGGGGGGGGGGGGGGGAGTCATTAAGTAGGGGTAGAGGCAGAGTGGGAGTGGTTTGTTTTGCCTCTGCCTTGGTTGTTGTTACCCCTGTAACCCCCTCTTTGGTAGCCCTTAGTGAATGTGGATTGGCTAGGGGTTTTGTAAGAGGTGGAGGGACTTTGGGAGGAGTAGCCTCTAGTGTTGCCCCTGTATGATGAGCAACGAAAAGAACGTCTGGGAGCTTGCTGTTGCAAGGCTCCCATAGATTTTGCTGTATTGGTGTCTTTTTTCATCTTTTCTAAAGACACGTCAACATTTGGGCCGAATAAATGGGTCCGTCTCATCAAATGTTTGATTAAGGTTGGAGTTTTGTACCTCAGGTTTAAAACCTGAGATACGTAGCCAACAATGCCTACGTAGGAGGGTGCTGGTATTAATTGCTCTTGAGGCGGTATGTGCCGAATCTAGGGCACAGAGAATGGAAGTGTTGGTAATATTTTTACCTTCCTGTATCAGTTCATTGGCCCTATTTTTGTATTTTCAGGTAGATGCTGCATTATGGACTCCAGTTCATCATAATTAGCTCTGTCATATCTGGCCAGAAACGCTTGGGTGTTGGCGATACGCCAGATATTAGCTGCTTGCTACGCTGTTCTTTTGCCTGTGGCGTCAAGTAGCTTGGATTCCTTGTCTGGTGGTGAGGCCTCACCTGATGTCTGAGAATTAGCACGTTTAAGTGCATTACAAACCACTAAAGAGTCTAATAGTGCTGGACCTTTAATATAGACTGGATCTGTAGGGGCAGCTTCATATTCTTTCTCAATTCGAGTCTTTGAAAACCTCTGTTGCATGTTTGATTACACCCTTAAGCATTGGTAAAATGGCAGTAGACCTTTGTGTTTTATCAAAAGTGTCTAGTAGGAAATCTTCCTCCACCGCATCTGTGTGTAAGTCCACCCCATGATATTGAGCAGCTCTTTGACTAGTGGGTTAAAACCTATAGTGTCCTGGTGGGGATGGTCTAGAAGGGTATATGTTGTCTTGTGGGACATAAGGCACATCAGGGGTGTTCTAATCATCCCATGGATTAGGTGACTGAGAGGGACTATTGGTCCCTGCTGGGTCATGTGCAACTCCATCTGTGTCTTCAGAGTCTGTGTCTACATCATCTTGTGGATCAGGGGATGGTGTAGGTGAATGGTGAGGTGGAGTAGGTGTAGGAGGGGGAACAGTATGGGGAGGTGGAGGAGAAGGCACCCTTAATGGAGAGGTTGCAATGTCTCTCTTCTTTGGAGGAGGTGGTGCTGGTGCATCAAGTGGTCCGTTTTTGGAACGGAGAGTCAATTGACCAGCCTTAGGATCCTTGACAAGAGTTTCTTGGTTAGGATCAGGTGTGAAAAGTTCCTCTGAACAGGGCAGATCCTTCGGTGTCGAGGTTTTCGGCTCCGTAGGTTTTTTCGGGACCGAGACTGTAGCTGATTGTTTAGAAGTGTGCCCTCTTGAAGTGTCCTTTACCGGAACTGGTTTCTTCGGTTTCATGTGTTTTTTCGGTTCCAAAGGCGTGTGAATCTGGAGCCTTGTGGTGTTTTTTTTTTAAGTTAGCTCCGAATGCGGTTTTCGGCATCGTTGAGCACTGCCAGTCTTCGCTGCTGTGTGCTTCGGTGTCGGAGCAACAGTCGGCGTAGATGACTAAGATGGCTTTTTCTTCGGTGTCGGTGTAGGATCGGCACCGTGGATATGCTGGCTCGAGCCCGAGCTGCCTGAAGGCTTAATGAGCTTCTTTGCCGGGCGCAAAGGTGGGGAGTGGGAAGCAGTCTCTCAGTGTGCACCCGGGCCCGAAGGTGAGGGTGTGCCCGAAGCCTTTTTAGAGGGTGTCGAGGAAGGGTGGGGTCGACTATCTTACTTACGGCCCGTTGAGCTGGAGTGACTTCCTTGACGTCGGAGTCTTCGGCGTCTGAGGAGCTGGTACTCTCTTCGGCGTGCTGGTGTTCTGGCATGTCGACGCCCTCTTTGAAGATGTCGTCTGGGATCGAGGCGGACGAGCAGGCCATTGTTCTTCGAGCTCGTCGGTCCCGGATCATCTTCTTGGAGCCGGAAGGAGGCACAAGCGGAACAGTCTTTAGCCTTGTGCTCCGGTGAGAGGCAAAGGTTGCACACCTCATGTAGGTCAGTGTGGGGGAAACTTCGACCCACATCGAGGACACTTCTTGAATGGCGTCCTTTCCATGAACCAGAAGTAAGGCCTAGGTAAAGCCGAAGCCCTTCGTCGACGACCGGAATCGAAGACTTCGAAGGTGAAGAATCACAACGATGTGGAGCGCGATCGAAACAATACCGTCGAACTGGGTGAGGATTGCGCGCCGAAGGAAATTTGGTTCCTAACCGGAGCGCATGAAACACATCCGAGCCCGATGGCAGAAAAAAACAATCTGGGGATGGAGCCGATGCCCATGCGCAATGTGATCCAAAGGAGGAGTTCCCTATCTCGTGACTTCCAAAGAACTTTTGAGGACAACTACAAACTGCAAACATCCGGGCCCAACACTAGGTGGCGATCTATGCACAGTGTGCAATCTGCAGTTCATCTGCCCTCGAACACAATAGTTAGTGTTAGATTCCTTACCTCAGGAATATCCCCCAGGCGTCAGACTGAATCCGGAAAGTTATCGTCAGCAGTACCCCTGCGCATCGCTAGGCGGCGTCTGCGGCTCCGCGTCGGTCGTCTGCATCGTGATCGCCGGGATGACAGAGTACTTAGACGACGCCCTCGCGCGCTGACGTCAGTTCTGTACATAGTTTTCCACGCCAGAAACGCAGAGCTATGATAGAAACGACACTGGTGCCATGAAACTAGGGCCCTGAAAGGGAAGTCCTTAACCCTAGATATCGGTTCGCAGAACAGGGAGGATGGGAGGGGCGGTAAGGAATTCTAACACCAACTACTGTTTCTTACAGATATATCGTTACCGAAGTTAAGTAACTTGTGCATTGAAAGAAACAGGTTAGTGTTAGATTCCTTACCTTAGAATAGATACCCCAGGAATACCAACCACGGTGGTAGGTCTGCGAACCAAGATCACACCGAAAGTCCTGGAGAACGGAACGGCTGAAAAGCCATCTCTACGGACTTGGCAGACCAGGCAGTAGGGTCTAGCAAACGTGTGCAGCAAGGCACACGTAGCTGCCTGGCAGATGTCCTGCAAGGGGACTCCCCGACCCTGGGTAGTAGTAGCTGCCGTGGCCCGAGTGGAATGGGCGCGCAGCCCAACAGGAGGCTCCTTTTTCGCCAAGGAGTTGCAAACCTTGATGCACAAGACGACTCACCGAGAGATGGTCCGTTTGTGCACCGCCCGTCCCTTCTTAGCACCCACGTAGCCAACAAAGAGCTGGTCGTCCACCGGAAACTGGCGTGTGCGATCTAGATAGGAGAGCGCACGTTTTGGGTCCAGACAGTGGAGCCTCTCTTCCTCTTTCGAGTGATGCAGTGGCGGAAAGAAGGTGGGCAAGGTGATGGACTACCCGATGTGAAAGGCTGTGACTACCTTGGGCAGGAAAAAAGGACGAGTCCTCAGAATAACTTTGTCCGGATGGACAGAGAGGAAAAAGGTTTTAAAGATAAAGCCTGGAGCTTACTCACTCTCCTGGCAGACGTGAAGGCAACCAGGAATGCAGTTTTAAGAGTCAGAAGACGAAGAGGACAGTTAAGTAGTGGCTCAAAGGGAGCGCACATCGGATATGTTAGAACAAGATTCAAGTCCCACTGAGGCATCACAAAGGGAACAGGAGGAAACATGTGTGATGCCTTTCAAGAATCTATTTACAACAGGGGACTTGAAAAGGGAAGTCTGATCAGGAAGCCTTAAGAAGGGTGAAATGGCCGAGATAGCCCTTGATAGTGCCTAGAGCAGAGCCGTGCTGGGCAAGAGAAAGGAAGAGGAGAACCTCTGAAAGAGGGGCAGAGAGTGGATCCACAGCCTTTGCTGTGCACCATGCCACAAATTTGTTCCAGCTGCAGACATACTGTTTTTGTGGAGGGACGCCTGGCTGCCAGAATCACATCACAGACTTCAGGAGGCAAGTCAAATGGCCTCAACTGCCGCCGCTCAATCTCCACGTAGTAGCTGGAGACTGGACAGGTTCGGTGGAGGACCGTCACCTGCTGCTGCGACAGAAGGTACTCCTGAAGAGGCAGACAAATCGGGGGATCGACTGACATGCTGAGTAGCTCGGGATACCAGTATCTTTGTGCCCAGTCCGGAGCCACAAGGATGACTTGGGCCCGGTCTCGCCTGATCTTCAGCACTCTGGCCAGAAGTGGTATAGGTGGAAAGGCGTACAACAGACCGCAGCTCCACTCGCAATGAAAAGCTTTGCCGAGCGAGTGCAGCCTTGGAAATTCCAATGCGCAGAACTGATGACATTGCGCTTTCTCTTCGGTTGTGAATAGATCTAACCAAGGCTCTCCCCACTGCTGAAAGAGACCATGCGCCACGTCGCGTTCAGATGCCATTTGTGATCCATCATGCTCCGGCGGCTGAGTTTGTCCGCCCTGGCGTTCAGGGAACCTGCCAGGTGTTGAACCACCAGGGTGACGCCCTGGTGTTCCAGCCATTTCCAGAGGTGCAGAGCCTCCTGGCAAAGGGTCCACAACCCCACTCCGCCCTGTTTGTTGCAGTACCACATGGCGGTGGTGTTGTCCGTGAACACCTGCACTACACTTCCCCGGACAGAGGGAAGGAATGCCTTCAGTGCAAGTCGGACGCCCGCAGCTCCAGAAGGTTGATATGGAGATGGGACTCCACCGGAGACCAGAGGCCTCTGATCTCCCTCTCTCCTTTGTGGCACCCTTATCCCAGGAGGGACGCATCCTTGACCACTACAAGCTCCAGTTGGGGTAGGGAGAGAGATCTGCTGCTGACCCAATCGCGGTCCGTGAGCCACCACTGCAACTGACTTGCAGTGCCCTCCGAGATCAGGACGTGGTCGGACAGGTTGCCCTGATGCTGTGCCCACTGAAACTTCAGGTCCCACTGCAGAGCCCGCATCCGCCACCTGATGTGATGCACCAGAAGGATGCAGGAGGCCATCAGCCCCAGGAGCCGCAACGTCAACCTGACCGAAACTCGGGATAAAGGCTGAAAGAACGGAACCAGATACCGAATATCCCGAACGAGCTGGTCGGGGGAAATACCCGAAACTGCACAGAGTCCAGAACAGCTCACAAGAAAAGGAGCTTCTGAGAGAGGCACAGGTGTGGCTTTGGCACGTTGATGGAGAACCCCAGTGACTGCAGGAGGTCGACCGTAGTCTGGAGGTGGGAGACGACTGTCTGGGGCGAGCTCGCCTTTAACAACCAGTCGTCGTGATAGGGGAAGACTGAAACCCCTGATCTGCGCAGATGAGCTGCGACCACCGCCATCACTTTCGTGAACACCCGAGGGGCGCTGGTAAGGCCGAAGGGGAGCATGGTAAAGTGAAAGTGCTCGTGGCCTACCGTGAACCGCAGGTAGTGCCGGCAGGACGGGGATGTGGAAATACGCGTCCTGCACGTCCACCGCTACCATCCAGTCTCCTGGGTCCAGGGCAGTCAGTACCTGAGCCAAAGTCAGCATCTTGAACTTCTCCTTTCGGAGTAAGCCGTTGACGCTCCGTTGGTCCAAGATAGGGCGCAGGCCTCCTTTGCCCTTCTTGGGTACCAGAAGGTAGTTGGAATAGTAACCACGTCCTACTTCTGGCCCAGGAATGTGCTCGATGGCCCCCTTGGCCGAGAGGCCCATAACTTCCTCCTGCAGAAGTTTCAAGTGATCCCCCGACATGGGGTGGTACTGCGGAGGCATGGCTGGAGGTGTCACCTCGAAGGGGAGGGAGTAGCCCCTTCGGACGATTTGCAGCACTCACCTGTCCGACGTGATGGTGCGCCAGTGGAGGAGGTGATGGCGAACCCTGCCTCCCCACTGGCGTCGAATGGGCCTGAAATGCCAGACTAGGAAGGCTTAGAGGCAGATGCTGCGGGAGCGGATGTGGACTGACCCTGCCATTGTTCTCCGGCACCGCCACAGCGGTAACCACGTCCGCGACCGCATTGAGACTGGTTTTGCAGCCTGTGGCTGGCGGGACGTGTGGGGGCGCCCCTTCCTTGGTCACAAAAGAGGATAAAAGCAGAAGTTTGCTGGCGCTGGCCTAGGCCTAAGGACTTGGACATTACCCTGGAGTCCTTGAAATGTTCCAGGGCACTGTCCGCTTTGTTGCCAAAAAGGCGACGGCCATCGAAGGGCATGTCCATGACCGAGGCCTGGACATCCCCCGAAAAGTTGGCGGACATCAGCCAGGCGTGGCAGTGAACCGCAACTGTTGGTGCAATCGCCCTACCCAGCGAGTCCATGGTGTCGAGTCCACACTGTATTGAGTAGCGTGCTGCATCCCGCCCTTCCGCCAGGGCTTGGGTGAGCTCTGCCCGGGCCTCCTCCGGGCACTGAGGCAGCACCTCCGCAACCATATCCCACAAAGAGTGGATGTAGCGGCCCAAAAGGCAGGCGGTGTTGACAGACCGCAGCCCCAAACTCAAGGAGAACAGTTTCTTCTCAAACTGATCGTACCTTTTGGATTCCCGATCCGGAGGAGCTGTCGGGAATGCGGTTTGGGACGTAGAGGCCTGGATCATCAGGCTCTCGGGGGTGGGGTGAACAGACAGGAAGCTAGGGTCACCCGGTGCCCGGCGGTGGCGTCGGGCTACATTCCGATCCACAGGAAATCCTGAGGAGGGATAGGACCAGGTGCCCAGCAGAACGTCAGTGAGGGCCTCGTTAAACGGCAGTAGAGGCTCCGAGGAGCTTGCCTGTGGTTTGAGCACCTCAGTGAGGAGGTTAGTCCTCACGGCCGCAACAGGGAGCTCAAGAGCCAAGGCCTTGGCCGCCCAAGTCAACACCACGCTGTAAGCAGCCCCCTCCTCCGTAGCCACGATAGGAGGAGACACGAATCCAGTGTCGGGCGAAGTGTCCAGACCACTGGCCTCCCCTAGCTCGTCTGCCCAGTCCTGGCTCAACTGGCACTGCAGTGCCAGAGGGTCCTCAGACCCCTCCCAGTCCTCCTCATCATCCATCTCCTGATAGTCAGGGAAAAATGATGGAGCCGGGTTGTAGGTGAATTGCTCACCCATCGATGCCGGAGATGGCGGAGATGGCGCTGGTCCGATGCCGGACCCAGCCCGGGGCTGGGACTGGGGACGACGGCGTCCAGGGACAGCGTCGGCGGTGACAACCGCGGAGTCAGCACCAGCGGAGTCGTAAGGTCGACTGGTGACGACCCGGATCCAGGCCTGGATCCTGTGGGGCCCTGTGGCAATGGGATCGGAGTCGACGACGGCGCCGAAGCACCCGCCGGGGGCCGGCGGCCCGCTAGGGCTTCCAGATGGGCCTGCGGGGCCCCAAGGCGCCTCAACAGGGTCTGACAGAGGGAAGAGAGTCCAAATGGCCATGAGGAAGTCCGGTATCTCCTCCAGCGTCGTGTGCAGCCCAGGGACCGGCGGGTGTGGGGCTGGACGTGGCGCTTGCAGCTCAGGCGGAGCTGCATGGGCGGTGTCGCCCGAACCCCTGGCCGCGTCGCGCGTGCGTCGTGGGGAGTCGGAAGAGCGATGACGTCTCTTCGACTTCTTCGAATGCCTCGACTTACCCGAGGACTTTGAGCCCGACGAGTGGTGGTGACTCGTTGAGCAGCGATGACTGCGGCTCTGC